>NW_017100509.1:1773973-1822431 GCF_001263275.1 Habropoda laboriosa | reverse complement strand
CATCGTCGTCACTATTTTCCTTTCTTTCTCCACCCACCCAACCCTTCCTCCTCCTCCTTCTTCTTCTCTCTACGCCCGCACCGCACCACACCACGCTAACCAGGACCTAACGCGGACCTGGATTTTTGTGGGGAGGAAAATACAGGGTGAGACAGAGCAGAACTGTCTCACCCTGGCCTTCTAATCTATGCCATTCGAGACTTATTTAGGTCGATCTGAAGGGTGTGGAGTAATTGATGGATCCTGTATTCTCTTTTTTCCCCTATTTTCGTGCTTCCAGGGTGAACGGACGTGTCTGATTGATGCCTCTCTCTTTGGAACGGAGGGTTGTGTGTGTTGGAGTTTTGGCAGTGCTAAGATTAGGCTCTCGACCGAGTTACTTGGAGATTTTAGTGTGTAGGTTTTGTGAATAGCGAAGCAGTGAAATCTGGTAGTTTGGGGTTTATTTGCGAATGAGAATTGGCGATGTTTCGCGAGGAGAAGTTTTCTCGGTCGATCTCTCTATGGACGGTTCTACTTCAGCTTATCGATTCTGGTATTCTGAGCTTGATGTAATGAGAAGTGACGTTGGTGGAATAGAGGAGAGTTGTTCGATCCTTGGATTCATCCACTTAGACGGAGGTTTTTGTTTTAGCCGTTTGGATCTGGCGATGGAAGGGAGGAGAGTTTATATTTCGGAGATCGAACGTGGGAGATGGGTATTGATCTCTGTTGAATGGAAGGAATTAGAGGAAGTAGGGAATGCTGTTTTCGAATTAATCAACGAACCATCGTATATTATATTTCATTAACGAAATATCCTTCGTGCTGATCCTATTAAATATAAGAGATAACATTGCAGAAATTAGAAGAAGGAGAAGAAAGTACCATTTTCATTAAAAGCTTTTTAACGAAACACGTTGGTATTCTAATTAACCCTTTGCACTCGAAGGTCTTTCTGTTACAGAGAGGTAGTAAATTACAGTTTGCTTGCTAAATAGATGAAATTTTGTAAAATTAATGTAGAAATTAACAATGCGATATTTAACGTATTTTTATATTATACAAGTCCTTTCGCTGTTTAGACCTCGAACATACGGTGAAGATTTTTACGAAGGTTCATAGACCTGCTATCTTGGAACATGTCAAATTTAAGAGTACCTCCGTTAATTATAATATTTGCCAAGTAATAGTTTCGCTTCTCAGTCGTCTTAATCAACGAACCACCTACATTTCATCGATAAAACACGTTTCGTGTTGATCCTATCAAATGTAGGAAACAAAGAAGAGAGTAGAGTACCATTTTCATTGAAAACTTTTTAACAAAACACGTTGATATTCTAATTAATCAACGAACCACCTACATTCTATCGATAAAACACGTTGCATGTTGATCCTATTAAATGTAAGAGATAACAGTGCAGAAATTAGAAGAAGAAGAAGAAAGTACCATCTTCGTTAAAAGCTTTCTCACGAAGCAAGTTAATACTCGAATTAATCAATCGACCACGATCCAAGCAGTCGAGTAAGAGATAACAGTGCAGAAATTAGAAGAAGAAGAAGAAAGTACCATCTTCGTTAAAAGCTTTGTCACGAAGCAAGTTAATACTCGAATTAATCAATCGACCACGATCCAAGCAGTCGCCCCGTGCATTTGAAGGTATTCACCGAAACACACGAGATCGAAGAACAGAAGCGTAGATTTGAAAAAGACTCCCCGCGACGTCCAATTATAGTTTATATGTACGAAAGTGTCGGTTTCCAAGGGTTGGCAGGTCTGATCGTTCGATTCCAATTTACTACAGGTTATTCTCCGTTCGAGGCCATTATTTTCTTCCACATTTCTTGCACAGAACGTTCCGGAAATCTCTCTCTCTCTCTCTCTCTCTCGAATCTCTGAAAACGTCTCGGTGGAGTGATATCGATAGATAAAAGCTTGATTCGTTCAGTCGAACGATTGAACAATTTCCTGGAAGCAAGGAACTCTGCGCAAATACTTCAGAAAGATATCCGTTTCGATCGTGGTACGTGTATCGCAGAGAAGAAAAAAAAAGAAGAGAGAGAGAGAGAGACGAAACGTAGGATTTCAGGGGGAACGCTTCTCGAACGTGCTTGGAAGGTTGCGAGCAATTATCTCGGTGCGATCACGTCGTTCCGAGGGCCGTTTTTAAATTTTCAATCTATCTTTAATTACCATACGACGAACACGCACATCTCGTTATCTCGTGGAATTTGGCACGAAAATCGGACAACGAAAGGTACTTAGGGGAGAAATATTACGTTACCGAGGGTAACTGTGTTGGATGAAATGGAGCTGTTCTTGTTTTTTCGCGGAATTATAGTATCATCCTCTGTTCCAATTTTTCATACAGTTGTGGTCGTTGTTTAGTGGTGAAATAAATTTTGAAAATTTTTTTTGCTATGCTGTTAAGTGTGCAAATTATTTTGGCGTTTTTTTTTCGTGGAATTAAATGTTGATTTGTGAAAGATCGAACACAATTTTGACGTTGGAAATGATACACGTTGTTTTGGAGATTTTTTTCTATTTGTTGGACAGTTTGAAAAAGTACGTCGATTTTGAGTGAATGAAGTCTTCGGGACTTTTTGAAGAATGGTACAGAATTAATTCGTGCACCTAATGTAATTTCATCAATTGACGTTCTTTCTTTGGAGATAAATACTGATGAATCTTCTATGGAATTACAGTATCTCTCCTTTTTAGTGGAACCATACATTTCTCTTAATATTACACAATGTACGAATTGGGTAGCAGAGTTAATTATAACGACTAGTGTGCAGTCGTTGCCAGAAACTTGGACAACTACCATTTTAAATATTAGCATAGTGAAATGAGTTAGTATTAAAGTAGTATTACACAGCGTTTCTCCCTTTCCATCCCAAAATTCAAGATTCCCAAATCGCCATAAGCAAACCTAAATTCTCCTGAATCAGAAATTCGAAACAAGTATTAAAGTTAGTATTAAAATAGTATTACACAGCGTTTCTCTCATTCCATCCCAAAATTTAAGATTCCCAAATCACCGTAAATTCAAGATTCCCATAAGCAAAGGTAAGTTCTCCGAAATTCTCGAAATCCCGATCCTTCTCTCAGTTACCCGGAAAAGCCATAACGTCTCCGCGAACGTGATCGACCCGAAAACGCCTAAAGAGTAATTCCATGCATTCTGAAATTCACCCTCAATTATTACACGTGATCAATCCTCATCAGCGGGAATCATCAATCTTGGAACACGGGGGAAGGAAATGAAATCTCCGCTTGTTTCCAGCGTCTGTTCTCTCGGTTCGATCCTGGCTGCCATTCGGTGAAACGTGATGACCACACGCACGTGTATACACGCACGTGTCAGCAATCCTACCTGCTCGTTCCTCGAACACGATTTGTTTCGCGAATCTCCCCTCCCCTCCTCCTTGCGAACCTCCGGTTTGTTACGCGAGAGGAGATCCTTTGTTTCAGTCGGAGGTCCTAGGCTGCTGTGAACTCTGGCAGCGTTCTCGAAACACCACTTCCGGTGTACGTGCTCTTATTCCATCGGTTCCCACTCTCCCACGACGGTTTTCTACGTCGCCAATTTCTCTCCTCCTGGCCAACAGATACTTTCTATTCCGCGCGGAGGAGACGCTTCTTCCCGGGGCTTTCAATGATCAACCGGGAGATAAAGGGCAAAGAGGAAATAACGATGCTCCGGGAACGAAAGAGACGGGAGTTTATTCTTGTACAGGTCGGACAGTGATAATGCTAATTAGACGTAGTGACGTGTTCGTTGAGAATGGATCTTCTCGGCTGCGTTTTTGGTTAGTGAGATCTTCGAGTCAGTTTTGTAGAAAGGAAGTAGAGATTTTTTCTGGTGAAAAGGGGGAATTTTCGAGTAATTTTTGGAAAAAGAAGGAAGGGACTTTTGAAAAAGGAGGAATTTTAATCCGGAACAATTCGCTTCGAAAGTTTTCCTCGATGCTCAGTGAAGTAAGCTGCATGACTGAGGATACCGACGATTCAGAATTCCCAATCAAAAATGACACCGAAAAAACTCTCAATACCTCCAATAGAAACGTCAACCATTCAACCAATTAAACTACCCACACGACAGCTCACCCCAACAATTTCCAAGAATCTCAATTGAAAACCTTAAAAGTTCAACGTGTAAGCTGGTTAAACCCCCAATTCCACGTTCCAAAAGAGACTCCTTCTTTCAGCTATTTATTTTTCTTTCTGCTGCTACTTCCTTGTGTTGCTTGATCAGAGAGGGCTCGACACGGAAGGAGAAACCTCCAGGATCCTTTCAGCCATCAGAAAGCTTGAACGGTGATGGAGCCGAGAAGGAAACGCGAGAGAGAGAGAGAGAGAGAGACAAAGAAGGAGGAAAAGGGGAGAACGGGGGCTAAGAACTCGTCAGTATGATTTCCTTGGCGTTACCATGCTGTTTTATTCATCACCGTAGTCACCGGGATAAGATAGGATTGGTCGGTTTCAGTCTGCGAGCAGGGTTATCCTGTGGACACTCGATTAACGAAGGGAATCTTGTTTTCGTTTCATTATCCCCGGCCTCGTACCAGGAGACGAATTGTCTTGCTTCAGTCAGGTCGAGAGATCTCTCTCTCTCGCTCTCTCGATTACGTTTTATCGTCCTAGCTAGGTCCTCCAGCGTTAATCGCAACGCCGCCTCGTTTGTTTATCCAACGTACAATTCATCTAACGTATGCACACGTTAGTCTTGTTTGGACAGACAGGCTTTTCGGCGTTCTAACATACTCTTGGCCAAGCATGGAGTAGTTGCAGGGGATAAATTTGTCGAGTAATTATCGTTAGTTTGATTTTTAAGGGAATTTCGTAGCTTTGGATTTAGGTAATTTGCGAAGAGTTGAAATTGGCGGAGAATTTAAAGGGACTCGTTTACATTTGTGTATTTAATTTTTCTTTTAAGTAGTTTGATGATGGAAATTATTTTTAAATTATTGAAATTATTGTTGGATAATACAAATTTTGTTATTTTTATTTTTTTTGTAAATTAGGATTTGAAATGAAATGTTGATAGATTTTTAAAATGTATAGCTTATTTAATTTTGTTTTATTTGAAGGAGGAATTATTTAAACGGTAGGTGCAAGTAGGTTAATTGAATACTCAACTAATTTCGTCTAACTTCTTTTTAACAGTAATCCTTGTGCCCTAATTTTCCTTAATTTTCATAACTTCCAGTTGAATTTACATAGGTCCAGTTTCCTAACGAAGAAGTTTCTTTATTTAATTCCTTTGAATTCTGTCAGCAATGGTATTAAATCTGCTACTTTCTTGCCTCGTTTTCAACGAATTACTTCAAAGAGCGTAATTTCTCGATTTTTTAAATTTCCCTCCGTGGTTATGGTACGTTATTAAATTTACTTCAATTATATCGCAAATTGCTTCTCACCTTCACCTTTCCTCCTTTTTTTGAGAATTGTACAGGAATTAATTTTCAATTAATTTTTTTTTAATATCAAATTCGTCACCAATCATACCCTATTACCAACTTCCTATTCATAATTCTTTCCATTAATGTCATTTTCTCTTGGAAACAAAATTCTTCACATTTTCACCCCTATCGTCAAAAATTTCATTAAAAAAAACACCACTCACTGTTCAATTACAAAAAATACACAGCGTTCCATTTTTCCATAGAATCATTTCAAAACGCATTAACTCCTCAGAATTTCACCTCAATTTGTAAAACATCCAATCAAACTCAAATTACAAATCACAATTTCTAAAATACCCAACAAACCTCACGTATACCTATCGCAAATTAAAAATTCTCCACAGTCACTCAAATTTTCAGAGCTTTCAAACCCCAACGTTCACACGAATATTATTCGAAAATCCGTCACAACCCTCGATTCGTTTCGGCGTGGAGAAGAAAAACTTCGCTACACCTTTCCTCCCGGCGTATTTTCACCGGAGAAGACACGTATATTATTTAGCCAGGGTAAGAAACTCCCGGTTCCATTTAAATATCACCAGCACTCCCGTTCAATTCTCCCCCGTTTTCTACCACGTCCGTGTTCCATCGAACGACGACGGCGCGACGCTTGGAAACGCGCAATTTCTCGCATTGCCGCCGTGTTCGAACGACAAATAATTCACCTTGGGATTCCCCGGGGCCGTTTACACGCGGGAATTATCAGCCGTTGGCGCGAAATAAAGGCGACGTCGCGCTCAAACGCGCAATACTCTTCCAGCTAGTCGACGAGACTGCCGTCAGATCGGCCAGATAATTTTCTCTATGGCTGGATGCGACGATGCGCGGCTCGATGGAGCGAGACGAGAGAGAGAGAGAGTGTGTGTTCCCTCTCTTTGCTTGAGCAACGGCTGCAGGCGTTCGTCTTTTCGTCGAGCGGCGATCATCAATCTTGGACGGGCCAGGGTAACACGTTCATCTCCCAATTACGGAGCTCTTCCTTCCGGGAAAGGGGATTTGCATCCCGGAAGAAGCGTGCCACGATGCAAAGACCCTTCGATAAATCGACTTCTTCGAACGTGCGATTCTCGACAGTCTCTTCTCCTTGCTCCACGAGGATGAGCTCTTTAATGGGAGCTTATGAAGCCTATCTTCCTTCTTCTCCTCCTCCTATCCTATCGAATTTTTTCTTCGCTTCCTAATCCTTCTCTTTGCTCAATGGTTTACTATGGTTGATTTGGAGTTTTTGGTAATCTGCTAAATGGATCTTTCTATTTACACTTTTAAGTAGAGTAGAGTTTGTTGGAGGTTGAGGTTCGTTTTCTTGGGGAGTTTGTTGATCATTCTTGCGTCTGGGCAAAGTAGATTTAGAATTATTTATATCTTACCTTTCTTTAGAATTTTTGTACTTATGCTTTTAGTTAGTTATTCATTCTTACGTTGGGTGAGCTATTGATTAAAGCGAAAATAGGAAGCATGAGAAGAAACTTGATTGCTAGTGAATTATCATCGCTAGTTTCTTATTTCAATCTTAATATGCTCGAGCTGTAATTACATTTCCTTAGAATTTTTCTCAATCCTCTTTCTATTCACATTTTCAATATTATCGGACAGTTTGAATCCTCTATTTCGTACGATATTCGTTCATCGTTCCAACCGAAGCTTAATTGCTAATTAATAATTAGCAATCAGTTGCAGTCACTTGATTTTTCACTCACACAAGATACAATCGCATTTCACTTTCACTTCTCGTCATAGAAAACACACTGTAACGAAATTATTTCGATACTCATTCCTCGACTTTAACGTGTCCTCTTCGATTACCCGGCAATCGATCGCGCGTGCTTCCAAAAAAAGAGAAACAAAAAATTGCACGGTTAATAGAAAGCTACGGGAGCCAGATTACGACAGGAAATTCAATGGAAACCCCTTTCCCCTCGGCCAGGTATTTCCTCGTCATCGACGGTTGCTTCTTTGAAAATGCGAGGCACACATCTCACGATACTTAGGGTGGTCTCTCCATCAAAGAATTACGACCTGGTTCTGCACAAGCGTATACTTCAGAGTGGAAATCCTCGATTTCAAAGAGATAGAGGCGTGACAGAGAAGCAGAGAGAGAGAGAGAGAGTAAAAGAGAGAGAGGGAAGAGTGTAAAGGAGACTCTCCTTGTCTCAGAAGAGGATGAGAAGGGACAGGAACAAGAAGACCCTCTTCCGAAGGATCGTCATCCAGCGTTCGAGTAAGATTGCTTCATCGTGGTGCCAAAACGTTCGAGTTTCTTTTCTGCCGTTTGCACTGTTCGTAACCCATTTTCCGTATCGTTTCTACGCGCCGTTTGGATATTTTCGAAATTACTTTCTTCTTTAGCTTGCGTGCCTTCGTTTTCTCCAATGGAGAAGGTGACTTGATGAAAGTAATAGCGAACTAGCTATTGTTAATTAAAAAATCGTATTTCTTGTAATCAACGAGGACATTGTTTTGTTTTATTCTTTAGTGTTTTTTCTTTGGCTCATTTTTGTCTTTTGTCGTCAATTGTGGATCTTCTAAGTTGATCAGGTTTTAAGCGTGATCTTGATACCAGGAGAATCGAGTTCAGTTTTAAATTGAATTACGTGCAAAGTTGTATTTCGATAAGTTTACGAATTCTATTTCGTTGTGTGATTCAAATCATATTTTCTATCGTATTCTAACTTCTTGAACCTAATTCTCCATGAAGTTGAAACAAATTGCCACACTTTTGTCTAACATGAATATTCTAAAAAGAAGTTCTTCGTTCGATTTCAATCTCGGAAACGAGCGCTTCATTCGCAAACAATTTTCCAGAAACTCCGGTCAGTTTCTCGTAATCGGACATCACGAGCGCGAAAGCAACGACTCTAACTCCATAAACTCTGAGAGATCCAATTAAATTGCTACCCTGCATCCACGATTTCGAGAGCATCCTTTAGCCTAGGAGGATCCTCGATTTCTAAGACAGAGTATATACTTCCCTCCTCTGTTTTTGAATCACCTAAATTTTTACAGGCTTTCCAATCGAACTTAAATTATCTTAGAAGTCATCATTTGTAATATATCCAACAAACTTGATGTGTACTTTTCGCAAAATTTAAATTCTTCATCAAGAATTCATACTTCTATTTCGTGTTTTATTGCCTGCAAATGTATGTCTCTCCCTGTCTCTCCCTGGTTCTCCCCGTCTCTCCCTGGTTCTCCCCGTCTCTCCCTGGTTCTCCCTGTCTCTCCCTGCCTTGCTCTCTCTCTCCCTGTCTTTTTCTGTCTCTCCCTGCCTTTTTCTGTCTCTCCCTGTCTTTTTCAATCTCTCCCTATCTTTTTCTGTTTCTCTTTGTGTCTCATTGCTTCTCTTTGTCTCTCCCCGTCTCTTCTTGTCTCTCCCCGTCTCTTCTTGTCTCTCCCTGTCTTTTTCTGTCTCTCCCTGTCTTTTTCTGTCTCTCCCTATCTTTTTCTGTCTCTCCCTATCTTTTTCTGTCTCTCTTTGTGTCTCATTGCTTCTCTTTGTCTCTCCCCGTCTCTCCCTGTCTCTCCCTGTCTCTCCCCGTCTCTTTCTGTCTGTTTCTGCCTCTTTCCGTCTCTCCCTATCTCTCTCTGTCTTCCTCTCTCGTTCCGTGGCCGGAAAAAGCTACATTTCTCGGAATCCTCGGATAACTTTCTCGTTTCCCTTCCGGCTCACCCATTTCTCAATTCTCTTGATGCAAGCGTGTCACAGCGCGTGCAACAGACGCTGGAGAAGTCCTACCGGAAACTTTACGCCAAGCCATCCTCCGGAGGATGTCGAATTCTGCTTAGCGAACGCGAGCAACGTCCGCTCGAGACAGTTTTCCGCGTTCGAGAATGGATGATAACTGCGAGACCAGCATGGCAAAGTTTCTCAGGAAACTCCAAAACGGCTTGGTGATTTTTTCTTTCTTTCTTTCCTTTTTTTTCTACTTCAGGTGGTTCAAGTGAGGTGAATGAGGTGAACGTTCGGGTCTCATGCTCCACTTTCCTTATACGCCTTTGTCAAATTTTCGAATTTCAATCTAATACCTCGAGAACACGGTTCCGGTACGTGAAACTTGAAGGAAATAGGGGAAAAGAGTCGTTTTCTTTTTTCCCGAGTTCTGGAGCAGAGGATCCTCTTTACGTAGTCGTAAATCTGATAGAGATCTCTGCTTCAACTTCAATGAGAATATTTTAGAGAAATTTCTACTCTTTGCATCGTACGCAGAGAGTTTAGTAACGATGATTTTATCGTGTAACATTTCACTGTCGACGACGATTACCATCTATTCTTCTTCCAAAAATATTCTTCTACATTTATTAGGTGTGCAAATTAATTCCCTGTCTTTAGATATACCCCTTTCTAACAACTATTTTAAATTTAAATACAGTTTTAACAAGACTCACATCAGACACTGCATTCTCTTTGCAATTTAGCCAAGGAAAAATATCACTGAGATGTATACTATATATTTTTAGTAAAAATATGTAAAGATAATTGAGGAATAGGAGGGAACATATTTATCACCTGAAAGCATCGAAACATGTTCATATTCCTAAAAGAAGGGACCAGTTTATTCTGCATTCACGTCGAAGAATCGTAAAGAAGTACATGTTGCAGGTTCGTCGATAAGAAATTTCAAAATTTTCAAAAACATGGACGTTCACGTAGATTCATCATATCGTTGGTTCCCTTGACGGTTCACCATCGTAGAAATTGTAGCTGGAATATATATGTGGGAAACGTGTTTCAATATCTTTACAAGATCTTTACGAACTTTTTACGCACTCCTGGCTAGAGAAGCAGCTCTCATACAGATATATATATATTCAAATCTCCTGTTTATTGAATCTACGTTGCTTCTGGTGCACTGCTCGCAATTTAAAGAAGGAGCGAAAGAACGTTCGAAACATGATTCTGTATTTTTCTATCGAGCTCGAGGATATTTCTTACCTTTACCTAGTAGTTTCGTATATAAATAAATATTTCTCCATTTTCAATAGGATCATTCTCAACTTTTTAAATTCGCAATTATTAGAAGTGGAACGTTTCACACTTTTTATTATAATTATACGTAATTTCGCAATTTGCTTTCTGTTTAGTTATGCTTTTGCTATTTACTGTGCCTTTTCTACATTATTCATTTATTTATTTTAGGAACTTTCGAGCGTTTCATTTTTCATAATAAAATTTATCGTAATATTTACTTTCTCTCTTTTTCATTACTTTTCATCCTTCGAAGACAGAATTTCTGCCATAGAATCGTTCATCCCAAAAATTTATACTTCGCTGAGAGAGAGAAAATATAGTAATCAGTGAAAGGTAATCATTTTTCCAATCGTAAATTCTTCTGATTCAATCATAATTTCAACTTCAGCTGATAAAAAAAGGTAGCCAGAAGGAGACGTCAATTTTTCCATGAAAAGAATAAGAATATGTGAACTAAGAATTACGCAAGAGCGAAAAATGGTGTCGAAACGTTTCGGAAATTTCCAATTCACCAACTAAACGTCTTAGAAAATAAAGTACACGGAATTGCTGAAAAGGGTGCATTCCTTTTTCGTGTTGGTCGCATGGTCCGTAGTAAAAATGGCGGGAATGCGCCTGGTCCTCGGACTTTTTAACAGGAATCCTCGTAAAGTTCTAAGAGGCGGATTTAGCTTAACGAAGCCTCGCGATATTCAGACCGCGGATGCTCGTAAATTTTCCAGTACAGATAAAGCTCGCCGGATGAGTTAACCGGAGGAACGCTCGGTAACTCGTGTTTATCTCGTTGAATTCCGTGAATTTTTCCGGGAGTCGCGGCATGAATTTTTAAGTCCCGGCCACCGTGTGCGTCGTTCATCGATTACTCCGCGGCTGGCTTTTGGTCCCGGAGACACACCAGACACTCTCGTGGTTTCTGCGTGCAGAGAGGAAACTAAACGAGGAAGCTACTTGACTGTCGTACACCCCTAACGTCTTTCACTTCACAGCAGAATATTTAGTGTCGCGTAATCTTGAAGTAATTTTGAGGAAATGTGAATTGTACGAATTGTCAATTTAGTCTGAGTGTGGAAAGTAAATTAAACTTCTCTGTAGCATGTAAACAAAATCTGGGATAGTAGCATATGCCGTAAAAAATGACGAAATTTGCTTGCACTAGAGGGTCATAATCTTGAAATAATTTGGAGAAAAGCTGAATTATAGGAATTATGATACTTTCAGTTGTAAATTAGGCAGCGTGCAAAGTAAATTTTGAAAATTACATTTCTCTGTAGCATGTAAAAAAGAAATCTGGGATATCTAAATTTTGAAAATTAAACCTCTCCGTAGAATGTAAAAAGAAAATCTGAGATAATAGGATGTGTCATAAGAAATGACGACAAAGTTTGCCTCCGCTTCAGAGCAGAGGTATTTAGAATCACCCAATCTTGAAATAATTTTATAAAAATCTGAATTATAATGCATAAAGAGAAGAAAACTGGAATAGTACGATATGCCATAGAGAATAGCTAGAGAAAATTTGCAAAAGGTATGAGAGAGAAAAATCAGCAAATCCTGTCACAAAAAATAATCGTTTTCCATGGAACGATGAACAAAAATGACAAAAATGGTAATAAACTTGTACCGCGGAAAAAATGACGACTGGACAAAATTCGCAGAAGTGGCGAGGAAAAAAAGGAAAGGTAGACGCTGGACATAGATGTGATAAATTGGAGGATAATAAAATAACTCGCTACCTGTGCAGAAAAGCAAGAACGTAGCCACGTCCGCTCTGCGTGGCCCGTCAAGAAACGAAATTTATGTTTCCTCCACGCGCTGTAGAGCGCGTCATGCGTCTGTTTCGTTGCGTTTGCGGGATTTCATTTCTTCTTCTTCTTCTTCTTCTTCGCGTCTTACGACCACACCGGATCCATCCGGGGTAAAAATGATTTCCGCGTCGATAAATTTTCCCGTCTATTCCTGGGAGATTTCTTTTATTAAAAAATTTCGCGGGATCCCGGACGGAGGAGCGGAGCTCCTGCGTTTATGGTCGCGGCCTACGAGGACGAGCGTTCCCCGTAAAAGTAATTTTATTCTCGTGCTACCGGGTAAATTTCTACGCCTCTCTCTCCCCCTCTCTCTCGCTTTCTCTCTCTCTCTCGTTCTCTCTCGCTCTCTCTCTCTCGCTTTCTCTCTTTCTCTTTCTCTCGGTTTTTCTCTCTCTCTTTCTCTTAGTTTCTCTCTCTCGCTTTCTCTCTCTCTCTCGCTTTCTCTCGTTCTCTCGCTCTTTCTTTCTCTCGCTCTCTCTCTTTCTTTCTCTTTCTCTCGGTTTTTCTCTCTCTCTTTCTCTTAGTTTCTCTCTCTCGCTTTCTCTCGTTCTCTCGCTCTTTCTTTCTCTCGCTCTCTCTCTCTTTCTCTCTCTCTCTCTCTCTCTCTCTCTCTTTCTCTCGCTTTCTCTCGCTTTCTCTCTCTCTCTCGCTTTCTCTCTCTTTCTTTCTCTCGCTCTCTCTTTCTCTCGTTCTCTCTTTCTCTCGTTCTCTCTCTCTCTCTCTTTCCCAAGTGTCCTTTATCGTCTGCTTTACGACAATTGATCAATTTTTTTCAAGCAACTTCTGACCGTTTAACATTCGCCACGGAGTACGGTCTCTTTGAAATTATTCAGGTTTTGTTTGATGAACTCTGTCGTATTTAGTATGCCACAGGAGACTATAGTCATCCATCACATAATGACTTTATTTTGAAAATTCAAGTATGCAATGAAAATTTTGATCCAGTGAACTTAAAATGCACGTAAACGTGAGATTACGAATTAACCCTTTCACTATGGATGCCAATTGTCCCCAGTTGCAAACTGATCTTTTGATCGACAGTTAAAAGTATGGTTTCCTTTCTTTTCAGACCTTTTACAAATTTTGCCCAATCGTCATTTTTTGTTGCCGAAGTTTGTCACTATTGTCATTTTCGTTAATCGTTTCTCGTCTAACATAACCTCAAAATTCCAATGTCAAAGAATTCTGTCTTCTTGGATGTCAGAGACATTCAAACTTTTTTCTCTCGTTTATGTATTATTTACCAGACTATTTATTACATTTTTATGCCACGGATTCTCGTTAGGAGTCGCTCTTTTTTCAGTATATATTTTATTCATTCGTTATTTGCTACGTTACTGTATCCTGTTATTTAGTCGACTTTTTTCCATGATCCATTTGTTACTCCCCTCATTTTATTACGCAGTTTCGTTTCAATATTTTCAGTTCAGTGGTCGCTGTTTAAATAGAAGAATGCTTATGTTTAAATTGAACGAATAGAGGTTACCCTTTGTTCGTGCAAAATGTAAATGAAAATGCAGATCCGTTTATTTTTTCTCTTTTATTCTTTCGATCAATGACTGTGCAAACATCGAACACGTTTTCGATTGTTCGTGTGTATTGTTACACAGGATTTACATTTGCTGAAAGTTTTTCGAAAAATTCCTCGTTTCAGCCTGAAAAATTAATCCAAAAAAAGAGAAATTCCACGTTCAGAAATATGTTCGAAACAATTTCTTCGTCCCAAGACAAACTTCTCGAATGATCGTCGGAGAACAGCTTTCAAACGTCGCTTTGTCGACTGATCGGGACGAAATTTTTACGCTCACACGAGGTAACAAAGTGCCAAGAACAAACATCGAAGGAGAGCCCTTTCGAGTGTCGTAAAAAACGCTCTAAAACGAGGCTGGAGCAAAGGATCGTTGGACTCATCTAGCTTGCCGAAGGATATAGATCCTTAACGGAAACATAAATCCTGTTTTCTGGCTGAACACAGAGCCAGCAGCGTGGAGCTATCGGCTTATTCCATCGTTCTTGTGTTTATCGAGTTGACGTTTACCCTTTCTCGCTCCCCGTTTCCTTCCTTCTTCTTCTGTTTTTTCCTCCCTTTCTTCCTCTCCTTTCACCCTGTGCCCGCTTCTTCTAAGCTATTCATCGAATTGCTCGATAAGGTTTCGCAGTTGAACCTTTAGGTCAGAGGTATTCGTCGAAGACCTCGTGGTGCAACGACCTCCCTGGGCAGACTTAAGCTCTTTCTTCTTATCTTTCTTTTCCTTTTCTTCTTCCTCTCTTTCTTTTTTCTTTTATCGTGCTTTCAACGCAACCCGTGAAAGGCGATTGTTTGCCTTTTCATTAGAACCTATCTGATACGCAAAGGATCGCTGATATTCTTCTCGGTGATGTTATCTGGGAATTTTACGCTTTTTGCGGAGTTTGTCTGTTGGAAAAATTAGATTCTGAGATGAGAATGTTGGGAAGAATTTTTGTTACAGGTTTGGCGGGGTTAGGTTGGATTTTTTTGGGGGGAGAGATCAGTGATTGAGAGATCGAAAGTTTTATGATTTTATAGAGATAATGTTTCAAGTTTATTAAACGAACCCTGAATTTCTAAAGTCAGTTTTTTTTTAATGGAAGCAAGTGTTTAGAGTATTTCAAAGTGTCTGAAATGTACCTGTGTACATAAATTGAGCCTTATCTTTAAGAATTTTTGGGAAGAATGTTTCAACTGAACTATTTTATGTCGTTAAATAAACCTTGAATTTCCAAAGTGTAAGCAAGTGTTTCAAGTGTCTGAAATGTATCTACAAAAATCGATCTTTATCTTTGCGAATTTTAGAAAGAATGTTTCAACTGAACTGTTTTACGTTACTAAATAAACCTCGAATTTCCAAACTGATTTTTTTGAAAATAGAAGCAAATGTTTGTATTTCGAAGTGTCATTAATATACATAAATGAAATTCCATCTAATTTCGTATCTATTGAATCTTTCACGCGGTGAACTTGTACACTTTACACTGTTAATCTTCTCACCAAACCACAATCATATCCATTTAGCACTCAATTCAATTTTCCCAATCAACTTCCCATTTCCCAAAATTTCCTTATAAAATCCACCATCGAGCCAATCACCATAAAACTCTAGCCTAACCGAAATCCCATTCACTTAAGATTCTCAGCACTCTGAATCCCGGAAAATTCCCCCATCCGAAGCTTCGTCGCTCGTGAGACAACTGTTATCAGCGATGATAAAATCGTAATGTCGTTAAGATCTCTCGGAATATTCGTGTGAAATTTATTCGAACATTACAATCGGTATTCCGTGCAGCGTTTGTGAGCCATTGGTAAGAGGGAATCTCGTGGAAAATAAGGAGGGGAGGGAGGGTGGTTGGCGGGTTGCAGTCTCGACGACGAACAGCTCGTTCCATTTCCTGATATAACGACCTCGAGGGGTCGATCAGACCGTAAGCCCCCGTCGTCGATGTTCGACGAGCTTCCGACGAGCTTCCACGTCTCAGGAACGAGTGGCGAAGGAGAAGGGTATTTCCGCGTGACCTACAACCGCCTTTTCGTACTACGTGCAACTCGAACGCCTCGATACCGATCTCGGTTCCCGCGCAGATTTTCCGCCTGGCAGCCTTGAATTCCTTCAAGGAAAGGTCAACCATATTTCTCCGTCTACTTTTCCACCCTTCTGTCTTCCCGTCGTCACCCTTTCTCTTACTCGTGACAGACTCGTGTCCACCAGTGTCCAGATAAACCGTGGAATCCCGTGGAATCGCCAGTTTAGCAGAAATATTTCGAAACGTCTTTGGCTGACAGAGTGTGTAATTTGCTTTTCGTAATGGAGATTTTCGAGGGGATGTGAAGCACTGATTTTTTCTGGGCGCCTTTTCGGTAGTTCTGTGGGGTTTTGCCGAGAGTGAAGGTTTAGGTTGTTTTGAGGATAATTGTGGTGCTTGGGTTGATCTTGAATTGAGGATTTTTCAGTGATTTTAACGGTGGATCTGAATGAAAGTTAGCGGGGAAAGAGATTAATTCATAAAATTTGTGTAAAATCAGCGAAGGTTTAGGTTGTTCTAAGGAGTATTTGTGCCTTTGGTGCTTGAGTGCTTGGGTTGATCTTGAATTGAGGAGTTTTGCGTGATTTTAATGGTAGAATGAAAGTTAGTGGAAAAAGAGATTAGTTCGTAAAATTGAGAAGAAAATATAAAATGAAGAATAGGGAGCGTGATAAATTTAGAACCATAAGTGCATAAGTAAAGGATGAAAATATAAAAATTTATCAAGTTACATCTAATAGAATTTTCGATTTCATAATAATTATCAATCAGCTGTGATAAGTGATTCTTTGTTTCGGTGAATGTTTAGGTTATTTTTAGGATAATTTGTGCTTTTGGTGCTTGAGTGCTTGGGTTGATCTTGAATTAAGGGTTTTCGCGTGATTTTAATGGTGGATTTGAATGAAGGGTAGTGAAAAAAGGGTCGAATGAGGATAATTTGCATTTTTGTTGCTTGAGTGCTCAGGTTGATCCTGAATAGATGATTTCTGAACGATTTTAATGGTAGATTTGAATGAAAGTTAGCGAAAACAGAGATTAGTTCGTAAAATTGAGAATGAAATATAATATGAAGAATGGGGAACGTGATAAATTTAGAACCACAAATGTACAAGTGAATAACGAAAATATGGAAATTTATTAAGTTATACCATATAGAATTTTCGATTTCGTAATAATTATCAATCGACTGTTATCTGTGAACTCTACATAATTCATAATTTATTTTTTAATTACGTGCTTTACGTCACATCTGCTGTTATGTCATTAACGACGAAACTCATATTTTTATTCGTACTATAGAAATCATTTTCAATACTCCTTTATTCTCTTTGCTTATTGAATCATTTCTCCTGGTTATCTAACTGTTTTACGTAAGCAACGGATACGACATCTACGAAGAGATTTAGAGCACTTTTCCTATATGAATTTAAACTAGGTTACAGTGTAACTGAAGCATGTCGAAATATATGAATCTTCTATCGAATTTTTAACGTTAATTTCTATGAAAGTGACGTACTATACGTCAGGAACATTTTTATTTCAACCTACAAACACGACAATTTCATATGGTACAACCTAACGGTGCAAATTTGATTAAAAATGAGGGTGTGTTAGACTGATGCAGAAATGATGGCATTCCTTAGTTGCCATATTTGTAATTGTAAACAATGAAGACACGTGTTTCACAGTTCGTGAAATTTACGATTCGTTAAGCTGTGGGAAGTGTAAGTAAATGGTTATTCAGAGGCAGATATCCAGTTTTAGTTGGGTTAGGTCAATCCTTGAAAGTCGTCGCGTTGTGCAAATTATAGTACGCTTATGTTTGAACAATTTTCAGTTGTGTTTTATGGAACTTTTAGTTCAGTTTTGTAGATTAAAAAGTTGATAGCGAAAATCGTTATACGATTTTAGTTAGTGGAAATAAAGTAAGTGATTAGTTAGTAAACAGAAGTAAAAGTAGATAGCAATGATTGAAACGAGTATTTGTTAGTAGAAATAAGCATGAGTGATTAAAATAAGCGTTAGTTAGTAAAAATAGGTAACAGTGATTAATAAGTATCAGTGATTTAGCTAGTAAAAATGAGCATGAGTGATGAGAATAAGCATTGGTTAGCAAAAATGATCATGAGTGATTGAAATAAATATTAATTAGTAAAAATAAGTAAGAGTGATTGAACAATAAATTAGGATTAATTTGACTGTGCTTAAAGTACAATATAGAAGATGTATTTTATTGAAAATTACTGCCATAACTATTTACAAATGAATAAACTAAAAAATAAATATTCAGAATTCTAACTAAATAACAAAGTTGACCAACGTATTACAATTAATTACTTGGATCTTATCTCACAAATTAAAAATTAACTTGCAGGAAATGTTGCACATTTTATACCAACGCTCCTACGATTAATTTAATTAGTCAATAATCATTGTAAATTACAATAGAATTATACAGTATTAAGAGGGAAAAGTACACAAAGAGAGAGAATCTAGGTCAGTCAAAACAGATCTTAATATCTAGAAGGAGGAAAAGTTGAAAGATTTACAAAAAGAAGAATAGTATTTTCGTTTCAGTCGAAATGCAATAAAGTCTGGAATAATTCTCCACTAAAATTTGAAAGATTTAAGAAGGAAGGATAGTATTTTCACTTGAATTAAAATTGAAGAGAATCTAGAATAAACAGGTATAATTTGTCATTCCGTGCACAATTCACCACAGAAATTTCCATTAATCCTTATCTAAACAACAGTAATTCACTACTCACACAAATCGCAAGAACATCATTACAATTCTAAATCTGTGTTCTTACTTCGTACGAAATTGTTGTTCCGTAGATAGGATTCACGCTGCTGCATATACCATCTGATGCGTAAAATCGCATTTACAGGACGTTGACAAAGGATTGTATTGATAGATCGTCAATTGAATCGTTCATGACAGATTATTAGGTGTCGGATTATCGAGATTCTATTGTTTAGAGCATACCCAGTGCCACAAATGAATAGTGATTTAGACGACCTAAACACCAGTGTGAGGCGTCCATTCAGGATAAGTTATGGCATATTGTATTAGGATTTGAATTATCCGAATTAATTGGAAGTCGTTGTTCTGATCGAATCACCGAAGGAAACCTTCCCTCGATGTAGAAACGTCGCTTAGACAATTTACGCGAATCGTATCTAAGGAACTCTCTTTAACGATAATTGAAAAGTTAGTCCTTCCAGTGAAGTAGGAGTAATTTAATACGATTTTTCTATGAAATGAAAAATAGCAAACGAGTAAGAAGAATTGTTTATTTATTCACAATGAAGCATGCTGTTGATTTAATACAAATTCAAGGTATCTACCGAATGCAAGGAAGATAAAATACGTTGAAAATGTTCGATTGCTGATAAATATGAAATATTTCAGATGAGTAAAGAATTTAGGAAAATTTTCTTCTCCTTAGTTGTAATTTTAAATAATTCTTGATACTGCAGGAACCGATGACGGAAAAATATTGAAGGACCCCAACGGGAATCGAACCCCGGACCTTTGGGTTAGCAAGCCGAGACTTTGCGCGCTACGCCAACCACTCTCCCTCTCTATTCTCCCTTGTCGGTTTCCTATTTGGGTATGGAGGCCCCGATACTACACTCGGCCATCCTGAACTGACATTCGCCCTCGAATGTCCTCAGTGCAACACAACTCAACACTTTCGGACCCACTCCCCCGCACAGTGGCACACAACCGAAACAACACATTTTTGAGAGACGCGCAACCCTCGAGATATGTTTTCATCTCACAGCGCCTGGCTTCGTGCAGCCGTCATAGATGCCTCTCCATCCTGGACGAGGCCTCATATGTAGGAACCGATGACGGAAAAAATACTGAGGGACCTAACGGGATTCGAACCCCGGACCTTTGGGTTAGCAAGCCGAGGCTTTGCGCGCTACGCCAACCATTCCCTCCTCTCTCTCTCTATTCTCCCTTGTCGGTTTCCTATTTGGGTATAGAGACCCCGATACTACACTCGGCCATGGCCATCCTGAACTTACATTCCCGTCCTCGAATAATGTCCTCAGTGCAACACAACTCAACACTTTCGGACCCACTCCCCCACACAGTGGCACACAGCCGAAACAACGCATTTTTGGGAGACGCGCAACCCTCGAGATATGTTTTCATCTCACAGCGCCTGGCTTCGTGCAGCCGTCGTAGATGCCTCTCCATCCTGGACGAGGCCTCATATGTAGGAACCGATGACGGAAAAAATACTGAGGGACCTAACGGGATTCGAACCCCGGACCTTTGGGTTAGCAAGCCGAGGCTTTGCGCGCTACGCCAACCATTCCCTCCTCTCTCTCTCTATTCTCCCTTGTCGGTTTCCTATTTGGGTATAGAGACCCCGATACTACACTCGGCCATGGCCATCCTGAACTTACATTCCCGTCCTCGAATAATGTCCTCAGTGCAACACAACTCAACACTTTCGGACCCACTCCCCCACACAGTGGCACACAGCCGAAACAACGCATTTTTGGGAGACGCGCAACCCTCGAGATATGTTTTCATCTCACAGCGCCTGGCTTCGTGCAGCCGTCGTAGATGCCTCTCCATCCTGGACGAGGCCTCATATGTAGGAACCGATGACGGAAAAAATACTGAGGGACCTAACGGGATTCGAACCCCGGACCTTTGGGTTAGCAAGCCGAGACTTTGCGCGCTACGCCAACCACTCCCCCTCCATTCTCCCTTGGAGGTGTCTTATTTGGGTATGGAGGCCCCGATACTACAATATTGGTATACAAAATTTATTGAATAAAAATATAAATATAGCAATGAGAGATGTTTCTAAATAGACAGAATTAGAAATGTAGGTTTGAAAGGTGAGATTTGTGTAAAGTAGAAAACGTTACTTCACGTGGATAATTAATTTTCCTGGAGTCAGGAGCAAGAGATACTCGAGGGAAAGGGTCGATTTACCGCGTGCACATTCCTCCACGACTATTTACATGCGTAAGAAGGCTTTGACACGTGTAACGCGATTCGTTTTTCCCTCGCGACGACTCGAGCCAGTCTCGTTGTTAATTAGACAACTTGAAGCGTCCTGAGTAATTGGCTAAGTTTACGTGTTCGCCGGTGCGGAAACAGAGTGCGATAATTCGTACAATTTTCGTCGCCGTAGAAGTATCTTCGCGTTGAAATTAATCAATTAAATTGTGTCCTCGCGTCGAATTCATTTGTTATTCGAATCCTCTGTTGTTGGAATATCCAGCAAATTTTTTTCTCTGATGTGGAAAAGAATCTTTTAATTTATGCATGAAGTGTGTCGAATTTTTGATCAATTTGAAGTTCGATTTAAGGATGAGTAGCTAAAAATTTCCTGTATTAATTTGTCTGGCTAGTAAATTCGAAGCAAACTCTTTAATTATTAATAATTGGGAGATTCCATGTTTAAATGCCTTTGCATACAATTTTTAGTCAATTTGAGATTCAATTTAAGACTGAACAGCTAACAGTCTCCTATTTTAATTTTGTTGGATAGCAGAATTTTCTGTAAATTAGAAGCAAATTCTTGAATTATCAGTAATTAGAAGCTTCCATGTTTAAATGCTTCACGTCCATTTTTTAGACAAAGTTTCACAAACTTTTGGCCAATTTAAAGTTCAATTAAAGACTGCATAACTAAAAATTTCCTATACTAATTTTTTTGGCAAGTACAATTTTCTATAAATTATAAAAAAGTTCGTTTCAATATTAATAATCAACAATTTGTTTGAATTTCCCTTGGTGATGAGCGAACTATTTTGAAAATAATTCGGAAAATGAAGAACCACCTTTTTATTCCTTCAACCAAACATCTTCTCCAATTTTTGCCTGTTAAAGTAACTTTACACTTTGCTTCACGATAAGTTCGCTTGATTGTCCAATCGAAGAGAATTACACGCATCAAAATGCATCAACGCTATTCCCAGCATTTATTCCACCTAAATTTCCGTCAGATTCGCCTGCAAGTTCCAAGCTTTTCAGCGTATCGATTCCCTCTCTGCCTAACGATCGCTGCCTAGCTTCCTCGAGCGTCTTTCCTTTCCCCCTTTTCCACGT
Source organism: Habropoda laboriosa (assembly GCF_001263275.1). Taxonomy (NCBI): domain Eukaryota; kingdom Metazoa; phylum Arthropoda; class Insecta; order Hymenoptera; family Apidae; genus Habropoda; species Habropoda laboriosa. The sequence continues at coordinate 1,800,581 of NW_017100509.1, read as the reverse complement.
CGAGCCGTTGCATCGGCTGATTTTTGCACGATTTTCACGCGTTAACGAGCCTCGAAACTCGAAGAAATATCATCGCAGAGGATGTGTCGTGGCTGGGTGTGCTTAAGTGTGAGTGGAAAAGTCTGTAGGCCATTTCCTCGGGCGCTTGGACCTCTCTCTTCCTTTTTTTCCTCTTTCTTTTTTCTTCTTTTTTCTGCCAACCACTTTTCTCTCGTTTCTTCGTTCTTGGCCTTCAGTTTCTCTTCCCTTAAAGCTTACGTGCCTTCCATAAGCTAGCACGCTCTGTTTCAGACCAATGGCAGCTCTGTAATTGCTCGGCCAGCAGAAGGAAGTGGAACCTGTCTGTCGATAGTTGATTCAGTGAAAAATAAATTTCTGCCCCGTTTTATTTTAGAGATTCTTTCCTGATATTTCGTGCAAGAATTTCTTTTTCCAAGAATGGCAAGATAGTGGCCAGTGAAATGTTCCCTTTTTGAGGTTAATTTAATATTGCATAGGGAAATATTTTCAGAAAAATAAATCCCTTTCTATTTTTCATATCTTGTTTCGAAAAGTTCCCGCCTTTTTTTAGAAATATTTTCACAAAAGTAAATCCGCTATTTTTCAGAATAATTGCTGTCGTTTCCTGCAAGAATTTCATTTTCCAACCTTTGCATGTAGATTATATTCCCCTTTTCTCATCGGTCGTTGAAAAGGTTCCACTTTCTGATTTGAATTAAGCATTGAATAGAAATGTTTAAAATTCCCGTGTGTTGGATCTGGCATTGTGTAAAAATATCGCGAAGACAGTTATGAATCTTGAGGTTTTATGGATTTACTGTGATAATAGAATGGACCTGAAACTCCTCTTTGGTTTGAACAGCGTAAGTTTCTTTGTCCGATGTTTTCTGCACCGTCTAAGTTTCGGAATTAAAAGAGTTCTAAGATATTGTTGAAACGCAGATGAAAAGGATGGACGTTGGCTTTTAAAACATTTTGCTTGCAGTTGTTATTCGGTACGTCTTCCTTTCAACTTTCTACTTTACCTTGAAGTTCTTCGAACCATTTTTGTACAAGCTTCCTTTTCACAAGCTATCCCTATCTTCAGTGATTACCCCTGTGAATCGTCTACAAGAATTGCACCCAAAGGGTTGCCTAACTGTTTCAATCGCAATTGGGATTCTAAAGATTTGTAGCCACCGCGATTTGCCAATTTAATTCTGTAAATTTATCGCTCGAACCCTTGTTATGCTATATTAAAAATTAAGAATTAACGAAAAATTCAGCTTAATGGAAAATTCAATTTCAGGAGAAACACAGCGTTTGTAATTTCACTTTTCGGATTATTACGACGATCTCGTTAATTTTTCATCGTCTACTCTAAATCAGCAAAGTGATACATTTATTTTTTTATTCTTTTTTACTTCGGAGAGAAAATGATCGTATTTACAAAAAGTGGAATTTTCAGTGGTGGAGTCAGGTCAAATTTGAAAAATAAATTTTGTGAATTTTCCTTAATATACATGATCCAGGATTTAATATTTTTGAAAGTTTAGGTAATATCTATTATTATAATATCGTTCCTAGGAAGCATCGAGAGGGAAGGGAAGGAAATGATTTTCCCGTTGCCACGGAAAATAAACTAATTCGGTGAAGTCGGTTAAATCCATTTTGCCGCGGAACTAAGCGGAAAAATGTCTATCTCTGGGGAACGTGTGGCCACATTTTAATAGCTTTGGACAACTTCAAAGCTTGTAGTACGCAAACTTGTGTAACTTGAGCTAACTTCGCCAGAGACGAACTCCCTTTGCACATAATATCCGATAATCTCGTGCTCACATAACTAATAGCTCCCTATAATAAGCGTCTATTTCGCTCATGGTCGCACTTTAAATATGTTTAACCCGCCTAGACAATTAACGCTCCCTCTCTCTGTTCCTTTGAAAGGCTGTTTGATGTATTTCTGATGATGTGTTGAAAAAGAATCGTTTAATTGCCGTTTAAGTGTCTCCTGTCTTTTTAATTAAGTGCGAGGACGTAGCGATTTTTTAACGTAAATAGAAATTGAAATTCTTGCAAATTTAAACTTTTACAGATTAAACACATGAAATTTTGGAGGAAATTTGGAAAATTAGCATTGTGAAACGTACTAAAATTTAGTTTAGAAAATATTCTAAGCGATAAAATAAAAGTGCTTCCATCTCCTCAAAATTTCTTAGTTAGGAATTTCTCCTTAAATTCGTTTATCTGGCATTTGCCCTGTGCTTAAAATAATTGTCCGTATCGAACAGAAATTACTTCATTGTGGAGAATTTTCAGTATTCTCGTAATTAATACTAATACTTCATTTATTTTCATAATTTCTCCCATCTTTCCAATTGTTTCTCTTAATGCACAATATCTTCTATATTTCAGTCTCTCTCCCACAAAATCATTCACAGTTCCCCTAAACCCTCTGTTAATGCCCGTGGTTGTGGCGATGAACTTTCGAGCCTTGTAGTGTTTGCACGATGTTGTGCCGTCTGGATAATGATTCGAAGGACCAACCAATATGATTGAGACTTGTAGATTGAACTGGTTGCTCCTTGGTTCTCCTTGCGGTGGTTCTACGACTACTCGACGACTGACTCTCCGACGTCGCGTCTCGGACGTCCGTGAGAGGGAATTTTTGTTAGGACACGCTGATTGGTTAATGGTGAACAATTGCATTTGGCAATCAGCGTGTCTAGAATCATCTTCACCGCCCTTCCAGTGCGCCCTTAGCGCGCTGTCACCTTGGAAGGGTGGGAGACGGTCGCGAGGGGTGGGCGGAAGGTCCCAAAAATCTGGAATTTCCTCCGGGTGACTAATCGGCAAGCGGACCGTTACATACAGATATGCCGTTTATGGTATGTTCCTAGGCTATTGAGCACGAGGAACACAAATTACTAAAAATCTAGCAAAGCAATTCTAGTGACCCTCGGAGGGGGTAACGAGACCCGTGCAAGCAATAAACGAAAATCCTCAACTCAAAAATAATCGTTCCCGGCCGATCGTGCCATAAACCGTTTCTAGAAAACCTAACACCCTTACTTCTCCAAAAACCCTCGTACGAACGTTCCACCCTCCCTCCCACAAAAATCATCCGCCATACCTCTGAATTCTCACTTCTCCACAAAACCCTCGCATTCTGAGCGACTCAGTCCACCTACCCCGGTACTCGAATTTCCAGCGCTTTTCCAGCGCACCAGCCGGCAATCACGTCATTGAAAAACACCGACACCACGCCACTATTAACCACCCTCTGCCACCTTTCATTCAATTAACCCCTCCATCACGCGAAACGAGTCTCACGAATCGTTCTCTATATCGAACACCTCGTCTACTCCCGCCTAATGAACTCCTCTCGTCTAACCACATTTAGAAACTCACACGCAAATACAAACACACACAGAGTCACGCAATCCCAAGTTTCACGTCACGGAGGGTTTCTTTTTTTCCCCTCTTGGTTCGACGAAGTCGCCGGGAGGTTGCCTCGCGTTCTATTAGCGTCTGGCACAGGCTCAAAGGGCAACGTAATCGAAGATGCGGAGTAAGGAGGGCTGGAATCGATTCTAATCGAATCATACCAGCCTGCACGGATTATATCCTTCTCACGAAATTGGTCCGGTCGTGGTCAAAGGACATATCGCTAGTCGACAATCACTTAAGGTCCCTCTGTCGGTGGTTAGAGGGGCCGCAAGCAGCATGCTTCCTCCTCCTGCTGGCCTTCTTCCTTGGTGTCCAGGCAAATCGATCTCTAGAGAGAGAGAGAGAGAGAGAGAGAGAGAAAGAGAGGACCATTTCTCCATTCAATCTTTACAGACGAGCATTCTTCTGCTGGCCTTCTTCCTTGGTGTCCAGGCAAATCGATCTCTAGAGAGAGAGAGAGAGAGAGAGAAAGAGAGGACCATTTCTCCATTCAATCTTTACAGACGAGCATTCTAGTCGTCGCGAGAAATTATCATTCTCCCGACAGAGATCGATCTGAACTCTCTCTCTCTCTTTGCTGGAACACTTGGCTTAGAGCCTCTAGCAAACGTCATTTTGTTTGGCCACGATGAAAACATTTTGCTGTAGGTTCGAATGCCCTGTTTCGTTTCGGACGTTTTATGAGGACGGTTGGTTGTGTCGCGCGCTCGATAGATTATTCGGAGCAATTAGGCGACGCTGCTGATAGGGGCGGATCGTATTGCGCCGTGAGAATTGACAGGTGTTGAGGGTTGACCAAATACGGCTCGCGTTGCCTCTCAGTAAAATGGGATTTGTTGTGATGGAGGGGAATTTTTGGGAATGGGGTTTGGAATTTTGGTGGACGATATGGTTAAGGCGACTTCTGTACATACTTGTTTTTATTACACATTTTTGTGTTTAAATATTGCTCGAATGGAATTCATCGTTTTACTGATGAATTCATATTTCAGGATGAGAGGTTTCTTTTCTTTTGAAGTCTCTGCGGTATGATTTTGCTGAGAAATATCCCTTGTATCGTATATCATTCTTCGTACTACTGGTTTTAGTAGATTATAGATGTTACCTATTGCAAAAAACTGGAAACTCTTCTAAATTTATCACTTATGATCTTCCAATTGTTTTCATTCTTTTTTCATGTATTATTCTTCTTCATACCTATTTTTCTTTTTTTTATCTGATATATATTTTTTTATTGATATATATATTTTTTTTAAATGAGGTACATCTAACTTGTAGATTGCACAGTGTGAATTGAATTAAAAGGTATCTAGTTTTCGTCAAGCACTTACTAGTACAACATCATCTGCTTATCACTGGATTATACGTTCAGGTAAATTTAAAGGACTCCTGGAAATGGTTCATTTCGAGATGACAGCGGTGAAGAAATTTTTACGTCAAATATTTTGCATAATTCATGCTGCTACGTATCACATAGCGCAGGAACGTACTGAATATTTCGTGTAGCAAGTTTATTTTGTAAAATTCAATTTGTAGCCTTGAATTTTTCAGTAATAAAGTTCAACAGTTTGAAAAATTATAGAAATATATTTAACATTCAATGTGAGATGAAGAAATTAATTTTGTATTTTTTTTTTTAATTTATTAACGTCACTTATACCCATTTTTTAAATTCTAATCTGGTTTAGTGTTGATTTCAGCCTTTTCTGTTATATTTTCTGTGTACTCGAGCGAATTATTGTTTAAGATAAATTTCTCGCCGGCTGGTATTGCACGCATCGGTTATTACGTTGAATTGAAAAGGAGGGAATGGAAGACTGTGGTCGGTAAATAAGAGAAAATCTCGGAATCTTTGAACACGTGTGAACTTCTATGAGAAAACGTGCCGAAGTGTCTATTGAAAACAAACGATAGGAGACAGATCGAACGTTTTCTCGGAAAGAGACCAAGGGAGCGTTATTTTTTTTATCCGTTCGAATTTTTATTCGATAAGCAAAACCTCTTTCGTTGCTTGGATAAACGGGAATATATTTCTACAAGGAGATATTGTATTTGCAATTTTCATCGACGCTTTATTCATTTTCCCCCTTTATTTTCTTTGATCTTTTTCTGCAAGTGAAATATCACTCAAATATAATTCCCTTTTTATCGTGTAAAACACGTTCGACGAATTTCACAATTTTACAGTGAAATTCAAAGAGATTTAACGGAAAGTAATTGAGAGTCGAAGCAATTTTAATAACGTAAAGTGTTCTGTGATTATTTCGAAGTAACGTAATAATTTTTCAAAATAGAATTATTAAAGAAAATAATTTAAATTTTGTTTCGTTGAAGAAATATTGTTACGTGTTAAATTTCTGTGCTAGCAGATTAATCTTCCTGGAAATTCAACGAAAATTCTACAATCTCGTTCGCCGATCTTTGCCCATCCTTTTTTCCTCAAATTACGATAAAAAGTCACGTTCTAGGATCTTTCTCTTCTCGAGAAACTTCCTTAGCAAGACGCCCTCCTTACGAAACTTCCAGGTTCAACATATTGCTCGCGACCAGTCAAATATTATTTACATAATTTTTAATCTAACTTTCCGGCCGCGCGGCGATCATTGCACGCGGTATGCAAATAAAAACGTTGCCCTCTTTATTGCCCGGATTCTTATCAGAGTTTTTTCAAAGGAAGGCGAAAGAAGAAAGAGATTGCCCTTCGTCGCGGAAAACTTGCTCTGAAATTCAATTCCGAATTAACGTCGGATTAGTTATTCGAACGGAAGGGACGTCGCGGGGAGAACGTATTGCTCGTCAAAGATCGATTAAATCCCCTCCTCCTCCACCTCATCCCCGGTTGCTGAATATTCCCTCTTCATAAATATGCTAATGTTGCACAAACACAAATGCAATCTGACCGCATTCGTCGTCTAGCAATCGTTTTAATATCTTGCTAGTTTGAAGAAGCAATTGTGCTCTCCCCGTCTCTCCCTGGATCTCCCCGTCTCTCCCTGGCTCTCCCCGTCTCTCCCTGGCTCTCCCCGTCTCTCCCTGTCTCTCCCTAGCTCTCCCTGTCTTTTTCTGTGTCTCTCTGTCTCTCCCTGTCTTTTTCAGTCTCTCCTTGTCTCTCCCTAGCTCTCCCTGTCTCTCCCTGCTTTTTTCTGTCTCTCCCTGGCTCTTCCTGTCTCTATCTCTCAGTTTCGACACATATCGTACTCTCTTCGTCGCTCCTTTCAGTTATTTAGCATGGTCCGTCTGTAATTGAGCGTGGAACGAATCTGTCTCACCAGGAATTTTGCATAAATCATACCCAGTCGATTGGCGGAATTTGCATAAATCAATATCGGTTGTTATTTTATGCGAAACCACTTTTTGCGCGGTCTGCGCGCACCTTTCTGACAGTTGGGATGTATCCTTAACGCGTGTTTTCGATAAATAACGCGTTGGAATTCGAGGTGGAATTTTTTTTAAAAATCAAGCGCAGAAGTTTGGTTTGATTTTAACTCTGACACGACACACTGTTTTTTTTTCTTTCTTTTTTTTACCATTAAATGTGATATTGAGCTCTTTCAAATACGGTGTGATTTTCGCACGTTTAAAACGTGTAGAGACTTTTTCAGAAATTCATTGAAATACTTCGCAGGTATCTATTTCAAAATCGTAAAATTTGCAATTTCTTCTTTTGCTGTTTGTTTAGATATTTGTGTGTAAAAAATGATTGCTATTTCGAGACGTTTATTTATCGAGAGCAATAAAATGCTACTTTCCTCTTGAATTTATAAATCTCGAAGTTGGCAATTTTGGAGCTATGAAATTTTGCAATTGGCCTCTATAACACGAGGATTCAAGAATCTTCGAATATTGGAACCATTAAAATCTTCGAACTTTCAAGCTCATTAAGTTTCCAACTCGTGGACTTTAGAACTCTCAAGTTGTGTCGCTCTTAAATTCCAAAATTTACAAAACTCGCATAATGTGTGTATCGTAAATCTTTCATAATTTCTACTTAGAAACTTGACTCATAAATTCCGTACACTTTGGAAAATTTTCTCAATCAATTTTTCACGTCTCCTACCCATAGATTCGTTTTTAATGGAAAAAGGCATAAAAGAAATTTGTCGAAAGTCTCGCGACAGAAATTTTTAATTAAAATATATGAATTGTCTCGTGGTCGTAATTTTTCATATTCCACTATTTTCTTTTATTTCGAAATTCATCGGAGCGTTCACTCGAATACTATCATGTTTCAGCACGTTAATTCGTACGCTGCGCTGGCGTAATCGGCGCCCAAGCAAAAATTACCGCGCGAGACTTGATGGAGACCCGAATTTACAGACTGTGTGGTTGTCTGACCACAAATAACTCACTCCACTGAATCCTGTTAGCTCCAGTGTTCGCCATACAAAATTCGCAACAGTCCTCCGTCTGTATTTACGCTTCATCAAACTACTTAGGCTGTATTATGACGAACAACAGACGGGAGTGGATTACTGAATTGCCCGCAATTCGAAGATTAGCGATCTTCGTTATTTCAGGCGATGTCTTCGCCGAGAGAGATGCTCGTTTGAATTTCTGTTGATAAAAGATTTACTTATTTTGATTTTTACTCGCTCTCAGTCGAAATGTTAAAATTTGAAAGTTTCTTTAAAATTGAAAAATTAACCGAGAAATCCGAAATTTTTCGAAATCTTCACACTTGAAAATTGTTTAATATTTCAATTAGCCTTTAAAATTGAAAAATTATCTAAGAAATCCCAAATTTGAAGAAACCTTGCACACTTGGAAAGTGTTCAATATTTAAGTTCTAAGTTTTCAAAATCGAAAAATTAACCGAGAAATCCGAAAATTGAAGAAACCTTCACAGACTCCAAGTTTGCAAATTTTTGAACATTAAAATTTTGTATTTGCCGTCTACTCAAAAATCTGCAAATATTAAAGATCCTCCAGTTTTAATCCAAATACAAAGAAACTTTCCCCACTGTATACAACTCGTTAACTCCCCACATCTCTCAACAAAAGAACACAAAACAGGTTGTACCCAATTTCTCCAAAAATAAGAAGAGCTCCCCTTCACAGCACCCAAAAGCAGTAACCAAATTTCCCACTCCGAATCCTGTTCTCGCCTGTGAGCGAGCGAAGCTGCGTAAAGATGACTATACACTCTTGGCCATATCATAAGAAAAAGTAAGTTCTCTCGCTGACAAAAAGCTGCGAAGCAGAAGAATGATCGCGTTTACTTGAACTTCGGCGACAAGTTGCCGCACGAGGTTTTCGCGGTTGCTGCGTTTAACGGGGCGCTGTTGGGCGAAATATCGAGATTCACGCGGCACGTGAACTGTCCTGAGAGCATGTTCGTTCGACGTGTGCCGAAACTGGAGAAAGAAAGGGGCAAAGAGGAGAAAAAAAAAAGGAGAAAAAGGGGTGGCGTCTTTGTTGGAAGTAAGTGGACCGATAAAATCTCGACGGCTTCCTCACGATAATATCATTTCGAGATACTTTCACGGGGAATTCACCGCACACGGCGCTCGCACGAGCAGAGAAAAGAATACCGGGGACGACGAAATACGATCGAGCCGGTTGAACGGATCTCTCAGGACCGTTCGAATGAATTTCTCGCAGCGCTTTTTCGTTCGTCTGCACCCGCGAAACCCTTCGACACCGAGAAGCTTCGGCTGATAGAGATCTTGATCGAGTGAAGTGTTTGTTTCTCGATTTGAAAGCGTGAGTGGATCCTCTTACGACAACCTTGTAGTCTTGCTGTCGATTTTGTCTCTAAAGAACTCGCTATTTTCTTCTTTCTCGTTTTGTTTTCTTCCAGAGGGAAATTGAGTCTTGTGGATGTGGTCGAAGAGATGGGATTTTTTTTTTTCTTTTTTTTTTTTTTAAGGAAATTGAGACTCTTAGAGTTGGCCAAAGTCGATATTGGAAGTAGTGTTTTCTAGAGATTCTCTGGAAATTTCTCGGAATTTTCAACATTCAGATTTTCTGGAGTTAGAATTATCATTATTTCTTTCACTAATGATTAAGAATCCTTTAGTCGACTTTATCTCTAAAGAACTATTTCCATTTCCTTTTTTCAGTGAAATTTGACTCTGGGAATTTGACAAATTTGTGAAATTTATATTTTCTATAGATTTTCTGGAAATTTCTGGAAATTTTCAAAATTCATACTTCGTAGAGATAGAATAATCCTTATTTCTTTCGTTTTGGAATTGTTTACAGTGCTTCGGAAGTCCTATAGTCGATGCTATCCCTGAAGAACTGTGTCTACATTTTTTCAGTGAAAATCGAGTCTCTGGAAATTTGTCAGATTTGTTAAAATTGGTATTTTCCGGAGATTCTCTGAAAATTTCTCAAAATTGTTGCAATTGATATTTCGTAAAGATAGAACTATCGTTATTTCGTCCGTTGAAACTGTTTTCAGCGGTTTGCAATTCTGCAGCCTTTTTTTCTAGTGAAAATGGAGTTTCGTAGAACCGGCTGAAGTTATTAGATTGATATTTCGCACAGATAGAGTTACGTGTGCATTTTTTGTATTGAAAGGTAGAAATAAATTGTGTGTGATTGATTTGAAGCTTTGTAGGTGGTGCTGTGAAAGAGAAGGTTTGAAAAGTGAACAAAAATTTCAAATGGAAAATTGTTTCAATAGATGTTTCCTGTAGGTACAAATATTTACCTCTTTCTTTGCTGAAACCGAAACTATTTTTTCACGATTTTGTCATTAGCCAGTTTACGTTTCTTTTCGAAATAAAAATTCGTCCGTCACACTTAACCGAAATTTTTCTATTTCATTTAAAAACCCAAATTTTTCTATTTTCTTTAAAAACAGCAACGAAATTCTTTTCCGTTCAAAAAAGAATGAATAAATTTTGGATAACTAATTGAACAAGCTTTAAATAATTGAAATATTCAGAAGTATTCACCTTTTCTACGAGACGAAATTAGGTTAAAAACAGGTTAACCTTATACTTTTCACATTTCCTTTCTATTCAACTTTCTCCCGCTCGGTATCGTACAAAGATAAAGGTATCTGCTTTTTATGAGAACGAAAATATTCCGGAATTAGTTTCACTAGTTGCAGAAAAAGTATCGCATGCAGATAAAAGGAAACATTTGTGCTTTTTTAGAAAGCGAAAATTCTACGATATCAGTCGCACTAGTGTGTTGAAAGAGAGAGACAGAGAGAAAAAGTGTGCTTTTTTTCTCGAAAGAAAAAATAGCTTTCCTGCGGTCTGTTCAACTTCTTGCAACACGCGTTTTGTATAATCCGAAGCGGTTGCTTTCCCCTCTCTCTCTTTTAGAGATAAAAATGGATTTTTACGATCAGTTTAGTTTTCTTCCAGCAAGTGGTGTACAGAGATAAAGGTTTTCGCGACTTTTTAAAAATGAAATTGCTTTTTTCCCCAGTTAATTTAGTTCTTACACAGAGAACGTTTTAAATGTCTCCAGCGAGCTCTAACGACGGACAATTATAACGGCATCAATTAGTTCTTTTCCCTTTTTAGAAGAAAAACACAAAATTGCACGTTTAGAATTTTCACATTCACTAGTTACAAAGTACAAACGTATATTAAATTCCAGTTAAATAATTCGAGGAGATGGCCCTAAGCGTGGCCCTTTTTTCTCCTTGAGGAGAGAGTATTAAACGTTTGGAAGATAAATCTGTGGTTGCACTTTTGAAAAGCGTTACGATGGGCTTCGTCACCTTCGGCTTTAAGTAAAATGAATCATTTCATCCATCTTAGCTTTCCCATTCATCGTTTCGTTCGAGTTACACTGGAACACTTCCACGAGACATTCAGAAATCTCGTGAAAGCGAAAATGCAATTATCATAATCACCTGTGCTGAAATTTCGAATCAATTGAAGAAAGTCCTTCAGTCTCCGGGGAACCGTTTGAAGAATCGCCTTTAATAAGCCTTTTTCTATTTTTAATTAACCTCTTGTAATGTCGAATTTTCATATATTCTTCAGTATTTCGAATGATAAGTTTTGCAATATTCCTTCGAAAGACAGAGCTACGTTAAATTCAGGGGAAAAAGTATTTAAAAATTAAAATACGTACTTTGTGTTGTATATTACGAAAATGATCAGGTTTAAAGTTTTTAATTAACCTTTTGTAGAGTAGAATTTTCATATATTCTTCGACATGTGAAATAATCATTTTTGCAATATTCCTGCGAAAGACAGAGCTACGTTAAATTCAGGGGAAAAGTATTTAAAAATTAAAATACGCTCTTTGTATTTTATATCACGAAATTTTTCACATTGTACGAAAAATTTTCGTGTCACGTTTAAAAGACTTGGTTAACCAGAAATATTTCCGGATCATTTTGCAAAATAATATAAAATAAACGAAAATTGCAGTGTTTATTTTCGTTTAATGGTAGAATAGTGCTTCTACGGTGATAAAATTTTTTATTCGGGGAAGTATCGTGTATGTGAAAGCATGAGAATTGTAAGAAAGTGGCGTACGCAGTAGGAATTACACATTACACATTTCTCATGGTTGAAGTCGAACGATGTGTTAACATCGAGCTCAGCGTACAGCTCAAACATCCGCTGATATCTGGATTATGGAAGTTTACCTAAAATCTTTATGCACTGAACACATACAGAATGTTTGGAAATTTCCGGGACAAGCTTTCTCTGGGGGGGATTTTCTCTGAATATAAATGAAGAAGAGAACTGTGATAGCAAGAAGCCTCCAGAGTTGAACAGTGCTTTATTAAGCAATCCATGTTATTCCGCGGTATATACGTTCTTATAAAAAGAACACCGTAAATTATCATTCTAGAATTGTTGATTTATGAATTGAGCAATGTTGATTTAGAATTTCTAAATATGTCACATGTGTAATTAAATTAAATTTCAAATAGGAAATTTAGAAATTTTAAATATGTCCCATGTGTAAATCTTCTGTTTATCTCGAATTAATTATTTTAGATTCGATAAATTTTCAACTTTGTTAATTTATCAATTCGGTGATGTTAGTTTAGGATTTTGCCTAGGCAATAAACTGACGTAATAAAATTTCGAAGAAATATCGGATAACAATGTAAAGTGTAAGGGGAGTTCCCCTAGCACCGGACGCTTAAGGTTTTTCTTAAATAAATCTCTACCTGTGCTTACGTGTCTGAAACCCGTAGAAAACTTATTTCTATTCCTTTTGTCTGCTCTAGGAGATACGCGGAATAGCGGTGAGCTGTAGCGTTTCAATTATTGCAGATATAACTAATGTCCGATGTTAGGTGCCGTCCGGCGTTAAGGGAACTTCCCCTAATTAAATTAAATTTGAATTTCTCTTAGTATTGTAGGGACAGTATTGTAGAAAAATATTGAGGGACCCAACGAGAATCGAACCCGGGACCTTCGGCTTAGCAAACTTAGGCTTTGCGCGCTACACTAATCACTCCCTCTCTATTCTCCCTTCGAGGTTTCCTATTTGGGTATGGAGGCCCCGATACTACACTCGGTCATCCTGAACTGACATTCGCCCTCGAATAATGTCCTCAGTGCAACACAACTCAACTCAACACTTTCGGGCACACTCCCCCGCACAGTGGCACACTGCCGAAACAACGCATTTTTGGGAGACGTGCAACCCTCGAGATATGTTTTCATCTTACAGCGCCTGGCTTCGTGCAGCCGTCGTAGATGCCTCTCCATCCCGAACCAGCCCTCATTTATAGGAACCGACGACGGAAAAATATTGAGGGACCCAAACGGGAATCGAACCCGGGACCTCCGGCTTAGCAAGCCTAGGCTTTGCGCGCTACACTAACCACTCCCTCTCTATTCTCCCTTCGAGGTTTCCTATTTGGGTATGGAGGCCCCGATACTACAGTATCTTCTATTTAGAATAATATTTACAATAGTGAATGGGTGAAAAGATTTGGAAGTTTTCAATTAGAGCAGAAGTAAGACAGAAGTAGGAAGAAAGAGGGAAAGTAAGGTCTTTTTACGAAGTGTATCGCAAACAAGTAGAATAGGTGCGCGAATGGTCAGACGGGCATTCGAAGCGCATTCCAGTGGCATCCGGAGGCACGAAACAAAAGGGGTACATCAATTTCACGTAAGCACGGTCTGTTCCTCGAATCTCGACGTGTAATCACCGAAGCAGTTTATTGCCTGCCGTGATGAGAATGTAATCGTTTATCCAGTAACGAGTTGAAACTCTAATTACGCGTTCTAGTTACGAATTCCAGGGTTACGCGTCTGCGATCTACAGCTTCGGAGGAAATACAGGTCTGATTGCATTAGAATTTGGATTGTTTCGGGATTTGCTGCAATCCCTTTTCGAAAATTTCCGGCAAAATATACGAATTACAGCTGATAGAAAAATTTCAACAATTTTACGCGATCATGTTCTTCGTGGAGAAAAAATAGTGGAATTCAGTGTTGAAAAATTGAAGAGATTGAAACGACGTGATTCGTGTGTGATAGTTTTTGGTGTAACAAATAGGGTGTCTCGAAAGTGTCTGACATATTTAAAGGTAAACTCCTGAAATTTGGGGGAAAATTGTGGAAGATGTGGAAAAGTGACTGTATTTGTGTTATTAAGGAGAATTTTGTCGTTTAAGAGGCCACAGTGTTCCTTTTCTACAATTTTTATGGAAAAATTATAGAAAATGTAAATTTAGTCATTTTAGAGACCACAGTGTCCCTTCTTCGGTAACTTTTTTTAGTCATTCAAGTCACACAATTTTCCATACTTTATAGAAAAATTATGGAAAATGTGAATTTGGGCATTTAAGTGACCACAGTGTTCCTTTTCCACACTTTTTATGGAAAAATGATAGAAAATGTAAATTTAGTCATTTTAGAGACCACAGTGTCCCTTCTTCGGTAACTTTTTTTAGTCATTCAAGTCACACAATTTTCCACAATTTATAGAAAAATTATAGAAAATGTGAATTTAGTCATTTAAGTGACCACAGTGTTCCTTTTCCACACTTCTTATGGAAAAATTATAGAAAATGTGAATTTAGTCATTTAAGTGACCACAGTGTTCCTTTTCCACACTTCTTATGGAAAAATTATAGAAAATGTAAATTTAGTCATTTAAGTGTCCCTTTTTCAGCGACATTTTTTGGTAATTCAAGTCACACAATTTTCCACTCTTTGTCAAAAACCTTCAAAGACTTCTGCCGCCACTCTGTACATTCCTTCGACAGGCGTTAATTTGATCAGCCACCAATCGACTCAGCGAGTAATCTGAAAGCAGTCACCTTAGCTTCGATATGAAACTAATATTTGATCTGGCATGGAATCTCTGACTCTCCTAAAACGTACTCTCGACCTGCGAGATACACCAAGTTTACGACGACGAAATTTATGGAGACATAATTTTCTCGATCGCTCTGACTAGGCATAAAATAAAGAAGATCGATACACACACACACACACACACACATATACACATACTTTTTACTACTATATTACCCTCTCGTACAATCGAACAAATAGTTAACGTAACACAGATACCACGTCGAGTACAGGGAATTTTCAACGTTCTATAGGATTTTCGGTGACGGGCAATCGTCGAGCTGAAAGCTCCAAGTAATTCGCGATCGATTTAATTATCGAGAACCTATAAAAAAAGAAGAAAAAAAGAAGGAACGATCCCAGTTTGAGGCGGAGAGAAAGAAATTGCGACGGACTGCGTAAAAATCAGCGAGCTGCTGGGGGATCCCCCAGGTGGTATTTGGAGGAAGCGCAGCTATTTGCTTTCGAATCTGTCGAATTAATCACTCTGGAATATCTGTCTTGTCGAGCTCGATTGCTGTGCTAGTTTAACATGGACAAGACACGAACGATATTTCTACTTTAACCAGGGATGTATTACACATACTCCAATGTTTCTTTTTTCCTCTTTTTTCGAGAACTTATTTCAGTTGGAAATTGTTGCACGCTAAAATAAATTTTGTTTGTTTCGAGGAACTTTCTTTTTAGAGATTTTTACCGAAAAAGTATTGCGATACTTCTGTGGAAATGTAGTTGTTAATATTCTCGGTATTTCTAGTTTAATCGTATGTACAGGTACACGCTAGAATGTTTTTCGGAGAACTTATTGCGGTTGGAATTTGCTGCACACTAAAATAAGTTTCGAGGAATTTCCACTCGAGAAATATTGTAATATTTCTGTGGGAACGTAGTTAATAATATTCTTGATATTTCCAATTTAACCATATAGGCACATATTCGAATTTTTCTTTCCTGAAGGACTTAGTACACAAAAATAAATTTCGCGTGTTTCAAGAAATTTTCTTGAGTAACTTTTACTCGAGAGATGTCGCGATATTTTTATAAAAATACAGTAGTTGATAGTATTCTAAGAAATTTGACTTGTTTGACTGATTGGCGATATTCTAAAATATTGGACACAAAGCAGAATATTGGACACAGAACAGACCGTAAACTAAATATTGATGTTCACGCGAGAAAACAGCGGGAAAAGTGAATTATTTGACGAAACAGGTTGATTTATCTGGACACTTACTCAAAAAGTTTTCGTGTTTTCACAATACTCTACCTTTCATTCGCGCAACGCTTCGTATTTACCAACGCTTCAGGCTCAAACTATTTTTCAAGCAAATCCATAGAACACGGGGCCAGGATTTTCCAGTGATCACTTTTAACGACGTTTCGTCGTTGTAGCACCCACTTATTTTTACCAAAAACGACGTTTGAAACAGGACGACAATGAAATTTCTCGTCACTTTGGTTCATCGGTTCTCTCTCTCTCTCTCTCTTCGCACTGTAATTACACTGCACGTGTTCGTACGGCGAAATATCACTGTTGTGTCACGTTCGTTCAAGTCTTTACCACCAATTCGGCTTCTCGGTTACGGCTTAATATCGGTCACGGTCGTTTCGAAGATTCGAAGATACGATTCGTATCGCGTCTGGCACATGTTTAGACGCCGGAATCATTTTCGAGGCTTCGATCGAAGTCGAAACACTTTTGCACAATTTTGAACACGTCTCGTGGAACAGAGGAAATACGAAGAAATCTGGGAATGATTGCTTACCGCTTTGTTACAAGCTGCTGTCATCCGTATAATTGTCTCAATTAACGAGGAATCTCGTTAAAGCGTTTGCTACTTAAAGTTACTTAGAGGAAGATTACATTTTCACACGTTTGGAGACACTGGAGAAGTGTTTTCTGTGTTTCGAATTGTCGTTGTGTGGGAAGTTGATGTTCAGTTATGCGGGAAATTTATGGTTGTGGTACTTTTCCGCGAGTGACGCTGTTATTAATCGTTGAAACACACTTCTTCGGTGTGATTTTGTGAATAGAGAAACGTATGATTCCATTTGGAAAGATTCTGATTATTTCTAGGTTTCATAGAGGTCTCAGAAGATCTTCTAAAATAAATTGGTGTCATCTTTGAAACAAATTTGGAGTAATTTAGAACTGAAATTTGTCTCCATCAGTATTCCTAATTTTCTCTATGTATCAATTTTTCATAATTGAAAAGAATCGTTGGAGCAGCTATTCTGGTCTAGAGGTCTATCTCTCTGAGGTCTAGAAAATTAGGCACCGTCTAAAATAAATACGTAAAATCTTCGTCAACATCCCTAAGTTTCCCTAAATATTAATTCTCCAAGCTTTGCAAGCTCTAGTTTTCATTCGACAATAAAAATTCTTGAATCGATCATTCTACAAAGCCTGATCACTTCTACAATTTCCAGAAGTCTCGGAAAATTAGACACCTTCTAAGATAAGTACTTAAAATCTCCATCAATATCCCTAATTTTCTATACAAGTGTCAATTCTTCAAGCTTTCTGAACTCTAGTCTTTATTCGACGATAAAAACTCTGGAAACAATCGTTCCACAAATCCTGACCGCTTCTACAATTTACAGAGGTCCCAGAAAATTAGACACTTTTTAAAATCAGTGGAGAAAACCTTCAAAAAATCCCCCAATAATTTACCACTTAAATTGGACTTCATCGGTGTCCCAAAAACTACCCAAGTATCAATTTCCCACTCTCTCGTCGACCCTAAAAATTCCACCTTCCCCGAAACTTGCCGAAAAATCGAACAAACCTTTAAAGAACCTCTCGTACTTCACTCAACCCCTAATTCTACCTCCCCAAACATCCACTTTTCGCTCTTCGTCCCCCGCCATTCTCTGAAACTCGAGAAAAAGCAGCCTTCCGAAGTGAGATGGAGGAATCTCGCTGTTTATCCTAACCTCGTACGTTTTATTTACGGCGCGATTGAATCGTTGCCAGTCACGATCCATCGCCTTCGCGTATTTCCGGCGGCGATCGATCGCTCGTCGGATCGACAGCGATATCGAGCCTCTGGAAGATCGTCACCGAGGGAAAATCTCGACGGGGAACGAGGAAACGTACGTGGAACGGTTTTCTGGAGGAAGAATTACGATCGGCTCGCGGCTATTCGACATCTCTTCCCGATGGCAGACGACTCCTCTCGAGGACGCGAGCAGATCCGTCAGCGTTTCCGTCGAGCTGCGGAGGAAAGGCGCGAGACTCGGGGGAAAGAGGAGGAAGAAGAAGAAGGGAAGAAGAGAAGAAGAAAAAGAAGAACGAAACGTCGCGTGAAGCAACTGGTTGTAAAAACGAGGAGAAGGATCGTCGAGGCCGCGCGGAGTGGGCTCGTTGGAATATTCACCGTCGAGACCTCCGAGATGGCGTTTCGCGAAATTCTTTTGGAAGCTGGTTCACAGCGATGGTAGAAAGATGGTTTGATTGCAGGCTCGCGGGTGAAAGAGGTAGAAGAGGTTTCTCGGGGTACCAGCCTCCGGCAGAGATTGTAATTATTGGCGTATGATTTATATGTGAATCTTTTAGCTTGGCTGATATTTTCTGTGACAAATTTGCAAATTTTGGGTGATGTCGCGTTGTAAATAGCGAATGTTTGTTAGGACTGCTTTGGAGGAATATCGAGACGGTTGTTGGGATTTAGTAATCGAGATCAGAAATTGGAATGTTGAGAGAGTTGTTAGGATTTAGTAGTTGAGATCGATTTTTAATCACAATCCTCAGCTGAGGAGTCTGAGGTTATATAACAATTGAATTGTTTCGTGTGTTGTTCAGTATTGAACAGTGAACGTTTGTTAGAGTTATTTCAGACGGAGTATTGAGATAATTATTAGGATTTAGTAATTGAGGTAACAGTCGTGCTTGGAACGAAATTAGAGTTGGAAGAAGCTAGCTAATTTCTCAGTTTAAAATATGAATAAATGTTTGTGAAAGAATTTTGTGCAAGACAGTAAGTATAAATTGTTCAACTGTAAATTAAATTGAAAGTGGATATTCGATTCTGTTGTTACAATTTAGTAAGGAGCGTTTTTATACAAAGTTGAAATAAAGGCAAATGCAGATTTTCCTGTGTCGATTGCACAGGCGACAAATACTATTATTTCAGTATTATCACTCTAACAGTGTAAAGGATTGAATATTACAGTGAATTAATTCCATTCGTTTATTCCTCTACGTATACCTTAAACCCACATTTGTGGAATCCAAATTACAATTCCAACGATCGACAAATTATTTCAAAATTAACTCAAAAAAGCATAGACAATTCAAAGACAAATATCCAATTCCTTCTTCGCAAGAATACCCTCTAAAAATCGAGTAACAGGTAGCGTTACTCGAAAATACGGAAAAATCAACACACTCGTGTCAACAGCAAGAATTTCTCTACGAATCACATCAGCAGGACTGCGGCACAACCATCACCGACGATCTCTCAATCTCAGATCCATCGGATTCGGTTAATCCACTTAGAGAAAGGTCGAAAAGGAGATTCAAAAATATCCATACTTCCTCTTCCGTGCTTCGACTCTCCTTCGACAACCAAGAAGCACACAGAGAGGACCGAGACGTCTCTTACGAACCGACGAAAAATGATTAGAAGGATCCGCGAAGCTCGACCACCAGCCAAGAGAGAAAGGACGGCGAAAGAGGGAGCAGAAGAGAGTCTACTTCAATTTTCAAAATTACATTCCTCCGCTTATCTCGTGGCGACGGAGCTTTGCTAACCGGATTGCGTCTCTCCCGGGCTCCTCTGCTCGCGTCCGTCTCGCAGATTTTCCCCGACGAGATCACGCGAGAACGCGGCGTAAACTTGTTAACGGCGGCAAACGAGCCAGCCTGACGACCCAGCGCCGCACGAAAATTGTTTTGTCGCGGTTTAGCCGCGTTGCGATTTAACGAAACGGACATCGGCAAGGTGGAAATCGTCGGCGACAGCAAATGCGACGCTGATTTAGTAACGAACGGTGTGTTTGTGCAGAGTTTGAGGAATTGTTTTGGGCGAACAGAAAGTGATTATTGCGATGTTCTGTGGAAGATTTGAAGATTCGTCGCTTTGGGGCAGTTTGATTGGGTTATTTTGGCTGGCAGAGGAAGCTGGTGATTCTTTGTTTTGTGAAAAATTTTTGAATAATTAGGGGAACATGATAACCCAGAATGGAGAATGTCGGAATGAAATAGTGACTGAAAGTATGAAATTCGACGAAATTAATTGGTGGAATTAAAAATGTGGAAATTCTAATTTGCGGAGATAATTCTTGGTGAAAATATTGCTCAGCTGGTTTCTCCCAGCTATTGAATTAGAGAACTCCGTGTATCTACAGTTTCATCAGATCGAATCGATCCACACACCATGAACAGAATTTAAATACACCAAATATTTCGCTAATTAAAGAGTGAAATATTCCGGCAATTATCATATCTCGAATATCGACCATCAAGAGTCCTCTCGGTAAATTCACAAAATGCGTCAAATTTCTATCCCATTAACATCGCTGATAAATTCGAACAATCGTATCTCTTGGAATTTCCGAAGAAAAAGAAGGAGCAACGGTGCAACATCAGCGAAGAAAGAAAATCCGTTGATCGTCGGTGAACGCGAAAGAAACGCGATTCTGTCAGCTATCTTCGTCGTCGTAGAGTCTCAGGTCAAGCGAATCCCGTCGATTCTTCACTGTGTCTCCGTTTTTACGAACTCTCCAAGCAGATACCGAACGAACATCGATAAAAGAATCCCTCTTTTCTCTCCTCGACACAGGCAACCTCTGCGAGAACTCTCGAGACTACGGATCGAACGTTAGAAAAATCATCTGAAGTTCAACGAACAAACACCGAAACCGTGCAATCGAGAAACGTGGGGAAAGAACGGAAGGTCGATTAAAACGATCTCGCTAGACTCTCGGGATATAAATCAGCAACGTAGAAAATTCTCCGCGCACTCGCTGGTACCAGCGTCGGAATTAAGTGGAACGAAGGGCTCGTTAGTCCCCTCTCGGCTGCTGCTGCTTAATCAGTAACTTTCGAAGACACCTGGCGAGTTTCCCGCAGCCACGCGTTTCCACCGTTTTACGATCCAAGCCCCGCAATCTCCTGCCCGACTTTCCATCCGACCCTCGATCCACACCGAAACCAAGACGTTTCTCCCTATCCGAGAAGGGCTAGAACAAGGACGTTAATCAGTCTCGCGATGAAAACTGATACCGAAGTGCAACGATCCGTGTGTAACTCTCCTCGTCGACGAAAGAAAGTGTCACTACTGTTGATTAAACGCACGCGAGATAAGAGAGATAGAAAATGTAGATAGGGAATGATTCGAGCATAGTACACCTGGCGCGGTCAGGTATTCACGCGTGGCGAATCCACACTATCTCTGGAGTAAAAACAAGCAGCAAAGAATTACATTCTACTGGGTGTCTGTGGTCGGCAAGTAGGCCACGTCCGAGCACGAGCATCCGGTGTTTATCGTCGAGGAGCCCGATTGCACAAAGCACACTGGGCCGTTAATTCACCAGAGACTGATCCACAGAACCGGGAACGAGAGCCACGCAGAACCGGGCATATATATGACCGAGCGGTAATATCGAGGTGACGAAAAGGGATGCAAGGAACGGAGCCGTTGCGCACTCGGCGACCGCCGCGGCAAGACTGGGGTCTGCTACCCGGCCGGGGTAGCTGCCATGGCAACCCGACCACCCCCGAAACCTTCGTCCCACGATCGTCTCTCTCGCTCGTCTCACCGCCGATTCCGCAATCTTCCGTCTCTTTCTACGCCTCTCTCTCCACCCCCTAGACCGGCCGCTGCACACACTATCTCTGTCTCGCTTGCACGCACACCCCCTGGACGCCTGCCCTCTCTGACCCTCCCTCTGCCTTTTCTCACCCTCTCTCTCTCTCTCTGTTTCTCCCTCCTCTCTCTCTCTCTCTCTGATCTGCTCCTCTGGAGCAGAGCGAAGCTGGCTTCGCGCAAGCTCCGACCGCTGCCGGAGGAAAAGTCGCAGAAGCTCGTGGCCTCCAGGAGAATCTCTGCCTCCAGGATGATGTTCTGTCGCCGTCTCTGTGACCGCGCGATTCTTACTCTCGTAATCTTTCTTTCTTTTTTTAATGAACCACTGTGTAGGTTTCTGCATGTAGATTTTTCGGTAGGGATCGTTGGGTTTTCGGAATTATCGTTTGGGGTGGATTTTTATGCGTTTCAGTGGGTATCTTAGTTGGATTTGATTAGAGGATTTAAGGGATGATTTTTGCAAGGAATCTTTTACAGATGGGTAATTTCTCTGAGGAGAGGATCTTTTTTTTGCAGTTGGGCTATTGTTAGCAGTTCCTTTGTGTGTCCTCGTTTGATTTCTCTTTGTGGCTGAATGGATTAGATGAGAGTTACTTGTAACTGTTGTATATTGGCGGAATTGGGTGGCTCCTGGAAAAGGATGATTGGAAGGTTTCTTTAATCAAATGTTAGACTTAGAATTTAAGTGATTTTACTGCATTGTGTGGATTTGAAATTGTCAGTTAAAGAGAAAATTAGTTGGTACATTTTATCGGCAGAATTTCATTTGATAATTATTCTAAATTCATCGCTTGCACTTTAGTGCACTCTTTCGTTATCTCTGCAAAGAAATTCTTGCCTCTCAGAGGTAATCTCTCTCTCTCTCTCTCTAATTACTGCAAAAATTATCCTCTCGTCAAGTTTCTTCAATGTTAATAAAGTGTGTTGCACGTTCTGGGAAAATCTTGAGAAATAGTTAATTTATTAAAAAGCAGCTGAACGAACCTCGTCGGTATTTTTCAAGTGAAAATGCTTCGCTGTTAAATCACAGGAAGGGTAGGATACTTTATTTTTGTTAGTAAAAAAAGGACCGTCTTTTTGTGCTTTTCCTAGCTTTGCGAATAATTTCGATAACTGTTTTGCACGGTGATAGCGTTGAGTATTAAGAAATAGCAGTACACGATGTTGAAGTTCGATTAAACGCTTAAACCTGCCTTTCCCACCAAGCGAAACTTTTGCCAGGGAGAAGTTAAACTTGGAACAACTGTTGTTAATAAAGAACTTGCTATTTGCTTACGTGAAAGTTACTTGTACACTTCGTCATAATGTGTTAATTAGCTGAAGCTGAAGATCGAGTGGTGGAAATTCGAACGGAGATCGATTGAATATTTATGTCCTTCGATTTTCTAACTTGCCCCTTTAATTATTGCTTTCTCGTGCAAGCTTAGTGCCGCAGTATTGCAAAAATGTTAACAGAATCTGGAAATTTTCTATTTACATCTGACAATTTTAAGGTAATAACGTACAGAGTGTAATTAAAAATGTTTCACTTATCGTTGTCACTGGAATTAGATATATTATTTTATTTAGACTTGTATTGTTCACTTTTCTTAAATTAATTTTCTTGGCAAAATTCACCGCGAAATTTTTATCGTGAAAAATTGAAAAGAAGTGAATGAAATTTTTATCATTTTTTTTAGCAGTAAGTTAAGATTTGGCGTGCAGTGATCAGTTGTTCAATTAGTTCAGAATTTTCCACCCGTTCGATACGGGCATCGGATATAATTCTCAAGGAACACTTTTCGCCGGTTTTTTATTTCGAGAATTTTTAACAGAGCAAAAAGTGTACACTGTAACGTCCAGATCAGAGTGCTTTCCATGTTCCATCAAGGTTCCTCCAGCGGGAAACATTTTCTAAAGTATGACACAAATCTAGCTTTGGATTATATAAATCCAGGAAAATACGTTTGATTGACAGATCTCTGCCAGACGCTGTTTCATACAGTGTAAATAGGCTGACGTTAAATTGATGTACCTCGCAAAACATTTCGTGAACGTTCTGCCGCTTTATTTCTCTTATATGCACCGGTGGAAGAAACTATGAACGTCGAGGAGAAATTTAGAAATTT
This sequence comes from Habropoda laboriosa, assembly GCF_001263275.1. Classification (NCBI taxonomy): domain Eukaryota; kingdom Metazoa; phylum Arthropoda; class Insecta; order Hymenoptera; family Apidae; genus Habropoda; species Habropoda laboriosa. Next base: position 1,776,983 of record NW_017100509.1, on the reverse strand, counting down.
GATAAATCCGTATCTCGATAGATAAAATGTGTAGAAACGACGAGAAATTCAACGTGTATTTTTCGAACTGTCGCCGAAACGGAGAATAGAAACTAGAGAAGACCTTCGCTTTTGCCGTTTGTTGAATACACTCGAAACTATCGTTCTATCCTTGGTGAACCTCCTCCTCTTGCTTCTCTATCTTCGTTCTAAGACGACCGGTACAGATTACAAAGGAATAGCTTGTAGGAATGTCGAGATAGGTGAGAAATGCTGGTTCTCGAATTTCTTCTTTCTGCATTCGCGCATCGACTTGCTTGGGAAATGAAACGACTTCATTTTCACGCAGTTACAAATGTTGTCGACTTTCCACTTTGCTACATCTGTCACGCGATCACTTTCCCTCACGTGCTGGATTAAAATGTCTTCCTTGCGAATCGTTGCTTAGCTGAACATGCAAAACCTTCATTTTCACGCAGTTACAAATGTTGTCGACTTTCCACTTTGCTACATCTGTCACGCGATCATTTTCCCTCACGTGCTGAATTAAAATGTCTTCCTTGCGAATCGTTGCTTAGCTGAACATGCAAAACGTAGTAGTTCTCGTCTTATTGTCGTTCTTTTCTACTGCTCCAACGTTATTTTTATTTTTATTTTTTCAACCTTAGCGAATAGCACTATTTTTGTTATCATTCCGTTTTATTATTTCAACATTACCTCAAAGGTTTCCATTTGTTATCACTCCTGATTCAACTTTTCTTTTAGTGGACAATTTCGATATACTGCGCTTTTGTTCCATGGAAAAAGGCTATATTTTATTTTCGAATAAATAAGTATTATAGCTTACAATCCTATGTAAATGATAAATATCAATAACACGATTCTTTTTCTTAGCTTTCACATTGTTATTTTCAATTCTCGAATATATTCGAGTGTGAAAAATTATAGCAGCATCAAATACAACGCCGCTCGAATTATCTCGAGTGTGCACAGTTTGGCCTGTTTAGCGCGCTCGAATTAACTCGAGCGTGCAAGTTAAGGGGTTAATAGCACTATTTTTGTCATAATTTCTTTTTACTATTTCACCGTTACTTTCATTAGTTCAATTTTAATTTCCAACAATTTTCACATTCAGCCACTCACATCGTTGCTGCCAAAATTTCAGTACGAGCGGTCAGTTAAATGCGAAAATTAAATACGAAGAACCCTCGACCAGCCTCTGTACAATTCTCCCTCCCAAAAGAATTAACATATCCCTACATACTGAACTCGTGTTAAAGTAACGTGTTTCATAAGCAGAACAAATTCAGCGGCATTAAAGAGGCATCCTTTTTCATCGCTACTCGAAACAAAAAGCATCGTCTGTTGAACAGCTGAAAATATCACCGATGAGGCGAGCGTCACGAGAAAAGGGTTTGAAAAACCGGCGGACAAACTCTCGAATTTGCGGAAACGTTGTTTCCTGGCGGCATTTAATCGAAAATTAAGGGAAACGATGTGCACGCCAGCCCCTCGACCTTCTGCATAAGCAATGCTCCACGGGAAACAGGCGAATTTATTTGAAGGAGAACCCGTTGTCCTGGCCACAATTACCTTAAGCGTATCCTTCGCTCTTAAAGGGTAATTATTACTGCGGAACGATAAATCTGCCTTAACGCAACCCCCTCCACCGTCGACCAACCCCTTTTTCCTGCCTCATCTCCTCCTCCACGCTCTATTATTCTTGCTCCTCTACCTTGCTCCCCGTATGCTTTTTTTCTGTACAGCTTTCAGAGCTTCTTTCGCAGTTTCCTCGTCTGTTTTCCCCCCTTCTTTCCTCTTTGTTTCGAACGCTAAGTCCCCCTTCTTCTTATTATTCTTCTTATTCTCCTCTACTTTGCCGCCTCTTTTCTTCTTTGGTTTATACTTGTGCGTGTGTATGTGTACTTCTCGAGAGATGACGGTGTGTGATTTGTTGTAGTTTGAGGACGTTGACGAAGATGGATTGCGGAGTAGATAGGTTTTCGATGGCTTTGAAAGTTTAATCGCTTCGGTAGACATTTTTTGTGGGAATTTGTGTGTTTTTGCCTTCTGCGGATTGATTTCGGGAGATTTTAGGTTGTACTTGGTTGCAGGTGAGGGAATTTGTGGGAAACAAGGTTCGGTGAATTTTGAGATAAAGTGTTTTGTATTGGAATAATAGGTTAGGTTCACGGTACACATTTTATTCAGGGAATCTGTTTTCTTCTGTGGATTGATTTTGAAAGTTTGAGGAGATCTTAGGTTGTTTTTGGTTGGAGGTGAGAGAATTTGTGTGAAAAAGGGTTCGGTGAATTTTAAAATAATGTGTTTTGTGTTAGGACGATAGGTTAGGTTCACGGTAGAAAGTTTTCTCGTGGAGTCTGTTTTTCTTTTATCTTCTCTGGGCTGATTTTGAAAATTTTAGGGGATTGTAGAAATCGTGCTTGGTTAGAAATGAAAGAATTTTGTGTGAGAAAAGGTTTAGTGAATGTTAAGACAAAGTTTCTTATGTTAGGACGATAGGTTAGGTTTACAATAGACATTTTTCTCAGGGAATCTGTTTTCCTCTGCCTTCTGTGGACTGATTTTGAAAATTTGAAGGGCTTGTGCGTCGTATTTGGTTAGAGATGAAAGAATTTGCGCGAAAAAGGGTTCAGTGAATATTAAAACGAAGTGCTTTACGTTGCGATGATAGGTTAGGCTCGCAGAACTGCAGGGAATGCAATTTACCCCACGCATTTCTCCAATCGCTTCCCCTCAAAAAAAACCTAACCATGAAAAAGCACACGTTTACACCCGAAACCAAAATCGAACTTTCGAAACAATGGTATTCGTTGTACAGCAGAGAAATTACAATACCGTGTTCCTGCGTGAAACACGTTCGCGCCCTGTAACCCAGTTTTCAAATTCACCCTGGAAAAATTCCCCTGGATTATTCGTGCGGAAGTAGGGGAACGAGTTTTTGAAACGGTTCTAACATGCTAGCAAGTGGACGACGAATCGGCGCGAGTCGCCAGCGTTAATTACCCCT
>NW_017100509.1:1769777-1773931 GCF_001263275.1 Habropoda laboriosa | reverse complement strand
TGCCCAGGCGGTTTTCAAGGCTTTTTCGCGCGACGCGTTTTCTTGGCTCGACTAAGGAAAACCGTTCGCCTACCGGCGTTTACACCGGAGTCGCCTGAGTTTTAAACGGTTCTTAATTTCATTTCAAGTAGATTCGGATCCCCTTTTCCGGACTTGTAACCGGTGTCCGGCTGGAATTGAATCGCGTTGCTCGAAGGAGAAATAATTGTGCCACCGTGGATCCTCGTGGAAGGAACCGAGGATATTGTACCGGTGGTCTCAAATCGATCTTGCACTCTCTCCTTGAAACACGTTGAATACACTGGGTTTGTTCTCGGAATATATTTGGTTAGGAATCGGAAAGATTCGAGTTCTGTGAGTTATGTGCTTTTTATTTTAATAATCTCGGCGCGTTTCGTAGATGAAATTGCAAATTGAGGAAAGCATAGACGGTGTAGCTTCTGTTTAAAAAATTAAACGAATTTAAGAAAGTATCATCTTTTTCAGATGATTTTTGTTTATTTCACATGTTACAGGGTAACAAGTAGTTTTTAATTGAGAACAGTTGGAAGATTCGTTGGAATTGTAACGTAACCTACAATTTTCCATTAAAAATTACACAACGATTTTCACTGTGAAGAGCATTAACCTATAAAATTATCCGCGAAAATGAGAAGAAACTTTTATACAAATAAATTACTCATCGATGAAATAAGGATATTTCAAAAGTATCAGATGTTAAGTTAAAAAATTCATAATTACACAAGCAGAACAAACCTAACCTAAAATTTCCATGGGTAATTAGATGATCCTTTCTATCCGTTACTTCGATGATAATAAAATTGCTCACGTGAGTCGACGAAATAATACAAAACCACGGAAAAGAGTACTTTTGCTCGATTCAATTTGATTTTCCATCAAAAATAATTTCCGCTACTTGCACCCGGTAGATGCAAATTAGTAAATATCGTAAGTACGATGTAGCAGCAGCGATGTCGAGTGGTCCAGCCGATAATTTAGAACGGACTGGATAAAGTTACGCAGAAACGCATGTAATTAATTCAACTGGGAACCACGTCATTAATATCTATCAACGAAGTTGCTGCGCGGTAATTAGATTGTCTTTTAATACAGGCGTGCCCACCTCCGTCAGATATTATATTTCCGGTCAGCAACTGGATTATTAACGTGATCGCTGCTGGCTCGATTATCAGCTTACTTAGGACATGAATAAAACATACGTTTAGTTGGTTAAATAATTCGTAATCCTGCCAGCCTCTTACTTATCAAAAATTTATCGTGTAATAGGAAAGAAGAAAAGGTATGTACAATTTTCGTACGAATACTCGAAACGAAGATTGAAATTGCTCGATTGAAATGTGACAAAATTTTTTGAAATGTGACAAAAACGCCTCTTTTTTTCCACCTTGCTCCCGCGGTAAATCAAATTTTAATATATTTTCAGGTTAAGATCCAGCGAACTTTCCCGCGCGTAAAATAATTTAAAAATAAAATAATTATTTTCACGCCTAATTTGCGCCAGAATTGACACTTGTCCCTCGATATTTCCCGCCGCAGAAACGAGTATGTAATTATCGATCAAGGAAAACTGGAGCAGTTTGGAGAAAGACGGAATTATTCGAAATTCAAATTTTCCCGCCAATTTCGCCCTGTGTCGTTTTGCAATTCCTTTCTGTCGTCGTTAATCAGGCGTGGAATTAACGAAAACGAATTTTAAGTGAATATTGAGAGAGAAATCATTCGATTGGTAATTTGAGAAAACAGAATAAACCAATTTTTTTTTTCAAGATAGAGGAAATCAGCAAAATTCAGGCGCGTGAGAGAAAGAAAGGAATAGAATTATCATGAAGAAACGATCGATCGATTTTCGATTCATCCTTTGGTTTGTAAAAACAGCGTGCTGCAGTTGTTTGCATATTGTACAATTTTTTTCATGTCCTAAAATATCTGTTGAATTGTTTGTGAATGTTGTTGGTTCGTCGCTATGATAAAAATTTATTTTCTCTTCCTTTTTTGCTCGCTATTTTTTTTCCCTTTTTTTTTTGCTTTCAAATCAAATGCTGTGCATATTAAAGTACATCTCTTTTATTTTCAACTAGCTCCCGGAGTTATCGTTGAAAATATGGAAGAATTTTGAGTTAATCATTGCGATCTATCGGATTTATCCACTTTTCGGCGATAAATGTCCGAAATTTTTTGGAAAATAATTTCAATATTTTCGCAGTTTGTAGAATCGGTTTGGAAATAAATTTTTTAATACGTTCGCGGAGAAGAATAACGGATTTATAAATTAAAAACTAAATATTTGGTTTGTTTATCGTGCAAATTCGGATAAGTCGAAATCAAATTGATCGATAATAAAGTTTCTCGATCTTAGCTTTGGAGAAAAGTGAAAATGACTAGAAATTACGAGGAAAACCTTGGTTCGAGGAATCTTTGTTAAAACTGACAATTGAATATTTTCAAACTTTTCGTTCAAAGTTTCGTACCAGTTAAAACAAATCCAGCTGAATCGAGTATCAAGTGTGCTTTTCGCCGGTGAAATCTATATTTTTCAATGTCCATTCTCCTCGTAAAAGAAAAGTCATTTATTACTTAATTAACGCTGCTCAACTTTCTCCGTGAAAAAAGTGGAGAATTGACTAAATTCTTTCGCCGGCACGTTTCAATTTTCCTCGTAAAAGGAAAAATCACTTAAATCCCTTAATCGACGCTTCTCGATTTTCTCCACCGAAGGGGAATATTAACTTTTCAGTTTTCCTAATCGAGTTACCTTCTGTCGATATTATTTACTCAAAAGAAAATAAAGAAAAATGACTGAAACTCGTACTTGGATCACTATAGAATCCTCCAAATTTCTCCATTCCGATTCGAGCCGGCCAGGACGAAACAAACAAGCCGATAGATAATAAATAGAACGAAACGGTGCCCGATGGATGAGCATGAAAAATCCAGGGAACAATAATCGAAATGGAATGATAAACGAGGGGTGACTGGTTGATTTTCGGGGCGAAATTATTTCGACGGAAGAAAGAGAGAATGAAACGGAAAAAAAAAAGAATAGAGTCGATGCTCGTCGAAGCCTCCAATTAATAATCCGTTCTCGAACTGTCACACGCACTTGAATGTTTATTCGTTGCAGAGGTGAGCTCGTGTGCTTGTCTCTCTCTCTCTCTCTCTCTGGCGTGGAAATTTCACTCGGTCGATGAAGCTCGTTTTCGACTCGAAGAAACTATTTCTATCAATCTCGAGTAAACGTGCAAACTTTTTCCTTGGAAATTATTTTCTTAAGTCGAAGGAATATGAGATAGAATTTTTTTTTTTTTTTGAGTCGAACGATCTTTAATGAACTTCTTTGGAAAGGATTATTCTTTTTAGTTTTTGTATAGTGGGTGATAATTTATCAGGCGTAGAAATTAATTCGGTGATTTTTTCATCAACTTTTTAAGACCATGTCCATTCAAAGTCGCCTATTTTTTTTTAGGGAGATGGAAAATGGGACAATTGTCGTGTAGATTGTTTCGAATATTGAAATTATTGATTTTTGAATGGAATATTAGAATTATTGATTTTTGTAAATATATTTTGAAATTTTTACATTTAGAACTGCGATCTCTATTTTGTGTTAATCTTGATTGTAGTGCAGTGAACTAATTGCTTGTTATCGATGCATACTGAAATAGAATTGAGTAAAATATTTGGTCCTTGATGGAAGTATCTACCGTGCTCTCGGTGAACTCCACTGCAATTAAAGAATAATAATTATTGCGATGAAATTGTTCGATTATAATCTGAACTAGAAAAAATGTAATTCTACTTCAAATACTTCCACGTGAAAATAACTCAGCCACGTTAAAGAGGCGAGCTCTTAAAAGGTTTTCGGCATAATAAGGAAATCGTGATTGAAAATAACGAAGAATTGTGTCAGTGATTACGAAAGTGGCTTAACTCATACATCTTTCATTTCCAGATATTTTCACCATCCTTTTTCTTATTTTACTTAATTTCTGATTTCACGAAAATTGTTGCTCGTTATAATCGATGCAGCCGCAAAATACCTGGTTAATTCCAACTTTTTTCAATTTTCAGTTGAACAATCTTTAATGAACTTCTTTAGAAAATAACATATTTTTAGTTTGAGTAATGTTTAAATA
>NW_017100509.1:1767621-1769687 GCF_001263275.1 Habropoda laboriosa | reverse complement strand
GAAAACTTGATGTCAACCCTTTGGACTCCTTTGTCGAGTGTGCCTCGCCATCAGTTTTACTCAGGTATGAATGAAGTAATTTTTAAGTCGCCAGTTTAAATATGCAATATTTGTTTCACAAATATAATTATTTCTTTATCAATATAATTAGTGAAAAAAATTGTTTAAATTGCTTCCTATCAACCAAATGTCTCTCGAAGTGCATTTCAACTAAAATTCTTAAAACAACAGAGAGTTATTGAGAAAAGAAAAGTGAAAAGAAAATTTGGAGTTGAAAGGGTTAAAAGCACGAAGCATTTCGCATAAAAAACAAAGTACTCCACTGCGTGGCTGGATGTCGATGGGGAGGGAGTAGCTTTCGTCTCGAAGAAAAACAAATTACGCGGACAGTTGGCTGTGATTACAAAAAATAAGCCAGCCGCTATAAATTGTATCTTGTTGCAAACGACAAACAGGGTTTCTCGCCCGTGCAAACCGTCCTTCCACCCCGTTCCACCCTGTTCGTCCGATTTTTATCGATTCGTCCAGGCATCAATTAGCGCTATTATCGTTTCGTTACAGCTTCTCTCTCTCTCTCTCTCTCTCTCTTGTTTTATTTTGTTCCTCTTGTATTTTTTTCTCCATTCTTCTTTCCCTTCCATTTATTCGCCCCTCGCGCATCGTCGGTAAATCGCGGAGCTCTCGATTCAATCGATAGGATGAAGTTTTCGTTTTTTCCCCATCTGCTTCTCCCTCTCTCTCTCTCTCGTTCTCTCTGTGTTCGCGTTTTAAGTACGCTCGAAGGTTTATTTTGCAGATTCGAGCGTTCATCGGTAATCCCGCCACGTTGGATAATACTAGCCGGCAGACGCTTTTTAATTAATCGAGCCTCAAGCCGCAGATTTCTGGACGTTGCAAGATCAATGCAAACTTAGCCCAACTATCGTCCGCTGCTGGTTCGATTCGCTTCGTATCAAGTGCCTCGCCGTGGTTTCTTTCTTTTTTTCGGGGGTGGTTTGTCGAGTCTCGTGGAGATGCTGGCTATTTTAGCGACGAGTAATTAGCATTTTTTTAATTGGATTATTAGAGAGTGCCTTTGGGAGGATTTAAGAGCTACTTTCTTTTCCAGTCGATTCGTTTACTTGCTATCTGTTACTGTAATTGATCGTCTGTACTTTTCCCACTTTATTCGCGTATCGTGACAAGGAATTATCCTGTCACCAGGCTTCAGTAGAGAAGTACATGTTAGGTATGCACATGTACTGACGGTCAGTGAATAGTTGCAGAGTTTGTAAGAAATTTTAATCGTTCGTTTATTGCTTTTATGCAATACGGTAGCTCCTGAAAAGTGATTTCTAACATATTTGCGAGGAATATTAATTTTTCGACCCTTTAAGATTTTTCTGGAGATAGGGATGTGAAAATGAATTTTCACTAATTTATCTTATTACTGTAAAATACTATTTACCTTTAAAATTTGGAACCCTGTGTTTTTCACCAGCCTTTAGAATAGATTTATCTTGAGATTCTGATGCGTTTAGAGAACGAAACACACGAAGACAGGGATGTGAAGATTGATTTTCACCATTTTTAATTTATTTATTTTCACTATTTTCGCCAATTTATTTGATTGCTGTAAACTACTGTCTACCTTTAAAATGTCGAACTCTCTTTTTCTCTCCACCCTTTAGAGTATAAGGAACGAGCCTCCGAAGTGACAATTTCCACTTAATAGCCATTGTTACTAACGATCGTGCCATTGATGTCGCATTATCGGGGACAAAAAGGAGGAGAAAGGAGGGATTAAAAGTTGGAAATCCTTTAAGAAAGTGACCACCGATTAAACTCTCCGGCTAGAACGGTCAGCAGAGTTGGTTGGCGTGCCGAGAACTCGTTTCTCTATGTCGATAGAGGTGAAATTTTCGTGACGACCTTCGTCTTGGCTCCGAAACCGGCCACGTGGCCACGCTCGAGTTAAGCTCTGGAAAAGCTTGGAAAGCGCCGCTGCCCGCGGCTTCCCGTGGCAATAAATAAAGCTGATAAGCCGGCCACGGTGTTTGCGAACGTTTTACTATTACTTTTCCATC
>NW_017100509.1:1755348-1765986 GCF_001263275.1 Habropoda laboriosa | reverse complement strand
CTTTAGGCTCCCTTTTTCCCCTAAGATTTTAATGAATTTAGGGGAGGAACCTTGAAAAGATGGAGATGTGAAAATTCATTTTTGAAACGAGAAACTATTTTTCTTATTATTTTGATTTTTATTTAATTTCATCAGAGTTTCTGTTGTTTTTCATTTGCGATTGGAGAGTGTTGGAAAATTTTTAATATTTATTTTCGAAACGAGAAACTATCTTTGTGGTTATCTTAATTTTTATTTAATTTTATCAGAGTTTCTACTGTTTTTCGTTTGTGATTGGAAAAGTGTTAGAAAATTTTGTAAGGATCGTTACAGTTTTGGATTTTCGAGCAACTTTGAATTCTCAGACTCTGAGTTTGTATGTGAAATGTTTTCAGAATTTGTGCAATGCTGGTTTATAAAATATTTCTCCTTCCGCGATGAATCTATCGGAACGCAGAGGTTCTAGAATTTTGTCTAAATTCTAGAAGTTTGTATTATTCCGAATACTGAACTTTCGATCATTTTTTACTTGAACCATACATTCGATCGAAATATGCAGTTGATATTTTTCGCATATTTAATATTAATATTTTCATATTCTTTCGATACAATAATTTAACCGGAATTAATAACAATATTTATATAAATTATTGGCGCAATAATTTGTCCATCTATTCGTAAATATTTCTCGTTTATTTAATTCCATCGGACCGAGGAACTTTCAATTGAGCGTGAAATTGTCGAATAAACAGGCGATTACAAAACGAGAAACTGTTGAAGAAATTGATGCGCTGCAGAAATTGTTGCAATTTGTTCAACAGGTAGAAAACAAGAGGAAAGGTGGGCGAGAGGTGTGTTAGAAAAATTGCGAGGGGAATCTTAACTGAATAACGCAGTAAATAAAACTGATAAACCGACAATATTGACCGATGGCTTCCTATTATTTCTCCTTGATTCTCCTATTATTCTTCATTGTTTCCTCACGGAACAAATGATCACGCGAGCTCTTGATCTTCATGACTCGGTATCATTAATAACCATTCTCTTTAAATGCCTTTTATTTTTTAGTTTGCCATAAGTTTTGCTTGAACAAATATAAAATTGTTTAACAGTTTCTCTTTAAATTGCAAAGTGAGTTTTTTGGAAATCTTTCGTTCAATCTCAAAGTAAAAGTGTTATTTCCTTAGATTTTCGCTAAAATATTTTTCGCTTTCGGCAGGAACTTACGGGACGACTGGATGAATTAGCAAACTTTCGAAAAATTAACGACATTGGCGAAACTTAATTTCTGCACCTAAAACACTTGCAAAAATTTATAAAATTCCCCTGGAAAAAAATGCAGTTGTATCAAATAGCAGTTCATTTTCACTGTTGTCACTAGACTGCGTATTTTAATGCAAATTTATATTTCTGTGAACACAATTAAAAAAATAGTAGCTAGATAGACGGTTGCTTTATTCGCTAAATATTTACAATTGTAGTATTACAATAATAATACAATATTAATATTGTAGTATCGGGGCGTCCATACCCAAATAGGAAACCTCGAAGGGAGAATAAAGAGGGGGTAGTTGGCGTAGCGCGCAAAGCCTCGGCTTGCTAAGCCGGAGGTCCCGGGTTCGATTCCCGTTTGGGTCCCTCAATATTTTTCCGTCGTCGGTTCCTATAAATGAGGGCTCGTTCGGGATGGAGAGGCATCTACGACGGCTGCACGAAGCCAGGCGCTGTGAGATGAAAACATATCTCGAGGGTTGCACGTCTCCCAAAAATGCGTTGTTTCGGCAGTGTGCCACTGTGCGGGGGAGTGTGCCCGAAAGTGTTGAGTTGAGTTGTGTTGCACTGAGGACATTCGAGGGCCAATGTTAGTTCAGGATGGCCGAGTGTAGTATTCGGGGCCTCCATACCCAAATAGGAAACCTCGAAGGGAGAATAGAGAGGGGGTTCCTACAATATATTAATACATTATATTATTATAATATTTGGCTTTATTCATGCGTGGGATCAGATAGATAAATAGATGTGTAATAGCAAAATATATGAAAAAGTATAATACAATTGACTGTGACACACGCTTCTTCTATTCACGCCTCACGACTTTTTCAAACACACTGCCCCTTCATCCCTCGCACGCCGTACTTTACAGCCAGGCCCTTCCCTAGGCCTCTCGTCGCCGGGGTTTTCCCCGTTGGGCCTGGCTGTTTGAGTCCCAGGGGTCATTGAAAATACACTATCGAAAAATGCCGAACAGCGCAATAGCGCTTGTCTTAATTGATTGCAAAAAGAGCGAAGCGGCGCGATAGCGCTTTTCTTATTTTGTGTCGACAAAAGAATACAGCGATGCGATGTACATGCGTCAGAAAAGTTGAGCGCGCTATTTCGACAGACTGTGAGTGCACAGTCAGTTGTCCATAGCGTTTAAATGTACTGGGTCTTTTCGACACAAAATCTATCGCGCTGCTTGGGACTCAAACGATACTATACATCGTTCAAAATAAGAGTAACCTCGCTGTCGGACCGATTCTCGTCCGTTCTGCGCATAGACAGAGGGCGTTGCAGAGGGTTAGACGGAGAAAAACGTAGGCGGTTGAGTGGGGGTTTGGACGTTCTAGCCCTCCCATGCGCGAAGCGAGGTTACTCTTATTTTGAACAGAGTATTTTCCCTTATTACCTGCATTCCGTGTATTTCTATACCTGAAAATTTCCCAGAAATGCATAATAATCCTCAGTCTGATTGCCACCTTTCGAAAATAAACAAAATAGTAACGCTGTCGATCGCCGAAACCGTTCGACATTCCGTTTCCTCGGTTCCTTTGTCCCTCCTTATTATCAGCGACGAAAAAGAAAAAAAAAAGGAAAAAGGAGAGAGTCCTCGCGTGCTCAGAAATAAAGGCCCCCTTCGCAATAGTTACGACGACGTTAACGCTTTCCCCCGTGTATCAAAAGCCACGTGCCCTCTGTGGCGCGTCGAACAAAAACAGGCGTCGCGAATGTAAAAGCAGAGCACCGCGAGTTTTCTGTTTTTCCGTGCGGCCAACAATTCGTACCTCGTTGCGAATTATTTTCGGTACGTTCCAGGCAAACTCGGAACGATTTTTTAGCAATTTACGGAACGCCGCGGCTAGGCCGGGCGAGGGCTTCCACCGTGGTAACCCTGAACACGTTTCTATAATGAAGTGTCGAACCGGCCGCGGAACGAAAATTGTTTTTAACTAACGTGATTATACAGTGTCCTCGCATCTTTCTCAACAGCTAAGCATTCTTTTTGTCGCCGTTACGTTGCGTCGATGGAAATTTGGAGAATGAGTGATTAGATAGTTTCTTATCGAACTTCTTCTTCTTTTCGAACTTGTGATTTGTGACATTCACTCGTGATTTAAGAGGAACGTAGCGTTTGCTGAGAGAGAGTGAAGAGTTTTGCTTGACATGGAAGTTTCAGTGGTTGTTATTTAAATTTTTCGCGTGGTTTTCACAGTAAGTGGACAACTCTGACCGAAGTGCCAAAAATTTTCAAAAATCTGGACGGTCGAGTTGGATAAAGTGGAGATTTCTAAGTTTTCGGAGACTCTTTTGAAATGGTTTCTAGTAGAACTATAGCTTCTTCGATATAATAACTTAGAATTCTGGCTTCGATAATTCCTGCTATTATCATTCACAAGTGTTACATTTTTAGAAAGTGAATTTAAGTGTTTCGTAAAAATCGTGAAAAATAAAAATTCCTGGAATCGTTCTAAAAATTTCTGTCTTCAAGAATTCGAAATTTCTCACTTCCCTCCTTTGGAACAACTTAGAATTCTGGATTCGATAATTCTTTCTGTCGTCGTTCACAAGTGTGGCGATTTTCAGACAGTGAATTTAAGTGTTTCATAAAAATCCCTTTCCGTACTGAAACTATTCGAAGAGACCAATAATTAGGTTATCCAAAGGGAAGAAAGGCGAATGTGTAACGCCGAACTTATCGAATCTCTCGGCGAATCCTAAAACTGAAAGAACTTGTGTATATTTCTAAGGACACCCTGGACGGTACTTTCCATGGGAATTCTATCGTTTATTCGTCTCGCGGCTCGACAAGAAGAAGAAATGGAATAGAATTAAATGAGCTGCGGATCCCTAGCGTAGAAGTTCGACAACGGTTTATGTTATACGCGCTGACAATTCGAGCGGAGCACTTTAAACTTCGTCAATTTTTCACCCCGCGGAAATTGAATATCCTTTTCCTCTCGCGTGTTCGTCGTTGACGCACCTTTGTCTCCGTGAAAGTTCCTTTTTTCACAGAATGAAAATAAAAATCTTTCTCCCCTGTGTGCAAGCTTGTTGGTTTCCTAATGAGCTCTGTTGCCTCGAATTCGAAGCCAAATATCTACGCTTTTTTTGAGAGAAAAATATTCTTCACATTGTTCGGTTTTGTTTCAGAGATATTACGTGAACATATTTGAGGAATTTGTTTGTTTGAACGAGAGAATAATTGAAAGAAAATTGTAGGAAATATTAATCGATCTTTCGGCTTGGAATATTTGAAATTTGTGAAAAATTTGGAAGATTTAATAGAGCAAGATTTGAAAGGAAATATTGATCAACCTTTCAGTTTGGAATGAAATTGGAGAACTTGAAATTTGGAGAAAATTTCGGAGATTTAATAGGGCAGGAATTGAAAGAAAATGACACAAAATATTAATGGATCTTTCAGCTTAGAATAACTCAAAATTTGGAAGATTTAATAGTCCAAAAATTGAATGAAAATGACACAAAAGATTAACGAATGTTTCAGCGTAGAATATTTAAAATTTTACAAAGAATTTGGAAGATTTAATAGAGCAAGATTTGAAAGGAAATATTGATCAACCTTTCAGTTTGGAATACTTGAAATTTGGCGAAAATTTAGAAGATGTACTAAAAAATTCCTGAATCTTTCAGCTTAAAATAACTTAAAATTTGTAGAAATGTAATATTAATCAATCTTTCGAATTAGTAACTCCCACAATTTATTAATTTACTCAAAATCTTACCGAAAATTAGCAACAAACAAATCGAAAGCATCGTAAGCGGTGTATATCGATTACAAAAGCAAAGGCAGCAGTTGGAAATTCCTCGTGGTGCATGAAATGATGCCGTTATAAATGATTGAGCCCGTTAATAACGGCATGTAAATACTATAATGACAAATACTTCGGGAGTGCACGATTTATTTGCTGTTTCTGTTTGGTTAATTTGCCCGAAGCGTTGCGCCTGTTCCGCGTCTGAATTACAGGCGAAATACAGAGGTCGGTGTCATCGAAATCGAACCGTTTAATTATCTTCCTTTGGATTCAACCGTTTCCCGAAGAATTTTATACAAAAAATTAATTCCAACAAAATTTCCAAAATTATCTCCTCGCTGAAAATTTTAACTAATCCAATCTATAATTTAAATCTTCCTTCGAATTGAATCCTTTATCGTACAAACTAAAATTATTCCATACAATAGTCAACAATTCACCCTCGAATTTTTCTAACGAAATTTCTTCGCTCAAACGTATATACAGGGTGTCAATATTCAACATTCTATACTTCCTTCTTTATTCATCATTTTTTATAAATTCATTTGAAGAATTCCCTTTAAAATCCGTACGAATGAATTCTCTTTCACCATACTTAACCTCTCCTACTACCTATCACTATCAAATCGATTATAAACTCTTCCTAAACTGTTCCGTCGCGCAGGTATGGAACGCGTGGGGTCTTCGTCGACCGGATTTATGGCACGCTCGCACGAGAAAGTTATTTTTGAGAACAAAGACGCTTCGTAGCTCCGCGAAAAAATAAGTCATTTCTTACAGAACAATGCCTTTAGAATTTCGACTTTTCCGCGTCCTCGATAACCGAAGACGTGTCATAAACCAGGGTTCCTGAAGGGTCAATCTACACGTGCGTATAACGGCACTCTCGGCCGAGGGTTGACCTGGCGGGAATTTCCAAGGGGCACGTTGATTGGTAATTTGTGCGTACGTGAAAAACCAATCAGCGTGCCTTTCTTACACTTGGCGGGGGAGTCACTGGGGACTCCAGAAAAATTCAGGGATCGAGAAACACACTCGCAAGGATTCTCTCGTGTGAACAACACATTCTCCAGCCATTCAACGAGACACAAGTAGGAGTCGCGATCGAATACTCGAGTTTAAAACAAGTCGTCAATCGTTTCGTGACGCACTCTAAATTTTGCTAACGTTCCGAGCAAGACAAAACTTCGAATTAGTTACCTAAGATTAAGTTGGCGGGTAACAGTCGTGAGCGCGAACATTTTGAATAATCACAGGAGAACGCGACGCGACGAGAGTTGGCGGGTAACAGTCGTGAGCGCGAACATTTTGAATAATCAAAGGAGAACGCGACGCGACAAGGACGAACGGCCCCGCTTTCTACAAATTTTCCGTTTCTGTCTTTATCCATCTCTACTCCTGTCTCCCTGTCCTAACAATATAAAAACCCAGTACGCCTACACCTCCGGTCAGTTTGTCCTTTACCAACCATCGCGACGTACCCGCCGAACCGCTGCCGCCGGGACAATTAACGGAGAACACGATTGTATTTTCTGGACAAATTGTACGCCGACCATAACACTTATATTTTAATAAATTGAGGTGAAAACAGTGCAACGGCGTTCCTCACCCACCTCAAACTCATCTATTTTGTGGTGGAGCGTGTGTATATGTTAGGTCGGTGTATCTCATGATTGGTTGGAAGTTGAAGGTGGTGGAAAAGAAGGAATCGAAAAATGCTGATATGAGGAAGCTAGTGGAAGGAGAACGTGAGGGTGATGGTGGTGTGCTAAAGTTAAAATAATTTGGGGAATACCCGGAAAGGGGAAAGGGATAGGAAATATGACCAGGATGCAACTGCTTTATGGTAGGGAAGGAATTTGTTAGGGACTAGGAAGACGGCTGGACTTGAAATTTTGCTGTGTGACTTGAAAGTTAACAGTTTTTTGTAATTTTGGGGATTGAAGGATAAAGAGAAATTTTAATTGGAATTGTTGTTACATTTTCAGCAGTTTTAGTTTTAGAAAGGTACATTTTTCGATTTTAGGCTCGGTAGAATGACCGAGAGTAATTTGTGAAACAAGTGATGCGGTATTTATTGATTAGCTCGGTACAACTTGGCACTCACAAGTAGGGATCAAATTGTTTCACAGATGGATAGAGACACGGCAGGAAAATTACCCTTGTACAAGACCCAGGGTGCGGTATAGTCCATGATGAATAACGAACATGCTCGTCGTTTCCCTAAAAACATGCCACAAAACGGTGTACTATTTTTTGAACCAATGTAACAGTAATTATTTGCCATAAGTACGTCTCTTTTTCCGTTTAACACTGCACATATATTACCTTATGGTAATTTTCTATTTTTCATTTATTGCATCAATTTTTGATTTTTCATATCAATTTGAATAATGAGTACATTCATTTCTATATATTTTTCATTTTCTACGTCAATTTCAATAAATAGGGGGAGTTCCCTTAACGCCGGACGGCACCTAACATCGGACATTAGTTATATCTGCAATAATTTTAGTTATATCTCTTAGAGGAGACAAAAGGAATAGAAATCAGTTTTCTACGCGTTTCAGTAGCGTGTGCACAGGTAGGGAGATTTATTTAACCCTCTGTGGACTACCGCCGCATGTATGCGTTCTGCGTAAACCATAAATTTGGCCGAGGAACTCACATGTATGCGTTTGGCGAAAACAATTTAACAATTTTTCTTTTTTCTCATATTTGCTCAGCTATCGAGGGACGGGCTTTTGTCTGAACCAAGACATAGCGTGGTCGAAAAAATTATGTTTTTAACTTCGAATGTTATTGTGGCAGGCAATCTCAAACGACTTTCGCGACAGCGGTTCGGCCCCGCGAAACGCTTGGCTTCGAACCGTCCCGTCCGCAAAGGGTTAAGAAAAACCTTAAGCGTCCGATGCTGTGGGAACTCCCCCTATATTCAATTCTATATATTTCTTATTTTCACATCAATTTTAATAATAAGTATATTCAATTGTACACATTTTCCATTTATTGCCTCAGTTTTAATAATACATTCAATTCTGTACAATTTTCAGTTTTCATTGTTTGTTTATTGCCTCAGTTTCATATCATCTTTGATCTTTCAATTTTTCATTTCTTGCATCAACTTCAATAACACATTCAATTCTATTAGGTTGTCCGGAAAGTTCCTTCCGTAATTTAAACCATCGTATCTCTGTTTCTAATTGACATAGTAACAAAAGTTAAACGGTACTTTCCTCGACAGTTAAAGGTGAATCCAACGCACTGCTCAAATTCTTTGTAAGATGAACAGGGATGGACATAAGTCTAACTGTGTTCTCTGCATTGGAGCGAGGTTGTTGAATTTTTCGTGGCAACGCTCTACCGCAGAAAATATAGTTCGCTTTAGGAGAAATTTTAGGGGTACATCGGATTTATCTTCACATAACGAGTAAAATACCTTTTGGTTTTTGTCGTTATCTCAATTAGAAACAGAGATACGTCAGTTTGAATTCTTCCGACATTTCGTTACGAACTTTCCAAACCACCCGGTATGTACTTCTTCATTCACCTTATGAATAATTTGAGGAATAATTTTGGTTTTTGTCGCTATCTGAATTAGAAATAGAGATACGTCAGTTTGAATTTTTTCTGAAATTACGGAACGAACTTTCCGGACAACCTAATACATCATTTTCATTTTCAACATTTGCCCTTTAAAACTTCGCGAAACAAAATAACTGAAAGCTTCAGCAGTCCCTTGAAACTTCCACCTAGAAACAACAATTAAACCCCATTTTACAGCATCTGAAACCTTTCAATATTCCAGAACGAAATTGAACTCGAGCAGAATAGTCTGCACTTGGCAGGTGAACTCAGAGGAGCATAAATATCTCTCCTCCAGACACGTCGCGAGTATCTTTCAATTTTCATCTACCCAGATGCTCGCTGTTCCTTAATCATCCTACTTGCACTTCTCCGTATCAATCAAAATTGTGTCAACATCGAAGTTCCATCTGTGTCACGATCACATTACACTTCTCCTAGTGAAACAGTCGTCAACACCTACCTCTATTTACATCTGTGTTTCGTTTCGTTTCGATCATCGTGCAGCGCGTCCCCCTTTGTCGTTGAATCCAGCGAGTATTCTAATAACTTAATAACCCAGTGACTAAACTGAACGACCGACTCTCTCTCCCGTAGACAACGAAGCGGCAGAGGTGTCATGCGACGGGAGACAATGCGAGACGAAACTTGACGATTACATTTAATATCTGATTCACCTAGTTTATCTGGCCTGGTTGTCGTGCGAATCTTACATAAGCTTCAGTTCACGCCTTGTTGCTCCGCTCGAATTGTGCAAGCACAATGGACACAAAAGCCCGGCGAGTTTGCATGGTAAATTAACCTAATTAGTATGTTGAGACACTTTGGATCCTTCGTTTATACGGGGAGAGCGCCGAGTCTCTGCTGTGAACTTCTCGATCTGACAAACGATACGAGGAAAGTTCGTTGACCGTTCGCTCTGCGAGGTAAAGGATGGAAAAATCGAACGAGAGGAATTATTTTTGCTTGCTTAATGTTGATTCGCTTTTGACTGTAAATGTTGCGCGTGTGAAATAGAAGAGATTTATCGTATCGTTCGGGCAAAATTTGAGGGAAAATTGTGGAGAATTTTGTAGGTTTTGAAATTTAAATTCTGCGAATATTTTGTGTGTTGAAAGGTTAGTTTAGGATAGTACTATTTACAATTACCTTTCACACGAATAGAAATATTTTTAATAAAACGTGTTCTTGTCAAAATTAATTTCAAAATGAACTCAAGAATTCTGAAATTTATTTGTCACATTTTACTCTGAAACAGATTTTGTTGTTACCGAAATAAATTTAAAAATTTCGAAATCTAATTATTCTGTAAATTCTACTGTTTCCCAAAGAAGATTTAGTCAGGTTTTTGAATTCATCAATAATTAATGCTTTCTTTGTAAAAAAAAAAAAATTACAGAAGGATGCCCATTAGCATTTCAAAAGAATTGAATTTAAATCATACACGATGCGTATCTTCGTCACAGAAAAGAGATTCATAATGTCTCCTCTCTTATACGGCTGTAACGATCGCGACATTGTTCATGCCAAATTGTCCGCTTATTTGTCGCCAGTTACACATCAGCACGTTCTGTTTGGGACCGTAATTTCGACTGCATAATACTCATTGAAAAGGAAAACAGAGAAAGAAATCGAATGTAGACTGTCTGCCAACTCGATCGTTCCCGGTGAGGTGAACAGTTCACTTTGTGGACGAAGCTCATTTGACGTTGAATATCGAGCTGGAATAAACAGGGCAGCTGTAGATATTTACTTCTACCTTTTCACCAGAGGGTTTATTACAATGTAGAATTTTTAATCCGAACATCCTTTCGTGTAATTCGATGTATTTCCTGAGAGAATATCGTTTACCTTTAAACAGCTCTTTAATCGTGACTTTTTCTTTAAATTTTCATTTGAAAATACGATAATTTAGTTTCGTATGAATTTTGCGCGTTGGAAAATTCTTATTTTAATAATAATTTAATTTTTTACTATCTTGAATGACTTATGGAAATTATTCAAGTTAATGTGAATTATTTTATTATTGACTAAAATTGAG
>NW_017100509.1:1745096-1755331 GCF_001263275.1 Habropoda laboriosa | reverse complement strand
TTTTTGTGAATTATTCTTTAAATAAATAGAATATCTACATTGATAATAATAATAAATATTGGCACACTTTTTTTTCAATCCATAGTAATTTTTACAATATGTTGTAATATTCCTTAATACCTTCAATATTTTTAGAAACGACATTTCATTTTTTTTTAGAAAATACTCGGATAAATGTTTCGACAAATATTATTACACTTGTTATATTAGTCGAATTTCACGAAACCACAGTCAATCGATAAAAATGTATTCCTCTACTTTGATATTTTCCACTTGATGTATAATAATAAATCGAACGAATTCCGTCGTTATAAAACACGTTCACGTCGATTCCATGTACTTTTTCATTCAACTTCGCTGAAAGCGACGACACGGGACAAATAATTCATATTTACTTTGTATTGTGTTTACGGTTTCGTGAATATTTATAAATTGCAGCGCGCCACGCTGTGGCGTCCTCTCAAACGTCGATACAGGCCTGGGAATTTCAAAAGCTTGTCGAAAAACCTTAGATTGAAATCACTGTTTTGAAATTTTTTTCTGAAAAACCAGGCCGTTCGAATCATCTGAATACCTCAGAAAGTGTATACCGAAGAAATATTTCCGATAATTAATTCGTTCCTCGGTCAGAGATCTTACATAAATTAAAAAAAAAAGAAAATCACATTAGTACCAGAAAAATGAATCTTAAACAGCGCTAAAATAAATCGTATTATGTACTCCGAGCAAAATAAATGATAAATTAAATGCTCAGTATCATAAATTACAATTGCACAAATACAAGAAAAAATAACGCGTACCCGAATATGAATGATAAATTAAATTCCCCAAATGAAACGTTCAATATCGAGAATTCATAAATCGCACGAATTTCACTGCGGTTCATTTTTCGACAACGCTCTTTTGCAGTAAATAAATTCTCCGTGGAAACGGAAAAATAGAACGTAGCTTTGAATCGACGACGAAAAAAAATCACACACACACAGACACACAGAGAGAGAGAGAGAGAGAGAGACAGAAAGTTCGTAAAATAATTATTCGGCCCTCGTGAAGAGGATTTTAATCGCGTAACAGTTTCACGAGAGTGTTCGCCGGGCTGAGATCTTTGTTCGAGTCAGAGAAAGGGGACGCGTGTCCCGTAATTGCAGGGAATTTTTCCTAATGAAAGGCCGCGCCGGTCAAAAAGATCCCCGGTCGAAAAGAGAAACGGGAATTATAGAGGAGGGATCGAGCGACTGCGAGTTTGATGGAGCGGCAAAGTGGCAGAAACCGCGTCCCCTACGGTGCGATATAGTGGAGAATTTTTATTGAACACCCTTTACGCGAGATAGAATAACCTGTTAATTGTAGAATTACCAAAGATTTACTTGTAACCGTGATACTTTTAGGCGAATGATGGAAATTATCAATTTTTTAGGAAATTTACATTTATTTTGTTTGTTTGTTTTTGAAATTTTGAACGTTGTTTTAATGGAAATGAAGAAACTTCATTTTTTGGAGAAAGGAGACTAATTTGTCAAGTAATATATTGAAAAATTACCTCTAATTTAATTTTAGCTAGCAACTGTGCCATTTATATTTACAATTTTTAGTCAATTTTTGAGGAGAAAAGAAACTAATTTAGCAATTAATGTAAAATTACTTTTCAACTGATTTTACTCAGGAATTATACCATTTATATTTACAATTTTTAGTCAATTTTTGAGGAGAAAAGAAACTAATTTATCAATTAATGTAAAATTACTTTTCAACTGATTTTACTCAGGAATTATACCATTTATATTTACAATTTTTAGTCAATTTTTGAGGAGAAAAGAAACTAATTTATCAATTAATGTAAAATTACTTTTCAACTGATTTTACTCAGGAATTATACCATTTATATTTACAATTTTTAGTCAATTTTTGAGGAGAAAAGAAACTAATTTATCAATTAATGTAAAATTACTTTTCAACTGATTTTACTCAGGAATTATACCATTTATATTTACAATTTTTAGTCAATTTTTGAGGAGAAAAGAAACTAATTTATCAATTAATGTAAAATTACTTTTCAACTGATTTTACTCAGGAATTATACCATTTATATTTACAATTTTTAGTCAATTTTTGAGGAGAAAAGAAACTAATTTATCAATTAATGTAAAATTACTTTTCAACTGATTTTACTCAGGAATTATACCATTTATATTTACAATTTTTAGTCAATTTTTGAGGAGAAAAGAAACTAATTTATCAATTAATGTAAAATTACTTTTCAACTGATTTTACTCAGGAATTATACCATTTATATTTACAATTTTTAGTCAATTTTTGAGGAGAAAAGAAACTAATTTATCAATTAATGTAAAATTACTTTTCAACTGATTTTACTCAGGAATTATACCATTTATATTTACAATTTTTAGTCAATTTTTGAGGAGAAAAGAAACTAATTTATCAATTAATGTAAAATTACTTTTCAACTGATTTTACTCAGGAATTATACCATTTATATTTACAATTTTTAGTCAATTTTTGAGGAGAAAAGAAACTAATTTATCAATTAATGTAAAATTACTTTTCAACTGATTTTACTCAGGAATTATACCATTTATATTTACAATTTTTAGTCAATTTTTGAGGAGAAAAGAAACTAATTTATCAATTAATGTAAAATTACTTTTCAACTGATTTTACTCAGGAATTATACCATTTATATTTACAATTTTTAGTCAATTTTTGAGGAGAAAAGAAACTAATTTATCAATTAATGTAAAATTACTTTTCAACTGATTTTACTCAGGAATTATACCATTTATATTTACAATTTTTAGTCAATTTTTGAGGAGAAAAGAAACTAATTTATCAATTAATGTAAAATTACTTTTCAACTGATTTTACTCAGGAATTATACCATTTATATTTACAATTTTTAGTCAATTTTTGAGGAGAAAAGAAACTAATTTATCAATTAATGTAAAATTACTTTTCAACTGATTTTACTCAGGAATTATACCATTTATATTTACAATTTTTAGTCAATTTTTGAGGAGAAAAGAAACTAATTTATCAATTAATGTAAAATTACTTTTCAACTGATTTTACTCAGGAATTATACCATTTATATTTACAATTTTTAGTCAATTTTTGAGGAGAAAAGAAACTAATTTATCAATTAATGTAAAATTACTTTTCAACTGATTTTACTCAGGAATTATACCATTTATATTTACAATTTTTAGTCAATTTTTGAGGAGAAAAGAAACTAATTTATCAATTAATGTAAAATTACTTTTCAACTGATTTTACTCAGGAATTATACCATTTATATTTACAATTTTTAGTCAATTTTTGAGGAGAAAAGAAACTAATTTATCAATTAATGTAAAATTACTTTTCAACTGATTTTACTCAGGAATTATACCATTTATATTTACAATTTTTAGTCAATTTTTGAGGAGAAAAGAAACTAATTT
The DNA here is from genome assembly GCF_001263275.1 of Habropoda laboriosa. Classification (NCBI taxonomy): domain Eukaryota; kingdom Metazoa; phylum Arthropoda; class Insecta; order Hymenoptera; family Apidae; genus Habropoda; species Habropoda laboriosa. Next base: position 1,751,873 of record NW_017100509.1, on the reverse strand, counting down.
ATCAATTAATGTAAAATTACTTTTCAACTGATTTTACTCAGGAATTATACCATTTATATTTACAATTTTTAGTCAATTTTTGAGGAGAAAAGAAACTAATTTATCAATTAATGTAAAATTACTTTTCAACTGATTTTACTCAGGAATTATACCATTTATATTTACAATTTTTAGTCAATTTTTGAGGAGAAAAGAAACTAATTTATCAATTAATGTAAAATTACTTTTCAACTGATTTTACTCAGGAATTATACCATTTATATTTACAATTTTTAGTCAATTTTTGAGGAGAAAAGAAACTAATTTATCAATTAATGTAAAATTACTTTTCAACTGATTTTACTCAGGAATTATACCATTTATATTTACAATTTTTAGTCAATTTTTGAGGAGAAAAGAAACTAATTTATCAATTAATGTAAAATTACTTTTCAACTGATTTTACTCAGGAATTATACCATTTATATTTACAATTTTTAGTCAATTTTTGAGGAGAAAAGAAACTAATTTATCAATTAATGTAAAATTACTTTTCAACTGATTTTACTCAGGAATTATACCATTTATATTTACAATTTTTAGTCAATTTTTGAGGAGAAAAGAAACTAATTTATCAATTAATGTAAAATTACTTTTCAACTGATTTTACTCAGGAATTATACCATTTATATTTACAATTTTTAGTCAATTTTTGAGGAGAAAAGAAACTAATTTATCAATTAATGTAAAATTACTTTTCAACTGATTTTACTCAGGAATTATACCATTTATATTTACAATTTTTAGTCAATTTTTGAGGAGAAAAGAAACTAATTTATCAATTAATGTAAAATTACTTTTCAACTGATTTTACTCAGGAATTATACCATTTATATTTACAATTTTTAGTCAATTTTTGAGGAGAAAAGAAACTAATTTAGCAATTAATGTAAAATTACTTTTCAACTGATTTTACTCAGGAATTATACCATTTATATTTACAATTTTTAGTCAATTTTTGAGGAGAAAAGAAACTAATTTATCAATTAATGTAAAATTACTTTTCAACTGATTTTACTCAGGAATTATACCATTTATATTTACACTTTCTAATTTTCTACATTTTTTAAATGATAATTTTCAGAAATGATATTCCATTATTTTTCATTCAATATTTGTTTAACTCCGGCAAATAAAATATGATCGATACTGTTTCAGAAAGGTCTGTTCGATCAATAATTTAAACAACACGCAATATCTCTTATTTTTATTTAACAATAACAGAAATCGTAAGGGAAAGACGTTGGAAATAATTGTGAGAACAGAAAGGAACTCGTGGAAGCTGTAAAATTGCAACAGAATCAGCGAAAATTCAGAAAAGTGCGAGCAAATTGTAAGAAAATACAAGACCGGTGGAAGTTTGAACCGCGAAAGAACTTTGGAAAATTGCAAAAACCGCGCAACTAACTTGTAGAATTCCGAGAAACCACCGGTAATCCCAAGAATCCGCAAAGTCTGCGAGTTAGACTCCGTGGTTGTTGCAATAATCGCGAATTAGTTTCAGCAAAGCTGACAATCTCTTGGTAGAAAAAAATTGCAATAAATATTGAAAATTTGCGCACGGTATTTCATTCAAAAATTTCTCGAATACATTTCACGTCGTTCCGACGTAAATTTGTCAAAAACTCTCTATATTATCTCATTGCGCGAGCTGTAAAACATATTGTCTCGCAACGGCGCGTAAAATGGGATAACATCGTCGATATTTTGTTGCAAAAATTATACCACGTATCGTAAATACGATTTATCACATCGTGGTGACATAGAAATTTCTGTAATTCGAGTAACACGCTGCGGAATACTGTGTTTCAAAAATTGCAATACAGATTATCCTCGAAAATTTATCAAAATGACTTCATTAACGCGGTATATAAATTAGCGCGTTGATTAATAGGTATTATCGTGAAATTATTATAATTGACATTTTGTCACGTTTCTATATGGACCGATGAAATTTCGGCGATATTAATAAGAGTGAATGGATTGCAATCACTTTGGCCAAGGACTAAACGTGGATTATTTAGGAGGCTTGACAAAGGTCAGAGGTTTCAGGCTTGCTCGTTTCATTTCTCGTGAACTACACTTCCGAAAATGATCCTTTCTTTGCTAGTAGATAGGTTGTTTCATTCTTTACAAGTGTCCGTGTCGTTTAACCCTCTACTGTCGAGACCTCCGTTTTTGGGACGTAAAGCCCGATACGGAGTCTACGAAACTCCTCAACTTCTGGTTAGTTTATACATAAATATAGAACATTTCTGACAACTTTTCTGACCGATTTACCTTTATCACACATTTTCCTAATGAACGTTATAGAGAGTAGAGTGATCGGTTGGATTAATTTCATTTTAATGTAACAACGTTGCGTTCTAAATAGAATGGAAGAAAAGAAAAAAGATGTGACTCCGCCTCGACAGTAGAGGGTTAACTCCTTTCCATTTGAATTATTCAATTTTCCACTTTACTCTTTTGCTTTTTTTCACGTTTGAATAATTGACAATTTTACAAAAAATATTGCAGAGCTGTATTTGAACCCTTTTTTTAATAGTAAGCGATACGCGTAAACAGTATTTTATCAGAGACCCTCGGCACCCAAAGGTTAGTTAAATGAACAAAATTGTTTCGTTGCTAAATGGTTGAGCAATGAGTAATTTTCTGCCACAAAAAATTTCAAGCCGATTTCTTGAAAAATTTACTTGTGCCTTGACTCGGAAGTCAAATGACTATATCAGCTCCATCGAATGAAATTTATGAAATTTCTCTTGTTTATGAAGAATTAAGCACTAATCACGTGCTTCGACGCTAAAATCAGGATAATATCAAAAAGTGTAGTTCCGAGTGGCTCAATTATCGCAACAAACAAACCAAAAACAATATTAATTAAACACCGTCAAAGCAATAACTACTTGACCGCACAAGGATCCCGAAATCGAGGCTCAAAAACCAATTTCTACCTCCCAGAATCACCTCGTTCGAGGACCGAAATCGCGATATCCCGCAGTCCGTGGAGAACACGCCAAAAAACAATCGAAAAGTAAACTCTCCTCTGGCGAACGACGAAAAACAAAACGCGATCCGGCGGAAGTGGAAGGAAGCAGCAGCAGAACGAACGAATCCCCTCCGTTCTCCTGAAAAATCGGATAAAAAGGAGGGAGGGAGAGAACAAACCAAAAAACGAAAAAAAAAAGAAAGAAAAGAAAAAATCACACACACACACACACACTTGGAATAGCTTTTCATTTGGCGGGTCCATTTAAACGGGCCGAAGGGTCGAGCTCTTCGATCGGTTTTTCCCGTGGCTAAATCCCTGTCGTGACGATATTGAGAATGGCCGGGATTCAGGAATGGATTTCAATGGAGGTACAACGCGGCCGCCGCCTATCCCATGGGGTGTCGCGTTTTGCGGATCCGCCTTAACGAACCGTGCAACCGGTTTACAGTGCACGTGTAGTTAGGCGTGAACCTATCCACCCCCCTTTCAAGGACAAGTGGGAAATCCTACAGGATGGCAGGAGGAGGAGTAGGGAGGGAGTGGGTGAGATTGATCCGAGGTCTCTCGAGGTGGCTTTCAGCGTAATTCTCGAAAGGCTTCCCCTCTGTCGTGCTGCAATTACACACAATGTATAATACACGTGGTTCGTGTGTGTGTGCGTGTTTATGCGCGGAGGTGAAAATTATTTGCGGGAATTTACCAGTGGAAACGGTTAGCGAGGGACAAAGTGGATGAAGGGAAGGGACTAATAGGATTCGATTGGTTTGAAGAGCTTGTTTGAGGAGTAAGAAGTTTTCAACCCTTTCGTTACGCTGGTGTATGAGATAGGTATGATTGAAAATTAAGTGTTTTGTGATAGGTAAATGGCTAGTGTGTCGTTGAGTTCCTGTCGACAACGATATTTTATTTTTGAAGTGCGAAAATCAGTTAATAAATTGTACACTGTTATTTTGAATTAATTTTTTGCTGCTGGGTATATGTACCGAGTGCCTGGTGAAGAATTCAACTAACTTTGCCCATGCATTTAGCAGGTAATTCTAAATAAAAAATGTCATATACACTATAGGTCTCGTTCCTTTCGTTACAAACTTTTCGGAACAGATATTGTTTATGGTGATAGATTGCAGTTTTTTTAAATAGTGATTGGAGAAAGTATTGAATAGAATTAACAAAATAACGTTACCTAAATAACTCGTACGTTAACCAAGATAACTTCTCCAATACTCCAGGTAAGACGTATTAAAATCACCGAAACTTTAAGCGAAGATTGCTCAAAAAGTATCGACAGCTCGTCGATCATATTACACCCGAGAAAGCAGAACATCTTAACCTTTAAAACACTGTTCGTTTCACCTCGATACGACTTCTCCTTCCCGAGATATCGTCGTTCGAAGAGAAACGAAATTTTTAATGTTTCTCTGTCGCTGTCTCGCTCGCACGCCCGGCCTTTCCCCCTCCCTCTCGCTTTCGCGCCGCATCACTGACCTATCCCAGGCCACGCACGAGTGAGGCAAGTCAGCGACAGACGCTGAGTCAGCAGTGCTTTACTATTACTACTAGACGTACGCGTTTCCAGGAAAAAATGTAGGTCACGCCGGGTCCAATCGTTCATTAGTTTACGCTTGGTGCGTGTTACCCTTTGAAATGTTGTATCTCCGGAACCAGTTGAGATATCGAGTTGAAACAAAGTTTGCCTTCAACTGCACACTCTTCTCTACCCTTTCAGTGTGTTTATGGATATTTCATTCATTACGTTCTTTTTATATTAGCTCTAGTAGCGAATAACTCACTTTTTTTCTTCTTTTTGCCAAATTCGGTGTTTACTTTTTATTTTTATTTTGTGTTTGTTGAATTGCGCTTTATTGTTGAGCAAGCTCGATTTTCGTTTAGCAACTTTTGCATTTTTTTCTCGACATTCGGGATTGGTAAGATCAAAATTATTGTTTTTAAATTTTTGATTATTGATACTTGTTGATTTTCGTAGCTGATTGTAGCTAGTAAATAAAGAATGATAATATTTCGAATTTAAATTGCATTTTTAACTTGTCAAAGGAATAGTATTTGCGTGTACAGATATTTTATGAATCTGGAGCAGTTGTGAAATATTAACTTGATATTACACGATAATTGTATTTATACGAATTAAATGTATTTCATTGGTAGCAAATTGTAATGTACACAATTGAATTTTGGAAGATTCGTTGAATTTATTTGCACTTCCATCATTTTAAAGTTATAAAAAAACACTAGATACCATAATTACGGTATTCTGTATCAAAAATATACTCTAAATTGAGAAAAATTTACTCATTTACTATCGTTTACAAAATTCTCAACAAGTAGAAACACAGTCACTCCGGAATTTCTCAAAAACCAATTTTATCCACGAATGATTCTCCAGTTTCGGAATTTCTCTCTTGATTCAAACACACAATACGAATAGAAACTTCATTAAACGACAGTATACAAGTTTATCTCGCAGAGAATCTCGCGAATTCAAGGCATAATTTATTCACACTTTATTTTCTTACAATTCCCAACGAAACTAACAATATTACAAAAGAAGAAAAAACAGTTTTCATATTTAGAGTGGAAAACACACTCTAAAAAAATTACTCGCGCGTAAACGTTTCAAAAAACCGCACGATTTCCATTTGAAATGATTTCCTCTGAATAAAGTGCACAAGAAAGGTGTTCGCACACATGCTGGCGCTAGATTAATTCCCCTTTCACGTGTTTACATACACGAACAACGGAGGGCCTTGTATACGCAATATAAAAACACGAAGAAATTCTTAAAAACCGTAGAAATCGAGAATTGTGTTCCATTGGACACGTATTTCTGTAAATCTTGAAAATCGCCCTTGACATCGTTTTCCGGTGTACTCGTAGAGCTCGCCTCCTTCGCCGCGTGTAGAGTTAGTTGGTAAGGAGTTTTAACAACACCTGGCCAACCTTTTTTCGAACATATAGAGCGTGAGGAAGTTGACGCGATGACAGAAATGATTTTGTACAAGTAAAATGTAACGACCGTGAACACACCGCGAATGCTGGTGAATTAGGAGTGAAGGTGGAGAGCGTTACTGCAAAAGGCACCTCGCGGAGATGCAAACGAGACATTCGTGTTCGTTTAACGTGAACTGGAGAAGTGACCTTTCTTTTTATGGCGTGACGCAGAGCAATTTTCGTGCGTAAGTAAAAAAGTTAATTGTTTCTTGCGTATTGTGCCGTTGGTGTCGTGCATATTTGTCCATCAGAAAGGAGAAATAGCGGGAAGTATGAAGATCTGGTTTGCATCAATTTTCTGAGGTTTCTTGTTCAGTTTCCTGTGGCATAGAAATTGAAAAATTGGGATTCTGAAGCAATCACGAAGCAATTCACGTGCTTTTAGGTTCAACGAAATAAAAATTTTATATTATATATTTATTTATTCAGCCTCACAGCCATGAATTTGACTTGGTTTACAATAACCTACGTTTTATAAAACTATCTTATTCACTCACTCGCATCTCTCTCTCTCTCTCTCTCTTTCTTCCATTCACATTCCCTCGTACTCTACTAACTTATCACCTTACTTATTACTTATTAATTGTTGCCCCTCCCTTATACTTTAATATTCTCTTTGGTGTTCTCAGCCACTCTCTCTTTTTTCTTTTCTTTTCTTCTTCAGCTTCTCGAGCCACTCTACAATCTTTCTGTCCTGCCTCCCACTCACCACGTCTTCCATCCTGATATCCCTGTCGGTTTCT
>NW_017100509.1:1742749-1744810 GCF_001263275.1 Habropoda laboriosa | reverse complement strand
AATATCAGATGTATGCCTATAATAAAAGATTTCCTTTCAATTGGAAATCAAATTTATTCAATAAATTTGAAAATTTACGACTGCAAATGTACGTCACTGAAAATGAATATTATTGCGAGAACGATGCCTACGAATTTCAAATCTGAAAATTCACAAACTCAATTTTAAGTAATGTAGTCCAAACTTTATTTAGTGCAATTTAATTCTAACGAGCATCTCAATGCACCAAAACTCTTCGTCTCACACGTATAAAACACCATAAAATAAAATAAAAAATGTATCTTCGTTCTCCGTGAAAAAACGAAGTCACTCGATTTGAGAAAGATTTTCCGAAAAGTCGCCAAATTCGGGAAATTGCGCATTTGACACACGACACGGAACAATATAATCAGACACGGTAATTGCAACTACGGAGCGGAGAGAATTTTTTGGGGGGGAAAGCTGGAGAAGCTACGAAAAGTGACCGCGTTTAACACGGCTAAGCCCTAATCAGCTTAAATTCATTTTGGTAACCTGGCATCGAATGGGGCCTCGAACCGTTGCCAACGTTCCTCGTCCTCTTATTTCTTCCTTTTTACTTCCTTTTTAAAGCGTCTGACGAAACGCCGCGTGCATTTTTAATCCTCCGTTCTCTGTGCAATTTGCGCTTTGTCGGGATCGCGTCGAGCGTTAGATTAAATGAGAGACGGAACACTGTGTCCCGTTGATGCGCGAGTTTCTGAGATTATTGAAGCTGTGTGTTTTCGCAAGGAATCCCTGGAAAAGAGCTGTTTCGACGTAACCGATCTTAAAATGTACAGGAACGACGAGCATGAACAAATCCTCGGATATTAGTCGCAATTACGCTAATTTGTTTGCGGGGAAGGGGTTCAAAGGTCGTTGGAAAAATTACTGTCTAAAGCAAGTGAATGAATACTTTTTGAGACTCGAGTGAAGAAATCGTCATTTCTCGCGTGACTTTTGTTAATTTCGCATCTAGTTTCGTTTAAACGAAGGTTGAAGTTCGGTTGGGTAAAGTAATTCGAGGAAACTTTGATGAAATTTCTAAATAATCGAAACACTTGAATTGGGGTGACAAAGATCAAAGGATTCTGCTGAATTCTAATTTAATAACGTGGAAAAGCAAGACGTTTCTATAAATTAATTAGTACGTGGGAATAATACTGTTTGAGTTCGCAGACCTGCGAGTACAAAGACGTAAGTAGTTTGTTAACTTACACTTGAAGTTGGTTGTGTGAAGCTGTGGAAGCAAGTTGGTATCTTTGAATACGTGGAAAGTACAATTTCACGAAATTATTATTTTGAATTAATTTATTGTTTAGAGAAAAAATAGAGAACAGAGGAATTATGTTCTGCTAAAATTCTCATTTTTAATAATACTCGAATAAAAATTGATCTGAATTTAGTCCCATTAAAATTTTAACGATAAATAGATAAATATGAAATGAAAAAAATAATAGTTCAGTCACAAAAGGGTTAATTTTGAATTAGCTTTATTTGAAATTTAAATTTTCCATTTTAACAGTTGTTTATTTTATCAAAAATTCAGTGAATGTAATATTATAGTAGTATCGTTTAAAAATGTAGAAAAAAGACGACGAAGAAAGTGAATTTGATCGTTTCGAATTTATTTGATTGATTTAAAGGGTAATCTTCTTAGTGTCTTTGTAGATAGTTAAGAAAAATATCTTTCACGGTGTTCACGCTGCTGTAACATTTTTATCGTTTGGAACAGTCGTGAGAAAATATGTTTCGTATGTCACGTTTTATTGCATGTGTTCCAACGCAGACTGTCCGTGTAAATAACCAAGGGAAAAAGCGATTTTCGTCGGGGAAAAAAATACATTGTAGTAAAAACAAATTAAGAAAACGTTACGATCAATAGTGCAATCAGAGGGGACACGGCTATAACGTTTCGTTGCCGAGGAGATTGGGGAAAAAATATTCCTAACAAAAAGAAGAGAAACTGTGGAGGGCTTATGAAAAAAAGATGGAAGGGAAATTTCGTGGAAAAATTCAAAAGTGCGGACGAAATTCTTCTCTTTTCTTCCAATCGTAACA
>NW_017100509.1:1733760-1742700 GCF_001263275.1 Habropoda laboriosa | reverse complement strand
TTTGCAAGCTTGGAAATGCAATTTTTATAAAATTGGAAATCTTCGAAGTATAATTTTTGTAAAATGGGAAATCTTCGAAATATAATTCTTATAAAATTTGAAGACTTCAAATTGCAAATTTTTCATTGAAACCGTGTTAATACAATAAATTCGCGATTAAAAAGAAAAAATGCGAATCTGAAAATGAAGTTTTTCCTTCAGTTCAGATTAACGATTAAATATTTATAATTTCATAATTCTTCGAGTCGTTTCTTCTTTCTTTAAGGTAGTTTAATTTAATTTTGAAGAATAGTAGGTTCTAAGATCGACGAATGACGAAAGTACTTTAGAAGCATAACTCGCAAGTTTGAAAAGATACCACTGGTGTATACGCATAGATTAAGTTGGCATTGAAATCTTGTAATGAAACCAGACGCAATGCAACGTGGAATACGTCTTCCTAACAATGTATGACTAGCTGCACTTACAAGGGAACTTCCTAATGGCAGTAAAGTTTACCTAAGCAAGCAACTCAAAGTCGATCCGACATCCCTCGTGAAAGATACACCGTGAACATGGCAACATCTATCAACTCCTATTTAATACTTGACTGACAGACAAACTCATAAATTACTGGAAGATATTTTCAATCTGCAGAATTCGTTACAGTTGCTGTTCGAATGTGACAGGAACTCTGACCGGACTGAACAATATTTACTTAGAAAAAGACAAAATTCTAGTAAATTAGAAATTGGGGAATTATAAAATAGTAATTGTAACCAAATTAGAAATTAAATAGTGTAATTAATAAATTAGAAAATTGGAGAGTAAATACTATAATTAATAAGTTAGTAATTGAAGAGAAGATAAATTATAGAAATTAAAGAAGATTAATTATAGAAAATTATAGAAAAATATCGATAAAATTGAATTCTTGGCACTTCAAACTCCCTATTTCTACGAAATCACAAATTAAACACTACAATTAATAAATTAAAAATTAAAGAGACGAAACGCGAATCTAAAAATTACAGAAAAACATCGATAAATTTGAATTTGTGGCATTTCAATCTCTCCATCTCCACTAAATTATAAATTAAACACCGCAATTAATTTTCTCTAATTAAATACTTCGTTTTTTAACTTCATTTCACCTGTTAATGCCCGTGGTTGTTGCGATGAACTTTCGAGCCTTGTAGTGTTTGCACGATGTTGTGCCGTCTGGATAATGATTCGAAGGACCACCCAATATGATTGGGACTTGTAGATTGAACTGGTTGCTCCTTGGTTCTCCTTGCGGTGGTTCTACGACTACTCGACGACTGACTCTCCGACGTCGCGTCTCGGACGTCCGTGAGAGGGAATTTTTGTTAGGACACACTGATTGGTTAATGGTGAACAATTGCATTTGGCAATCAGCGTGTCTAGTATCATCTTCACCTCCCTTCCAGTGCGCCCTTAGCGCGCTGTCACCTTGGAAGGGTGGGAGACGGTCGCGAGGGGTGGGCGGAAGGTCCCAAAAATCTGGAATTTCCTCCGGGAGACTAATCGGCAAGCGGACCGTTACATACAGATATGCCGTTTATGGTATGTTCGTAGGCTATTGAGCGCGAGGGATACAAATTACTAAAATCTAACAAAGCAATTCTAGCGACCCTCGGAGGAGGTAATTAGACCCGTGCAAGCAATAAACGAAAATCCTCAACTCAAAAATAACCGTTCCCGGTCGATCGTGCCATAAACCATTTCTACAGAAAACCTAACATCACCATTCTCCCGAAACTTGTACAACAATTATTTCTCAACGCGAATCGTGTGAAACAGTACAAACAGTTCCTTCAACGTTAACACAAATTCGTAACTCAACCCAGCCAGATCTTTCTTTCGCGATCATTTAAATAACATTCACAGGAAGAGGAGCGGTCCGTTTCTACATTTCTCGCGGCTTAGTTCGGTAAACAGAAGCAAGTGAGCTGGTCAGCGGCGGAAAATCGGACGGCCAAGTACAGCGACGTGGCGTCGCGTCAAGCCCCGAGGTGGATTAATTTAAGGGCCAGATAAATCATTCCGCTATCTCGCCGGCCACGGCAAAAACATTTATCTTCCAGCTAGCCTGGCCGGAAGCGGTCTCTACGAAACTCGCGGTTATAATCGCCGGCGAATCGCAGCTTCGTGTTGATCATTAACCGCGGCCAGACACAGAGGATACGAATTTTACCCAAATATCTCCGTCTCACTGTGCCTAATTTCACCTGGATTTGTCGCGCGATCCGTCCAGCCCTCTTCTTTCGGATCGTTAGCGATTTTGTGCAGGAGGAAATCTCTGGGAATTGATTAATTAGGCGAATAGGATATGTTTGTACTTGTTTGCTGATTTCATTTCACAGCTTTGGTCGATTTTTAGTTTTTATTCGTTTCCAGTTTATTGATATTCGTTCATCTATGGTTTATATATTAATTATCTTTTTTTATTTATTTACTGTTATACTATGGCAGTATATTTTTGTACTATTGCATTATTACCAAAATTTGCAATTTTTTAAATTTGTGCTTATGCTTGCTTCTCTCGACAAAATGTAAAAAGAAATATTAACCGAAATTTGTCTTCTTATGAACGAAGGAAAATTATTATTTTGACGTGGATTTGTCGTGTGATTCGCCTCGTCCTCTCGTTTGGATCATTAGTGATCCTGTGGGGGAACAGTAATTAGGTGGATTAAAGTTTGACAAAATGAACTTTGGAAGTGACGTGGTGCAAATGATTACTCGCAAAGTGGGTAACAAAAATATATTTATTCAACCAATAATACTTAAACTAATTTTAGATGTAAGACGATACGATGCGCGTAGAAAGGAAGTCTACGGCCAAAGGCTCCGTGCCTTTTTCGGGGCTCCCTTAAGTAGCCCCTTTTCCCTGTGAAAGACCCAGGAAGTGGGGGCGCAATACTCTTGTCCTCGAGGACGAAGAAACTCGGAGATGTTTGGAAAAACATCTCTCGATTCTTCGCCTCGAGGGCCAAGAGTCGCCAGGCCTAAGCGCGTGGCCCCCCGTGGCGGTCGCCACAGAACGAATTAGTGTATTTCTTTGCAAATCTGATTTCCTAACTTTGGTCCATTTTTATTTCTAATTTATTTATACATAATTTAAGTCATTTTAGGTAAAAATCTTATTGTTTATCATCGACGAATATTTTTGTCCCACAGATACATGGACACTTATCAAAAAAATATGAATAAAACTCAAATACCAGTATCTACCATATTTTTCAAAATCAAAAATTCTTCTCCTCAACTTTTCCCTTTAATTCCTTCGGTCCCTTGATTTAGTATTGCATAAAACATTCACGAAAATTCACTCTTTTTCATAAGGTTACAATTCCAATTTACAGTTCTTATCTTTCATTATAGTTTTATTTTACTTTATTTTATTATATTATCTTACAATTCTTATATTTTCCAAAGGAAGAACACGTGTTTCCAACTAACGAAACTAAAATAACTCTTTCGGATGGACATGCTTACTCGTCCACCTAAATCGAAAAAGAACTTGTTACGATCAATCTACCTCGACGAAACGTCCCTTTCAACAGCTCCTTGTCAAATTTATTTCGCGGCTGTTGCACAACGCAGTTTGTTGCTACCTTCCCCGTAATTGGTTGTTCCGTCGTTCTTGTACTCCTCTTCCTTTTGTCTAGGACGCGAGTCCTCGTTAGCGTGAACTTGAAGAAAATCTTGCAGTTAACGCATGAGAAGTTCGCAAGCTAATTCGAGCAAATTGGAGAATGCTGAATACTCGGTCTCCTCGTATCTTTAGATTCATTATTTACAAGATATTCTATTCACGTGCAACTTTGCTCCATCCGAGAGGACGAGAGAGAAAGAGAGAGATGTATAAAGGAATTTGTATTTCGTACGACGAATCGTTCATGCGAAAGGTGCGTGTTTCGTCTTCGAATGTTTGGTACAAGTGGAATTTTGTGAATAAATAATTAGTAGAAAGTTCATTTATGGATTTTTCATGAATTTTTTTATGTTGATTAGCTAATGTTTCCATGAAATAAGGATCAAAAGAGATTCTTTTAATACTTTGGTGTGTTATACATTCTTCGTACTTTTTTATACAAATTTTATAGGAAATTGTTATGACATCTGTGATTCTGTACTCTCAAAGTACAATTCAATCCCTAATTTTTCAAGAAATTAGAAGAGTTGGAAATATTTTTCTGTTCTTTTCTTAATAATACGGCTCGCCATGTGGGATTTTGCATTTCTCACATAATGAAAGTATTGTACACTACAATATCAACGAAATTAAAAAAAAGTGAATTTTCTGAAATAGACTAACCTTTTAGAACATCTTTTAATTAATCCATCAAGAGTGTCAACGTCAGTTTTAGTTTCGTTATAATTCTTTACTATTTTTAATTTACACTTAAATTTCCCAAATCTACTTTCACAGATTATAAATTAAACCTATTGAAACTAAATTAAAAAAAATTCTAACTTATCCTCTAATCCACAGAAATTACACTCCGAAAATTCCATATAAAATAAAATTATACACTGAAAAGTAGCGCAACACATTTCCAGTACTTGAGAATCCAGGAAATAGGTGTAAACTTCCCCCAGCTAAATAAAAACCATAATTTACGACATTTACCTCGAATTTGCACTGATAAATAATTTCATAATATCTGATTTACTCCTCGAAAATGGTTTTATTTCGATGAAATCTCAAACAGCTCGTTTCCGTGCCCTAATTTATAATTTATATTTCACCTGGATGATCACAGTCGCGTATGTATAATGCATGTGGCTAGATGATCACGTTTCGCGTGACGAATGAAATGCTTTTGGGGGAGAAACGGTGCGTTGGTTGCGAAACTCGTTACTCCGTTAAGAGGGGAAAATTCGGAAAAAAATTGTCAAGGTTGCCGGGCTAAGCCCGGGGTTTAGCCGACGGAGTTGGCAGTATTAAACGTAACAAGCCGATCCGCGTATGAAGGTGGTGGGCCAGCCTGCCGCCGCTGCGACTACGTAATTATGTGTAAGGCTTAATTACGGAAAGCGGTCGCTAACTGAGATAATAGAATGCAGTGTAGCGGAATTAAAGTGAATTAACGGAAAGTGCATACGGCGTGAAATAAATCAAAATGCTAGTACGATCGTGTAATTCGGTGTAATTAGTTGCTTGACACGAAATTTTGCGTGTTCGAATTTGTTTGGTAGAAATGATCGGTTGGAATTTCGATAAAGTTTCGTGGATCGTTTAATTATCACGGTGTGAGTTTTCGGAGTAAATGTTGAATTCAGAGTTGAGAATTTCATTATGTTTAATTTTGAGGGTAATTGAAAGGTGTAAGTTGAATGTTTAGTTCGATTGAGTGGAAATTGAGGAGTGATTTGTTTGGTTAAGTAATTGAGAGTTGAATTGAGTTGAGAATTGAGTTAAGTTGATTTTCGAGAATTGAGTTAAGTTGATTTCTGAGAGTTGAGAATTGAGTTAAGTCAATTCCTGAGAGTTGAAAATTACATCGAGTCGATTTCCGAGAGTTGAGAATTGAATCAAGTCGATTTCTGAGAGTTGAGAATTAAGTTAAGTCAATTCCTGAGAGGTGAGAATTGAGTTGAGTCCTGAGAGTTGAGAGTTGAGTTAAGTCAATTCCTGAGAGTTGAAAATTACATTGAGTCGATTTCTGAGAGTTGAGAATTGAATCAAGTCGATATCTGAGAGTTGAAAATTGAGTTAAGTCAATTCCTGAGAGCTGAGAATTGAGTCAAGTCAATTTCTGACAGCCGAAAATTCAATAGAGTCCATTTCAGAGATTTGAGAATCGAGTTAAGTAGATTTCAGAGAGTTGAGATTTGCATTAACTTAATTCCTGAGAGTCGAGTATTAATTCGAATTAAACCATCAAAGACGTAAGAATTATATTCAGTGAAGATTCCACATTGAATCAAAATAAAGTAAGTGAGAATTACTATTGCAAGGAAGCTGAACTAATTAGGTGTTGAGGACGTAATTAAGTTAGTTAATTCAAAGGATTGAAAACTGCGAATTAAATAGAAAGATGAATTCAAAAGACTGAAAGTTGAACTAAAAATGATCTATTAATAAATAAGTAAAGTAAGCTGAATATTTCCCATTATTTATACGTCTGAATTATCGTACTTCAATCAGAAAGGAATGAAATATGTTTTGCAACATTATCTCGGGAGATGTATATCATTTTTTAAAGGTCTCCGTTTTGCGCTTAATGGCTTTCTTGTAACAGTTCTACACTTTAAAGTTCCAGCAATTTTAACGATCAGCCAAGTATAAAAAGGAATTTAAACGACATCCGTGAAACGGGAAAGAAATGTCATTATCCCATTCTATTTATATTTTTCTATTCCTATTCTTTTAAATGTGTGACGTATAATTAATGCTAGTGCAGTAAATTCTAGTTAAACGAATAATTTCAATTTTAAAAATTCATCTTTAAGTTTATTTCCTGTTACCCCAACCTTTATAGAATATCAATTTTCTTCTCATCTTTAATTTGAACTGTTCCAAGAAATCTCTCGTTCTCGCTGAAATATTCACTATGCAGAAATGACATTCGGTTCGATTTAAATTTGACTTGGTGATAATTGCAGACGGATTCTGAAATTTCGGTCTGTTAATTCTCTGAAAATGAATAAAGTTCATTGATAATTCTGTCGTTTCGAAATACCAACTCCCAGGAATTGAAAATTTCAGAAATTTCAGAATGTGAAATTTTGAAATCACTGAAAAACTCCCAGGAATTGAAAATTTCAGAAATTTCAGAATGTGAAATTTTGAAATCACTGAAAAACTCCCAGGAATTGAAAATTTCAGAAATTTCAGAATGTGAAATTTTGAAATCACTGAAAAACTCCCAGGAATTGAAAATTTCAGAAATTTCAGAATGTGAAATTTTGAAATCACTGAAAAACTCCCAGGAATTGAAAATTTCAGAAATTTCAGAATGTGAAATTTTGAAATCACTGAAAAACTCCCAGGAATTTAAAATTTCAGAAATTTCAGAATGTGAAATTTTGAAATCACTGAAAAAATCCCAGGAATCCGATATTTCAGAAATTTCAGCATTTGAAATTCTGAAATCACCGTAAATCGCTAAATTTCTTATCAGTCCATCCCTTCAAAATGCACACCTCCAGACAACATAAAATAAAAAGTAGCTCAATCGACAAAACTCCCTAAGAATAAGCTCAAACTAGACTCTCGCAAACCCTCGCAAGAGAACCGAAAATTTCCGCCGGAAGACACTTCAGAAAAAATTAAACCCGAGCCCACGCTAAAAGGTGCGTATAAACACTTGAGCGCGATCGCTAAATTTTCGATACTTCGGTGTTAAAACCAAAAAAAAAAAAAAAAAAAAGGAAGAAACGTTATCGACCACCGTATTATTCGACCGCTCGCACACAGTCTCGTCGAGCTAATCGTCGTGCGCGTTAACCGATTCACGAGCAACCGTAGCAATGGCTTAACGAAGCTCAAGTATTTATAGCTTTTTAATAGCACTCGAGGCACGATGGAGTTTCAGGACGCGCGCGAGACACTCTGAGTCAAATATGTGCATGCAGAATGCGATGTATAGAGAGGGAGGATGCACTTGCTGTTCCGTCTCTGTTTGGCATCGTGTGCATTCCATGCATTAAATGTAATACGGAAGGGCTTGCGTACATGTATGAATAGTTCATGCGAACGGGACATTTTCTGGGACCTCGATGAATCGAGCTTCCTTATCGACCACGGAAGAATTTCAAGTGAGCAAAGCCATCGGGAGATGTCCGTGTTCTTCTTGTTCTTCCTTCTTCTTCTGCTTCTGCTTCTTCAGTAGCTGTCGAATGTTTATCATTATCGATGCACCAGAGAAACTCGTGTAGTCTCTTGCTCCTTTGGTTTCATGGATACGGCCTGCCTGCGTAATGTCGCGTAAATATGTAATACCTCGAGCTTATCTCGCAGCTTATATCGACGCTCCTGATATAAGATTGGCAAGAAATGGATCTATTTACCGTTTGATGACTTTTTTAGGAGATTGTGCATTGTCCGGATGCAGTTTCAGGATGTTGAGGTAAAAAGTGATGTTGCAGTGGTGGAGTATTCTGGGAAGTGTGTGAAGTTTAAGTGGTTCGGTGTTTAATGATTTTTTGAGTTTTTTGGAAAATCAGTTGTGCGATTTTTTTCATGACAGATCGTTGAAATAAAATTAATTAAATTGGGGACTCTGTTAAATAAACCGAAAACTGAATCTTAATATTTTTACCGATCTATTTGAGATTAGATTAGGAATTTTGTTAATTTGTGTAATCAGTGGCCAAAAGTGAACGAATGAGTAGTTTGCAATTATCACGTTGTAAGTATGAATTGGGGTAGAATTAATTGAATTGAGGGTTCAATTAAGTAAACCAAGTATTGGAAATTGATTAAATTGGGGATAGTAGAATTAACTGATCTTTGGAGTTTTCTGAAGTTTCATCGGAGGGAAGCTTTTGAAGTGAGAAAAAGTGATGAGAATTTTCTTTAAGAGCGTCCTACGATCATTCTGTCGGAAATACCTGGCGAACCGACGACTCCTAGTCACGTTACAGCTTCATTTTACGTGAAACCGATCGATTCAGTATCGTTCATGATCACGGATCATTAATTCAACGTTCGTGCAAAATCCGAATGTATAAAGTTGGAGCAACTGTCACTGAGTTTATCGCTTCTATTCAAGCTAGTCAGAGCCTGCCAATTCAACGATACAATCTTGCCTCCATTTTTGTGAAAAGATGAGAAGAATTTTGCTAAATTTCGTTAATTATGTCATAACTGACAAATTAAAGTTAAGACGTATTGTGCTGGTCGTTTGGATATGAAATTTTTCTTTTAAAATATTTTTTCCAATTCTAAGTAATTTTTTTTTAATTTTAAAAAATTTTAATATT
>NW_017100509.1:1731739-1733674 GCF_001263275.1 Habropoda laboriosa | reverse complement strand
AGAATTCGATATTTTAAATTTTAATATTTCATATTTCAAAATTTTTCTAATGTAGAATCCGAGATGATTATGAAAGCCAGAGTATAATAATGCTATTACATTCAAAATTTACGACTAAACAAACGAAATAAAATTTATATTTTCAGTTACCATAAGTTCCATTTTTCCAACACCTTTAATCAACATACAGCTTCCAAAATATTCGACAAGAAACTTTTCATGCGAATATTTTCCCTTCGGCCAGCTATACTCGTACAGAAATTCAATATGAAAGTATCCTTAGAACCACGGAGACGGGAATGAAAACGCAACCAGCGAAATCGAAAGCCATATTTAACCGGTTGGACGGCGCAGCTTCGTCAAACTGTCGACTGGAACTTCTAAAAAGGGTCAGCCAGCAGTTTTTCCGTCTCTCGTTTATAGATCTCGATTTTCTCCCGCCTTTGTCTCGCTTGCCCACCCTATTTCTTCCGTGCCTGTTTTCCCCCTCGGTCACTCCCCTTTCTCTCCCTCTCTCTGGAAACCGGGTGAACTCGCAGCGTGACATCCGAAGTATATCACTGCTAATCAACACGGACGTCGGTGGCCAGCGTGATTTATGTGCGATACCACAGCCGCCTGCCAATAATCGGGTAACCACGTACGCTTTTTCACCATTTTACCTTCTAATCTGAACCGTCCTTCGCGACTTTTGCTCGCTGGAACAGTTTATGCCAGAGAACGACGAAAAACATTTTTTACCAACTTAAGTAGCTAAATAAACAAATTTTTAACACTTCCTTCTCGGTGAATGTAAAAAATTTTATATAGAATTGTGATGAACTTTTAATAATTGACCAGGAAAATTCATTTGAAAGCCTTGATTGTGTCAATTTTCTTTCGGACGTGGAAGAATGTGTGTGACTAGACGAAATCACTTTACGTACAGTTGCGTGCTAAGATCTTATTAGTAGTAGCACGATGCACACCCACCTTAGTGAATTTTACGTAACGTCCTGTTTATAGGTACGTACGAGCGGACAGCGTCGTAGTTTCGTCGTTCTTAGGCTCGCTCACACGTGTATACGTTTCACTTAGGAGCTGGACTTTAGCTCTCTTGGAAAAAAACGATACGACACGGTGGGACCGTAAATGTGGCCACCGAGCTATCTGCTATTTCGCTGTTATACCTGTAGACGAACAAATGGAATTTAACGATACCGTGCTGTTCTCTTCCTCGCGGCGGCTGCTTAATCGCGTAGAACTTGGTGGAGAGATCGTATAGTTGGTGGAAGCGATGTAGCGAGGTCGTAAATTAAAGTGCTGCGTAAAAAAGAATTCTAGCATAGTAGCTTTTCAAGAAGAGTGTCTGAGGATAGTTTAAATAATTGTTTAAATAAATTTTTACAAGTGTACAAAGGTATCCTCAAAATCTCACAGTTTCCGAAGAAAATAGTGGCGAACTTTCGTATTAATTTGAGCTCGTCGATTGGGATTTCCCTTGGATTTGATATCTAAGATTTTTGCTTACAGTCTTTCATTTAAGATACGAGGTATTAAGCTTCTGTCGTCTCTTGTTTAACTCTTGTATGGGAAACAAAAATTTTCATGGTTGTTTCAAGCTTTAATATTTAAAATTTTTCGCATAAATTTTCATCAACGTGCAAATGTCCGAAAATTGGGGATTTAAATGAAATTTAAAATGGAGATAAAAATTGGGGATTCGAATTAAACTAAAATGGGGATCAAAATTTCGGGTTTACGATACTTTCACAAGAACATAATGAACTGTTTCAGAAATTACACAAATATTCCTTTTTATGCGATTTTTCTTTCAACAGTGTCTTTCTGATTTTTATTAAATTTTTAATTCATAAAGCCAATCATTACAATAATTTTGAGAGTCACTATATTATACAAAGTTCACTGCTCAAAGTTTAAATCACCTGTTCCGGT
>NW_017100509.1:1695879-1731715 GCF_001263275.1 Habropoda laboriosa | reverse complement strand
AATACTCAAATTCCTACCTAATATTCAACTTCTCCGTAAAATCGCATAATCCAAAGTGCACAATGACTTACACACCACAACTCACGTTAATCTTCAGACTCGACTAGGCGTCTCCACCGGAATTACACACAAATATGGAACATGTGTTTACGCGAGAAGCTGTTGAAAAAGGGGAAGCAAAGGACCGGTCGAAGAAACGTCCTGTAGATGGAACGAAAGGGCATCGGTAATAAATTCATTAAAACGAGGCTGAATGAGAGCCAGGCTAGAGGACAATAAATCGCGGCACGGACTTATTAGCCTTTTATTCGGATCTACTTCCTTTCCGTTTTTGCTCCGTCCACCCAAGAGATTCTCAATTTCCTGAAGATGGAACGAGCCCGCTATCTGTGTACTCTGCGGATCGCTACGGCACTCGTTGGCGCTGCATTATTAACTCGAACTTGTTAACTTCGTTCCTCTCTGGCTAACTGGACGGATCCACGGTGTCCCAGTATCTACTCCACCCCTTTCTCGTGCTTTATATTTCCTAACAAATTCTCCCTTTTATTTGATAACTGTTATCGCGTCGAGTTTACGCTGTCGCTCGCTGTTGTTCGTTATTCCTCGTTGTTGAGGAGGTCTTCGTGAACTTTGCCATTTTTTTCTTTCGACACTATTGGTAGTAGGTAATTCAAATTTGTTGTGTATTATTATAGGTGTTTCTTGGGAACGTGTGTTTTTTTTTAGTGCGATATGTTGGATTGCTGAAGAAATATGTTGATGGGAAGAGCGACGGGTAGGTGGATAAGTGACGAATTTTCTGATTTTGGGTGAATGCACGATGGTAATGGGTAAATTGAAGGAATATAGAGTAGAACGATGTAAATAAATTTGGGTCATATTGATTGTCGAGAGAAATTAGAAAATTAACTCGATTTTTTTATTCTTTCCTAAAATTTAGAAAAAGGAATATTAAGTGTTGGGGAAGTGTGGTGACTAGATGGATAAGTGACGAATTTTTTGATTTTGGGTGAATGCGCAATAGTAATGGGTAAATGAAAGGGATACGCAGGGTGTTTCCGAAGTGGTGGTACAAGCGACAAGGGAGTGACTCTACGTGCAAAACTAAGTGGAAAAAAAGAATAACATTTTTTCCTATCGGGCTTCGTTTCCGAATGAATCAGCGTTGAAGATTTACCGAGTACGCGTATACTTGTAGACCGGTTTTCATTACGTTTGGATTCGTAAACATCGCCAGTGTCGCGGCTTGTTGTCATTTCTGTGTCAGACTTTCAGTCTTCGTCGTTCTATCGATACGGCAACATACGGTAATCGAGGGTACGTAGATACACCGATACGATTCTCGCGTTGGGTGCTTGTGTCGGTAAATTATTTTACTAATTACTGCAAAGAACGCTATCGAAATCACCGTCATCCTGACGAAAGAGCTATTGAAAGAGCCGAACGGACACTTGCGGTGCGACACAATGATATTTGTACGCCGTAGACCTGAGATCGTGTGTAAGTGTAGTGTATTTTTTAAAGTTTAGAAGAAGGAATGTTAACTGTTTGAGAAGTACGACGACTAGATGGATAAGCGGCGAAGTTTTGAATTTTTGGTGAATGTAGTAAAGGCCAAGTTAAAGAAATACACAGTAGAATAATATATTCAAATTCGAGCAAGAAAAAATGAAAAGGAAGCACATTCTATTTTTTGATTAATCACACTGGTAAAGCGTGGTGCGTTTCAAGCTGAATTCTGGTAATTTTCGTAATATCCAAGATCCAAGATTACAATGTAATATCCAAAGTTTATAATTTTCCGAAAGATCCAAGATTGCAATATAACACCCAAATTTCACAATACCCCAAAAGATCAAAGATTACGATTGTTGCCTCGCAAGAAATCGCGACGAACCCTCGGTTTGGCGGATTATCGTCATAAACTTGTTCAATTACACTTGGCCGTCAGACCGAGGTACCGGTCCTCTCGCGCGTACCGTGGAGAGGTGACGTGCGCGGTGGAAAGTCACGCGGCGACCCCTGGGAAAAACCCAAAAATGGGGGTTTTCTTTGGAAAGAGCTGCGTCCCACCTAAAGAACCTCCTCCAATGAGGAGTCAGCACCTACAGCCCCCAGAAGAAATCGGCCACCAATCGGCAACTGGCCGAGCGGATAAAACTAAGGAAACGAGGCAGAAGCGCGTCCTTTTTTGGAAGTCTTGGCAGTTGGTCTTACGAAAATTAGTATTTTGATAGTCTCGTGGCGACATCGCTTCAATTATCACTCTGTCGCAAATAAAACTAGTTCTTAGCATTTCACACTGAATAAATCAAGGTGTGATTAAACTCGCGTACCGGTTCGGCAATTAAGCATCGAAGATTACGCGACCCGAACAACGATAAAATATCAAAATACCACAACATTCCAAATCGCCCACTTTTCGCCCTAATCGCAAACAACTATTCACCGCAACAAACCAACAAAAACACAAATCACACGGTAAAAATTTCAACCGAACGGTGGAAAAATCAGTTTGCCTCTACCATAACTGTCCCGTGAAGAGTGCTTTCACAGGGAAAAAAGCAGCAATCCAAGAGACGTGGACGACACGTGAGGGTGACGGGAGAGAGAGAAGATTTCGACGCGATTTCTCTCGGAGAAAAGGGACTAAGGGGGGTGAAAGTGGAGGGAAGAAGAAGCGACGTAGAGGAAGCGAAGGGGCGAGGGTTAGACAGAAGGGAATGAAGAACGGATTGAAACATATTCTTCATCCGCTGGCCCGAGGGCGGCCTGCTCTTCGAACTGCACACGCTTGCTAACCTGTCCTCCTCTCGACACTTGCTCCAACCTCGTTTTCTCACTTTTCTGTCCCCGGGTGAAATTTCGTCGCTCGTCGCCAGAGAACGTGGAGAGCAAAGGGACAGGATGAAGGAAAACGATCCGAGAAATCGGTATCCCTTCAGTGTATCTCCTCTTTGTACACGTGTGTCAAAATAGAGCCAGATGGGTGTTGAATGTGCGAAATTGTTGCAACAGCTAGATATTGTTAGGAGAAACGACTTTTGGGGGATTTCCAGCAGCATTCTCCACGACGGTGAAATCGTTGGGGGATTTATTTGTCAGTGGTTTGTTGTTCGATGAGATGGAACTTGAATATGTCTACTTTTGACAGAGTTATGTCATTTACGCGTGATAGTTTACCTGGTCATTGGATTCTTTTGAATCTCTCTTGTGTTTAAGTGGAATTGAGGAATAATTTTCATGCAGCAGAAATTCTTTATTTTATTCCTTATGAGTGTACAGATAATTTTTAGTATAGACGTAACAGTGAAGTTAAAAGAGAAAAAATGAAAATCTTGGATAAATCAACTATTGTATTCTGAATAGGTATTGTTAACAGGCTGATAGGTTAATGAAAAATTAAATTATCAATGAAGAATGAAAGGCGCAAAACCACTGTTATCGTTTATCTCTTTATTGAATTTGTTATAATTCACACTATCTGTTAAGTAAAAAAGGTAGTTAAATTTCACATGAAACAACTGATCCTTGAAAATTGAATCGAAAAAATCTTTAAAATGATAAGAATCTAAGATGACTTTGAAGAAGATTCAGAATCACATCGGTTGTGATAAATAAAATTTTAACACAAATCAAAAGTGACGAAGTTACGAAATTCACTCTACACGATATCCTAAACGTTCGTCAAAATTAAATTACAGTGTTTTGCATTGCTGTATTGCACGAAGAAAAAGTGATTCAGAACCTCTCCCCATTCGTGACGAAGTAAAAAGCTGCACCAGTCGAGTATTTCAAATAATAGTCCAAACAGCGAAAAATTAAATTACAGTGTTTTGCATTGCTGTATTGCACGAAGAAAAAGTGATTCAGAACCTCTCCTCATTCGTGACGAAGTAAAAAGCTGCACCAGTCGAATATTTCAAATAATAGTCCAAACAGCGAATCCACCCAGAGTTTCATAAATATCCTTAATGACGCAAAAGTGGCAGGGAAATTTCAGAAATCCTGGCAGGGTAGCGAACGTCCCCACGAAGAACCATTTCCGGCGACCTAAAGCACCGTGCACGTCTCGTTCTCTTGAGAGGAAAACCGTCCCAAGATTTGTCGTTGCAAGCTCGCGAATCCGATTTGCAATCCTTTCCCCTCCCTATCTCACCACGGTTAAACCCTTTCCCGCCCCCGTATTCTTGTCCCGCGAAGAAATGTGCACGGTAGAAGTTTTCACGACATCTTGTCGTTTCTGTTCCCAATGGATCACGATACGGAATTTTAGGTGCCACCTTGTGTCACTATTTTCACGCGAATAATTTCTTTCTTTATTTTTCTTAATTTTACTTCGTCTGTGGTGTCTTTCTTTTTTATACCTACGTTGGCGAATTGAAGCTTTTCATTGATAAGAGAGATCTTCTGTGATGTAGTAACATAATTTTCTTTTTTTAATTTTACTTCTCTTCGGTGGTGCCTTTTTTTCGTACCTATGTTGGTCAATTTAAAAATTGGAATTTTTGCGATATAGCAGCAATTTTTGTTTAAATCTTTGAAGACTCATAAATTTTAGGAAAATGCACCGATTAATATGGGAAACTACTACGTGATAATACGCGAATGGTACAAAAGTAAATGCCAAATTTTCGTCGAACGTAATATTTCGGTGACAAACTTTTAACCCTTTCGCGACCAAATTCAAGTTTTTACGAATTTTATATTTATCTAGCGATCGCTGTGTCCATAGTGTCAACTATAAACGCGATAATCTTTAGATAAATAAGGAATTCTCGAAAAAGTCATTTGGTCGCGAAAGGGTTAAAGCCGTCAGAGTGACAAAGCCTGAAAAATAAAGGAAGCATTTTAATTAAAATTTTTCATTTATTTCCTACGCATTGCAGTGTCTTTTTTTTACATTCGCTCTTCTGTCTTTCAATAATTTTAATAAATTGGTGAATGTAATACAGCGACACTAAAGAGGTATCTTTTATTCAAGAGAATCGTAGAGATAAAATAATCAAGTCTAATTCCAGTTATACCATAACACGTTCTTAAGCAGTTGCCTTTAATTATTCCCAAACGTGAACCAGCAACGTCAGCCTTCTGGCGGGAATTCCGGCGTGCACGGTGCAGCTTTAACACGCTGCAAAGTTGCATAAATAAAAAGATCAAAAACAGCGGCCCAACGAGGAACAGGAAGAACATGAATGAGTGAAAAGCTTTCAAAACACGCTTTCAGTCTTCTTAAAAATCGAGGAAATGCTTTGTCAACATTTAAAATTAAAATTTTATTCAAGCTATATTGTAGTTTCCAGTGCACACAATCCTTTGACATTTTACATCGCAAAGAGCGTTAATTCGTGTGATTTTTCGACACAATTGAAATTTCTAAAATTTACTTGGATCTTTATATGTTGCAAATATTAAAAAATTCGTACGCCCTAAAAATAGTTCCACAAATCTGAAAAGTCCCGAGGTATTTAAACCCCGAGAAGTTTACGATCGTCGTTGAAAAATCGTAAATTAACCAAAATACCAGATAAAATAAGACGTAAACTGGAACTCCTGATAAAATCTAATTCTCACAATGTACTCGCGGTTGTTAACTTTATGAACATTATGTCAGAGATCCTTCGTTATTGTGTACCTGGTGGTTAAAAAAAATACTATTACTAGCAATTTCCATTTCCACGAATGTTAATTAAGCAAGGCGAGGAGTAGTATAGATGAGCCTTAAAGCTTGGAACGATGTTTCATTAAAACTGGCTTTCACGTTGACTACGTACGATTTCACAATTTAGTATAGACGTGTATCCCCTCACTTCGCTTTATTACATATAATTAATTCTTCATTGACTGCCGGTTAAACAAACACGGTGTACGTCTGAAAACAACCAGTGTTTCTTTTAGAATATCGTGAAACGTGAAAAATACCTAAGAAGATATCTCAAATTTTCGATTTCTTATTTTATTTCTAATTATTCACAGATTCTAAGTTAACAGTATGAAGATCAATAGCAATTTTTCCTCGTTAAAAAATCCGTAAAATTGCCAAGTTTTTTCTGAAAATTTCTGTGTAACTTGCACAGTGATCCGAAAACTTTCGACTGGCGGTGTACGTAGGTTATGTGCTTTTAAAAAGCTCATTAATTTAGATTAACTATTTGCTCTTTATACCGCAGCAGCAAGTTTTCTCAACGCTGATACACGTCCAGCTTGCAAAGTAACGTGTGTACGTTTCGCAGCTAATTTTTAGTAATACAAGACAAACATCGAATTCGTCATCGTGAGTTTCTTTCAGATACAATCGCGTTCGTTAAATAAAGAAACTCTTCGTTCGACGTAACTTTTCGTTTTATTTAACACTTTACCGACAGGTAGCCTATTAATCGGCTTTTTGCCGCCAACGCTTACCGACCGGGTCTTTAACACTTTACCGACCGGTAGCCTATTAATCGGCTTTTTGCCGCCAACGCTTACCGACCGGGAGCCTATTAATCCATTTTTATTTCGCCGACGCTTACCGACCGATAACCTATTAACCGGTCAAAGTTTGATTTAACATTTCAGCAGGTATAAGAAAAAGCGCGTATATTCCCGCGCAATAGTCTAGAGTCTAAACAGAGCCGGTGTCACCGATGTATCTGTGGCTGAGTGACCGGTCGAAAGTGCGTAGAATGTTCAACCGCTACCGGTCGGTAACGTGTTAATTGCAAGCTCTTTAACCCTTTCGCTACGGCAGATTTTAACGCGTAACGTGGGTGACTGGCGGTAAATTTTTCACCACGACTGCAAAATTTCTCGAATCGTTAAATGAAGTGCTTAAGTGCTTAATTACGTGTTAAATTAAGGTGAAAGTGCGGTAGAAGGCTCCGACGATATAGCGCGAGGAATTTTTCAAAACGCCTATAGGCGCTGTTGGATTATTTCTAACAACACCCTATGGAAATAATCAAGTGTGGACAAAAATGTCTCCGCGTTATTTTAAACTAAGGCACTAAGACTTCCACCAGATGTGTCTGGTGTCCGTCTTCGAGTCACGCACTGCACAATGCGAGTTCCTAGGTATAAGGGGACCCCAACTTTCCTTTTGGGTGCCCAGAAACAGTCCTTTAGAAGATTCAATAGCGTAAAGACGTTTCCTCTGAGTCCGTCAATAAATAGCATATCGCAAAGTTAAAAGACTATTTCATTTTCATAACCCATTTCCAATAGGCGCCGATAGTAACGAAAGGGTTAAAGAAAGCCGGCGAGTGATTAAATCAAGTTTCGTAGGCAAACTAAAGCAACACGTTTCTCCGCGGCTCGATCTACATTCTGGGCCACTTTGATCCGTCCAAAAAACGAGAGAGAGAGAGAGAAAAACAGAGGATCCAGGGTAGTTATTCATACATGAACATGCAGAATTTGCATCACCTTTGACATATTTACATAAAACTGATGCACGAACGGATCCTCCGTGCAACAAAGTAACCACTGTTACTGCCCCTTCGCTGGATTTTTACAGAGGAGGCGTAAGGGCGTAAAAACGACAGCGAATTTATTATATCCATTGTTCTTTTTCCACGGTGGCGACAAACTTTTCTTTCTCTTTTTTTCGTAATAAATCAACGTTTAATTTATCGCAGTGCCGGGTCGTCGTGTTTTATTGAATTCATATTGGAGCAGGTAACGTTTCGTTTGTAAATATTCAAACTTGAATTGCACACAGTACCGGTTTGCTTGGAACGACAAACGTTCCTCTCTCCCACCTGGTAACGTAAATGTGTTTCCAACAATTATATTTGATTATTTACACTTTGGTTGTTTTAGCGATAAATTAGTAAATTCAACGTTAGTCTGGAAAATTGGTAGTAAAATATAAATTACGATAAAGTGTTTACATCGTGTTATGCAATATTTGTGTACAACTTTTTTCCGTATTATTGCGAATTACGGAGATATTCCTGGTTGACAAAGTTTTGTCCCTTACTTAATTATCGTTTTCATTCCTATAATATAAATATTTCTAGAAGACGTTGTATCTGTTCTATCGAGTACAAGTGTAATAGAAAAAAAAAGTATATTTATATCGTGAATAGTCATTGTACATTATAAATTCTCTCTGTTACGGTTGAGCACATCGAATAAGGAAATTATGTAAAATATGCGTGGTGTGGAATCGCGTTCGCTGATCATGTGAAATAACAAATAAATTACGTGCATGGAAGATATTACATTTTAATGCAAATTTAAGATCGTTCGTGCAATGAACCCTTCGATTAATCCAATTGTATACGTACACTACCGGCCGAAAGTTTGGAATCACCTCCCACTTTTCATCAATATTAAATCTGCTGCTAATTTTTTATAGATTTCAAATCCATCTCAATTCTACATTTGTCAATTTATCTCATACCAATTGATTCGAACGATAAAAAATTCTCAAAGTCGCTGACTTTTTTCTGGAAATTTTTGTGTCAATTGCAATGCTCGGTGATTCCAAAGTTTTGGCCGGTAGTGTATATATATATAGTAGTTTATTAACTTGGCCTAACTATTAGATTACCATTCATCGAGGAACTTTTCGAAATTCTTTGGATTGTTAAAATTTCCGATGTGTGTGTGTGTTAATCAATTAACACGTGGGGTGAAATAACGTTTAGGGTTGTGTGTAACACATAGTGGATTCCCACACTGAATTCAATTACCCCGAACATACAGAATTACAAGGAAAATTGGAAGCTGTCTCGGTTCGGTAAGTCAACTCATTAATTTTCACTTAGTAACTACTGGTTAAAACCCTTTCTAGGTGGCAAATGGTGTGTTAATGCTATTCCCTGCAAAGTGTTATTAGGTTTTAGCGCTAACATAGCACTGAAACATTTTACGAAATACGTACCGCGCGCGACATAACTTCCCGTTTATTCATTTTAGATTTAGTGTGACTTCTGGAATTCGTTTGTAACTTTGAAATATACCGCGGAGTATACGCAGGGGCGAATGGAAAATATCACTTACGCGTGTAACCAAATTTTCGAGCTGATCACAATAGCGGGACAAATTTAATACGTGAAATTTAAAAGAACTTTTTTTTCTTGAATAATGTTCACTGGTCTAAGTTTGCAGGTGAGACGAGCATTCTGCGGAAATATTAAATTTTAGGTGATTATTAGCAATGTAGTGAGTGAAAGGGTGGGTGAAAGATAGTGAGAATGTTTATTATGGAAGTTTGGAAATTAGAAAAATTTCAAAGTTAAGGAAATCCAAAGGTTACCACGGAATATTCATTGTACAATTTTTAGAATTAGAAAAATTCAAAAATTATCAAAATTGGGTGCCTTTAACGCATAAAACATTGAAAGGTATAGTCACACTAAGAAATATTTCAACTGTAGAAGCGAATAAATTATTTCTCGACATAAATCATTCACAAACCTTGAGTCTCTCGTTCACAAAATTCAACCCAAACTTCGTAAAATTAAGAATAATTTATTTCCACGAATATCGATGAAATTCGCAAAAATTCAATTTTTCACTTCACAAACGAACAAAAGAAGAAAAAATTGGAAGGTACCCAAAGAATGCCCGAAAAGAACTCTTTTCTGGATAATAATGAAATAGCAATGGTGCACCATGAGTGTAGGTAGAAAAGATTTCAATGATTTTTAGCTCATGTATCTCGTGCAAGCTGTTATGTAATTGGCGGCTATTCAGTTGGGACTGGACGTGTCCAGTGTAGCGTGGAAAACGTAATTTCATTGTTTATTCGTGTCCCACGATGGCTGTCAAGGTACCCCGGAATGCATTGTCCTCGGTGGCGAGAATACGCGGGAAAAACGGTTCACTTCGAAATAAAGCGCGCAAGCCTGGCTAGTTTTAATTTTCCCGCGATAAATCAGCAGATCCGATCGGCCAGAACGATTTATTGCCATTAATAATATGCGCACTGTCACCGCGGGCAAACCAATATTCCCGGTGAAATTAAACGATGATTGTTTTCGACATCAAGATACCAGCGACGACGCGTATCTGATTCGAAATTAAAATCGCGATGATGCTGCCTGGTGAAAAAATGATAGATCCTTAAAAACACACATAAATGAATGACTGTATCTCCTAAAAAAAAAAAAAAAATAATTGCATTCGTATAGAGCGATCATAGTAAGTGTTAAGCACTCGGATACTGATTTCCGCGTACTTCGAATATTGCACTTGGTGCCGTCTGAAGATTGAATGTATTGCGCTGAGAGTCTGACTGAATCTTTATTATTCCTAATGTAACTGATGGTCTGTGTACTAACGCTCTGCGGTCTTAAGCTAAGTCGGCCTTCTTATCGAGTCGTCCCTTATCCAAATCTTCTAAAATTTGAAGAAGGGCCGCAAAGGGAGGTTCTTAAAATTACTAAGTGACCAACCCCCTATCACCCTCTTCCATTGCGCCCGGAACGAGTCACGTCCTTGGAGCGGGGGTGACGAAGCTGGTCCTTGCTGGATGGAAATTTGACAACAAGGGGGGAAAACCCGGCCAGGTCAACTCTGACTCTCCGACTCGTTCGGAAGATCAGGTACCGAGAGGCCTCGGTAATTGCATCGGTTTCGAAGACCCTTTGGGGGTGACTTTATGATACCTTGCCTTACCGACTGAACAATAGCCTATTCTTTAATATTTGAGAAATTCTACGTGCCGCATGTTGGCTGCAGACCGTTTTTTTAGTGCTCCACCTTGAGTATATATTACATGAAACTCGTATGTTTAATAAAATATATTATTTGAGGTATTACCATGTATCTATTTGCTAAAAGAAAAAATAAGAGCGCTCGTGCATTAGAATTTTCTTCAGCTCTGATTGCTTATTTTTAGCTTCGTTTCCTCTTCGACAGAGTGAAGTAAAAGCACGCCGATTTACTTGTGCGTTCGTTAAAAATTGGTTACTTTTGTTAAGATCGAAATAATGAGAGTTTATTTTCAGTTGAAAAAGTGAAAGTAAGGCAGTAGGAGATATTCTACTTACGTTTGTCAGATACATTGGATACGTCGGTACGAATTAAAATGTATCATCAGCGAGAATCGGACAATGTATTTATTACAACATGAGCGTACTCATGAATAAGTAATCGGGGGGAATAAAAATTGCATCTCGTGACATCTGGGATAGCCGTGACAATGGTCAGCAAATATATCTCGTAACTTTCCGATTGATGGTGCGTAGGGAAATTTTAAATAAATTCACGTCCCGACGTAATTTCCCCGAGCGATAAATCTCTTTATCTCTATTGAATTATTCGACGCAAAACATTGCTCCCGCGACATCTCAAAATTGCCATTCCGCCAAGTCAGCGTGTGAAATCAAGATAATAAAATTGACGTTACACTCGACACACTTCCGGTATAATTAATACGACGGATAAAAGGGAGAATGAAGAATGTAGCGTGAACGCTGAAAGGAATAATTCAAATATAAGTTGTATCACAAAAATTGAAACAACACTTCAACAATAATCTATCACAAATTGTGCGAATCAAAATTCAACGAATATCGCCGAATGATAAAATAAATTTCCATTTTTAACCCTTTGCATCGTGTCTAACACAAATTATCTTCTCTAGAAATCGCTGAAATTCAGTTAAGAAAACGGCCAATACTTGTTCCGCCGCGAAAATTCTCGATAGAAATTAAACGATCAAACTGAAACCGTGGAGTATACACGGTGGAACATCGGAGAGCGGAGAGGATCGCTAAAAATTAAACGTCGAATCGTTACCAGGCTCCTTGAACAAGCGGTCTATGCGGGACGAGAGAAGAGAGGGAGGAGAAAAAAAGAGACGAGAGAAATGGAGAGAAAGAGAATTTCCTGTCTCGATACAGCCTCAGAATGCTCGGGGCCCAGTCTCAGCCAGGACACCAGTTATTATTTGCTGTCGCCGGCGAAAGTCGCGGGGAAGCAGAAAACGGAAAATTATTCAAGCGTGCCTCGACACAATGAGCAAAAAAGACGTCGTCGGCCCGGTGGCAGCGGAGGGTGGTCTGATAGAAGGGAAGAAGGGTTCGCCAGGGGGTCCAATCTAACGATTTGTGTTTACGTTGGCAGCTGGCGATACCTTCTCTTTTGCTTCGTCCTTTTTCTCTCGCTTTTTGAATGACAGCTACGCCTTTTTCCCTATCAATCCTGATAAAACGTTAATTCCTCCGCCGAAATTTCTGGGGAACTGTGCACCGATAGTGTGCGGATGATAGGAATTTAAACGATGAACCGTAATTGCGTGGGATTGTATTTTCCGTGGTGTGTTTGGAGACGAAGAGTGAATTATTTTTTGGCCAGTTCTTGAATGGAACTTTTGGGATTATTAAGGTAATTATTGGATAATAAAGATTGCGCTGTTTTTAAATTAATTGTCGACCTTTCGAGAGAATATTTCAATGATAATTTGGAAATTTAGGTAAGTAACCCTAAATGCGTGGGATTCTATTTTCCGTGGTGTATATAGAGACGAAGAGTGAATTATTTTCTGACAATTTTTTAAATGGAATTTATTTCGTTATTAAATAACAAAATTTGCACTATTTTAAAATGAAATGGGAACTTGGTCGATAGTGGAAAATTTTGATTACGCTGTCTAAAGCAATCGGAACAATTGTCTGTTAATTCGAATATGTAGGCATTTTGTTACGGTTTATGGCTTGGCCTGCGCCTCTTGGCGAGTGACAAGCACCAGACCCGAGTACCCATCGGTTCGGCCCAGCGATATCTTTGCCATTCGACGGGAGTCGGTTCTTAGCTTCGGTAATAGACGGACGCCGAACAGTCCGAAATAAACTACTTTGCACGACATCCTGACTTGAGTAAAGTTCATTAGACCACCTCCTACAAATAAGAGAAGCGGAGTTTAAACTTCGCCGAGAACAATAAGGATAATAAAGTTGTTATGGATCAATAACGGAAAAAGATTGATCGAGTTTATTGAAAGTGGGGGGCGTAAAATTATCGCGGTTTGTCGATTTTAAGTGGCCTAAATTGGGCCGCGGGAGTTAAAGGAGCGAAGGGAAACTGTTTCGCGAAATGAAAAAAATTGCGCCACGGCGACGCGTACAATGCGTCTAGTTTTCGAATAAACGCGAAACGAAAAGTTTGTCGAGAACTACTCCAGGTGTTCTAATTGATCGATATCACCTAGCGCCGCCGAGTATTTTACTTTCAACCAGTAACACGGTCCTTTTAATTTTCCACTTTGATCCGATCAATTCGTCACCGCTGCTTCATTTAACCCTTTGAGCCTCAAAGCACAACGCGGTAACGTTTCTCTAATTTCATCTGTAAAAAAAAAATCCACTTTACACGAACGATTTTTGCGCGAACGTGCCGTAATATTTTATGCACGCGAAATTACTCGCATGTTCGAGTAATCGTGATATCGATATTTCGATGAATTTTGTTTAATTCCTTTTTCGAAATTGTTCAGTCGATGATACGAATGAATCAACCATCAACTGTTAAATTTATTTCATTTATTTCGTTTGATATCGAATGAAATTTTGTTTCCCTATATTTCTGAAAATGTCAATATTCTTAGAAAAAAACAGGTGAACTTAAATTAAAATATCGAGAGGGTTGAATTCTTTACACTTTAATCTTCCTTTGCGTTTAATAGCATTTTTCGTTGAACGAATATTCGTTTAATGTCACGCATTAAATTTGCATAAAATTATTGCAAATTTTTAAAAAAATTGAGTCAAATTTATTGAATAAAAAATTAACTTAAATTTACTTTGCACAGTTGTTAAAATATTCAAATTCCTGTTACCAATAGAGAACCATAAAATGTCACTTCTTCAAAAATCCATCTCACGTGATCAAATTTGCCCAAAACTTTTGCAAACCTTTCAAAAAACCTTGAGTGAAATTTATAAAAGAAAAGATCAACATAAACCGACTTTGCGCAATAGTTAAAATATTCAAACCCGCTCCGAACATCGTATACCCATGAAATGTCACTCCTCGAAGGATCCCCTTGAGCCAATCCTCGGAACATTAACTTGCAAATCACATTTTTGGTTTACACACCGCCGCTGTGTACTCGATTCGCCGCAAAACACTCCACCTCCGGCACACTCAGCCCTTCAATCGAGCAGCAAACTTCCGCCGGGCAGATTTCACCAAGCCGGAAATCAAAACAGTCCTCAGGCCTGTAGACTCATCCCTTGAGCGCCCTGGACACGTTGGATACGGGCCAGTCTTCGGACCTTTTTAAGACATTGCTCGGTCGTGTCTCGTGCCTTCGGCCGTCTACACGGAGAAAATAAAGGGAGAGAGAGAGAAAGGAAAACAAGGGGGAGAAGACAGAAAGGAGAAGATGGAGGAGGAGATGGCAAGATGGTGAAATAAAGGGAAAGTCGAAGAAGAAACCGGCAAGATGTTCCGCTATGAAGAGACTTGGACGAACGAAGGTAGGTTGGGAAGGAGGTGGAGGAGAGAACGTCGAAAGATACATCGCTTTCAAATATTTCAACCGCAACAAAAGCCCGTACTCCCGTAATCCTCGACCCAGCCGTGTAACACACCACCTATTCTCTGTCTTCCGTTGCTGTTTTGAGCCGTGTCTATACAGGGTGTTTCCCATTTAAACGATCAGACCACGCCGATACGTCCTCCCGGTGGAAATGAGGAATATTTTTTGCTAATGAATCGAGGTGAGAATTTGCTGGATTTACTTTAACCCTTTGCACTCGGAGGTGATTTTGCTGTAGAAAAGGTTGCAAATCGGATGTTTAAAATTTTTTCGTTGCCTTTGCACTCGGAGGTGATTTTGCTGTAGAAAAGGTTGCAAATCGGATGTTTGAAATTTTTTCGTTGAAAAAAAAAAACGAACACACGATAGTGTTAAGGATACTTAAGTTAGACCAGGTTTACGATACGGACGCGACTCTGCTATTTTTCAGATTAAGGTTTGAATACGCGTTTAATGTTTTCGTTCGTTAATTATTCCTTATTGTCAGGAGGGCTCCAAACCTCTCATAGAAGCGGAGAATTTGGAGTTTTCTTCGTGCATCTCAATAGCAATTGACGTATCATAAACCCGCGCGAGCCCAGGCATGTTCTCGCGAGCGAGCGGTACCGTTACCCTGGGTTTTTCCCGTAAGCCCAGGTGACGCGTACTTCACGCAAAACACCCCCTCCTTGAGGGTGAGTGGTTGGCGTTGGGCGGTGACCAAGGCCCGAACGTGAGTGGGAGCCTCTCACCCAAAACTCAGCCCCGTCAAGGGACCCAAACGCGACATTTGGAAGGGGAAATGCGAGGGCTGAACGGGGCAACGCGCCAACGAGACAGGCAGAACAAATTAAAAAGTTCAGGCGATCACACAGTCGCTACATTTTCCATCGATTCTCGACGACGTGTCAGAATTGAACAGATAAGCTATTAACCAAAATGTATTACTTAATACAAGCGGTGACTAAGGTACTCGGGTGTCCGTCTTGCTCGACGGCTATAACGAGAATGTCCTCTCCGCGTCCTATCCTGCGTTGCTCCGAAAAACCGTTGGAGCCCCCGACTTTCCGGGGAAAGGACTTAGTTTATGGCACCCTCAGGTACCCGCGCGCTTTCTCTTCCTGGGTGACAAAGTCCAGGCCACCACTTCGCCGCCGAAATCTCGCATTCCTTACACGTACAAATATTTCAACGTATTCTCTATTTCACTATGCCAATCGAATTTATAGTGATCCCATGGATCTGCTCTCTGTCTTCGTTAATTATTCACCAAGCGGCGATTATTTAATGTCGCTTCTCAGTTGCCACTCGATTGCAAAGGGTTAACCTTTTAACTGGGGAGCTAAACTGCCAGAAGTAACTATGACGTTTCTTTTATACATGAAGTTCCTCGACGAGTTAGCTCGTCATACCAAGTTAAAGGGTTTACGTTTGTGTAATGTGTTAACTGAGTTTGTGACAATGTTTAGTGCGAGTCGGTGCAGCTTTGATGTGTGTATCGGTGACATTGTAACTTGGGACTTCCTCGGTTAAAGACGTCTTAGAGACGGAAGACTGTGGACAGTCTTCATTTGTCTTTCGAGACACGTAGATCGTTTTCTTCTGTTTTCTTTCATTTTTAATATATTTGTTTATAGTTTTTATTTTCGATATAGAATTTTTACAATTTTTATACTTTCACTATTATCCTCGATATTCATTTTTTTTTCTTTTTTCACCCTCCACACACACACGTACACACTCATATCTTAAGCGACTTTTGGAGCGACTGAGACGCATAAACACGCGGAATAAAAGGGGGAGTAGATATAAAACCAAGTTTGTTCGTTCCACAAGAATAATTTCATCCGACAAATGCAACTTTTATAAGAATATCGAACAGGGAGTTTGGAATATTTTTTAATACACTTTAATACAAATTTAATACACAAAAATACGTGACTGTAAGGTAAATGAATAAACAGGTGCGTATCTGACGTTAAAACTTTATTCGTGTGGGTTTGCTTGGTTCAGCCGTTGCTCTGTGACTGTCTAAGCGAGACTGGCCTTCCGGCTAGGAAAGCTCCTTTGTCCCGCCGTTCCCAAAAATGCCTCACCAAGGGCCTCGAGGGTGGGTCGCCGATGTTCGTGGCGACTTAGTCCTCGGGCCCGATATCGCCTGCTCCTATTACAATTACCCCGTCTCGATTTCTCTTACATGAGATAGGCCACTTTCATAATCACCCGTGCGTTAGGCTCATTTCCATTTTCACGGTGTATCTTAATATTTCGACGATTGAAACGCGAAACACCCTGTATGCATGGCTGCGAAGAAGAATTCTCGCCATGGCGCGAACGGTTCGCCTAGGCCGTCAGTGTAATGAGACCGCCACGGTCTTTTTCTATGGGGGAGAAAGGGGGACAGACACGACCGAACGGCAGACAAATGTGACGGAATACACTTAACAATGCGCTCGGAGATTTTAGAAAAGGTTCCGTGAGGATGCATTTTCATGACGTCGCACCGCTGCAGCCGCGCGTGTTCGAACTGATTATACCGTTCGATCGTTTCTGCTCGGTCTCTCGTTCCCTCGCCGCCCAGGGAAAAGAGAAATGAATTCGAAGGCAGACACAGCAGACAGAATCAACAACGTGATCTGTCGCGAGAAAGTGAATGGAAAGGTTTCCCTTTGGAATATTTTTTCGGAGATACGGTCGAATGAATTGAGATGAATGAATGTCTGAGGGAAAATTTCACACCTTTCTGTGCCTTTCTTTTATTGTCTCGTTGTTAGATAGCAGATTCTTCTCGAATTTTATACTTTTTTAGTTGGATGAAAAGGGACTTTGTTCGAAAAGGAATTGTTGAATTGTTTGTTTTTGTCAGAGACTCCAGCAGAAACACTTGGCCACTCGCAAGAGAAACACCTCTCACTTCGCAGTAGAATTTATACCTTGAATCAGTTATAGAAAATAGAACATAAAATAAAAACGTAGTGTTTCAATCGAGAAACTGGTCCTTCGTAGCCTTAGAACATTAGTCGGCACACACGTGCAAAAACTGGCAAAGCTTGAACGATCGAAAGATCAACCGCAAGCCCTAACACCGAAACAGAAAAATCGTCTCAAACGTAGAATTAAAAATTCTCGCCTGGGACTACGAAGGGGTGCGGATAAATCACCAGGAAACTTTCACCGAATTAACATCGCTTCCCTTTATAATTCACAGTCGGAATAAAAACAGCGACTCCGTTGAAACGAAGCAGAAGTAACCGTCGATGTATTAAGAAGTTGCGCTCCACGGAGAGACGGCCACTGAAGTCCAAGCCGGACGAGAATTACATCACAAAAGGGAAGTGGACCGTCTTCTCAGGGACTTATCTTTACTCCAAGACCGAGTGAGAGAGAGAAAGATGAAATAGAGCGAAGCCAGCGGGAGTGGCGAGTGGAAACACAGCAAGGGGAGAGAGCTCGACGTGAAACAAGCAAGATGAAGTACGCCGAGGTCCACGGTTCTAAGTGAATGGTGGGCAAACACTGGAAAGGAACGAAGAGACCTTTGGAGGCTCGCCGAGTGGGTGGCGAAGATGGTGAAGGATTATACGAAGCCGGAAACCGAGAGGAATGATCGTGACCTCGAAGTTCTGCGGACGGGATACCGCGTTATTCTACTCTCCTTTTGCATACAGTGTATAGCAAACCTTCTGATGCTGATGAAATACGATTTTTTTTCTTTTGTATCTATTTTAGAAGGATTTTAGTATTTTTCTAGCTGGACATTTGAGAAATTCTTCTGGTACTCAGATTACTTTGCAGAGGAATGGCTATTTCTATAGCTGTAAGATGCCATCCTGCAATAGTCATTTGTTAGTTTTATTAGACGGTTAGGTCAGTGGGGTGATTCCTTTTTAGTCTAGCAGGTTCTGGGTGTGTTGCAATTTTGTTTTTACGCATTTTTGCATACCTACTCTTAACCCTTTGAGAACTACGAAAGCAACCAATAAACTCACATATTTTTAACCAGTAAAAATAGTTGGTGTGGCCATGAATTCGTGTATATACGTGTATTTGAGAAAATGTGATTTTAATACAATTTATTTAAAAAAGAAAGAACCGAAGCAGTGACCTAATTATGTGTTGCAGAAGTGATCAGTACTTCAACGCCACTTAGTCACTCCATTTCTGATATATCATGGTGCGTCGACAAATATTCCGAGTATTTTCGATTAGAGTGACTCTAATTCAGTTACGTCGCTCATTGATGATATTTCTTACGTCTAAAGAGGTTTTATGATCGTTCTGTAAATTTTAAGTAAAATACCTGACATAAATTTCTCGGAGACCTGACAGTATAACAGTGAAAATGAAAATTTAACCTAACCTAACCTAACCTAATATGAATACCAAAGATAAAGTAAATTTTTTCACCCTGTATGGCGATTGAGTATGAAATGACAATTCGAAAAAATTAGATGACTCCAGCGATTTGAAATTATACCATAGACCGCAACAACTATCGTCCGAAATACTCACAATACCGCTAGATCAGCGGATTATATCTGCAAAGGAGATATTCGACGAAATCTTCCGCTTAATCTAACGCAAAAGACGGGAGAGATTGAAATGTCGGTGAAAAAATGTTTGCCAACCGAGCGTTCGCGAGAAATAATCGGCATTCGCCCGGTGAAATTCCGGCGAAGAAAGAGTTTGAATTACCGCGGTGAGGAAAACGTGGGAAAAACGAGGTCACGATACCGGGGGACACGCGATTTTAGCAGTGCGCCAGCTTCAAAGCTGTGTTCGCGGCATGCAAAGTTACAAACTAGCGAAAGGTAGCGCGGGCACGTAAAGGTACCAGTTGTTAAAATTGAATCCATAAATCTGACGGCGACCTTATTGCGCCCTAGGAATAATTCAAAATTCTAATTTCTTTGAGTTGTAACTCTATCGTACTCGCCAGTGAGATTCTCCGCCAAAAAGCAACTTCATTAACCGTCTCTTTATGGAATTTTAGAATGCAAATTTGCTTATTTTATGAATATATGGAATATTTTTTGAATTTTTCATTGTTTTTCTACGCCTTTCACCATTTTTCGAAAAGTGTGATTTTCTGCATTTACGTAAATTAATTTATTATAAAAACTTTCTGCTTGAAAGAAAGATTTCTTATCTAAGGTCTTCTTAGGCTTTCTTAAATTTACATTACTGAAAATATTTTCTTTAACGGATAACCCAAAAATATGAACGGAAGCAACAGCTCGCAATGAACTTTGAATCCAATTCTCTCGAAAACTAAGCCTCTCATGGAAAAATTCTATTCTATATTTTCGACTTATTTTTTCATGCAAAACCACCCTATATTTTTCTCATTAATGTTTTCACAACATTAGAAGACTACCGGTAATTTTTCCAAACTTCGACCTCTTCACGGCGAATCTAAGATTCCACCGACTGATATATTCCCCCGAAAAGGTAATCTTGATATTAAATCTGAAATACGTTCCTTTTTTCCACGTTCGCCGAAGAATTTCTGGCATAGAAACGAGAAAAGTCCGCTGCACCATCTTCGAAAAAAAAAAGAAACATATTTTCTTAAAAAATGTAAATTCTACTTACACGCGGGAGATGTCCGGAGAATTTTGTATTTTATTGCAAATTATCCTGCGTCTGCTAGGGACTATTAAAAGAGCGAGGTCTCTCCTTCGTCTGATTTAATTATAAACGAATTCGACGGTAACATGAGGTTGATCGTGCAGGCGTGCCTCCTCCGACCCTCTGCTAAAAGATAAATACGCGTAAAGAAGGGTTATTAATTAAGATAAACCTTTATTTATAGGTACGATTACCCTCGTTTCCTCCGGAAGAAGGCCGAAGCGGTTGTTGAACGCTAACAGGGGATATACTTATTTTAACCTGGAGAACTTCGCACGTATGTAAGTTAACCGACAGTTCATTCCCTTCTTTCGAAGGATATCGTTTTGCATCACTTTCCTCGTACTTGCCTGTACTTTTCCCTTTTTTTTTTTTTTTTTATTTATATCAAAGTAGAACAGCTTCGAAGTTTCTCTCTCGTTTTTAATTTCTTCCACACAACGGGGCGAGCTGGAAGATTTAGTTTGTAACCCCGCGTCTTAAGTTGAGAATTTTTAGATAATATAATGCAACTTCGGTGTTTCTTGCTTAGCTTGTTTATGTTTGATTTAAACAGTTTTTAGTTCAAGGGGTTTCTAAAATTCGAGTAAACTACGTGGTAAATTTAGTGCAAATATATTAAAAATGTTGCGGATCTATTATTATTAGAATAATTGAACGAATAGGAATTTTTGGCAAAGGAAAAAATTGAAATTTCAGTGAAACGGTAACATGACTTTTTCAAAATTAATTTTAACAATTTCTCATTTCTTATTTTTTACACATACACATTAGGGGTGTGTCACTTTCTTTAAATCATTATGATTTTGTCATTTCG
Source organism: Habropoda laboriosa (assembly GCF_001263275.1). NCBI lineage: Eukaryota > Metazoa > Arthropoda > Insecta > Hymenoptera > Apidae > Habropoda > Habropoda laboriosa. The sequence continues at coordinate 1,710,809 of NW_017100509.1, read as the reverse complement.
TGATAAATTTTCTACAAATATATTAAAAATTCTAATAACTAAGTAAATATGAATTTTTGACAAAGGGAAAGATTGAAATTTCAGTGAAACGGTAACACGACTTTTTCAAAATTAATTTTAACAATTTCTCGTTTCTTATTTTTTACACACACACTCTTCACATCGCTATAATTTTGCCATTTCGTCGATTTGAAGCGTAGAATTGAAAAAAAAAAATCAATTTTCTTACTCCCTCGAATGGAAAACTCCCTTAAATTCGGCAGAATTAACGATTTCGTAGGAACGCCGACAGGTCGGCACGAAGGAGACACGTTTTCCAGGTTAATTAACATAATTAGCCGGGCATTTCCGGCAGCACAAACACTTGGTCGTAAATGCGTTATTACGGTGTACAGAAGGGCAGTCGTTAGTGTCGAAATGCTCTCCTCCAGATACATCATTGGTTTTTGGAGGGCAAGCTTCAGCCAGGGGGATAATGAGATGCAGTCGCGGCACGTTGTCCACGTTAAATCAATACTTTCCGAACGCAGAACAATGTCCGGTCAGCGAACAATGATATGCAACAAGTACACCAAACCGTGCTGTCCAAGTGTACGCATTTAAATAGCCTGATTAATTAATCGTCCGATTGTCCACGGTGATTAGTAGAAGTCGAATCGAAAATTCACAGGACAGCTGGATTGCGCGAATTCGATGGATTCACGAACACCGCCGTACAAGATTTTGCATGTTTTAAGGGGCATTTAAGTGCTTACAGGGCTCCGAAATATTCAGAAATAAGCAAACTTTGGGAATTTTTTTCATTGGTAATTATTAAATGAAAAGTTTCAATTTTTTTTTGAGGATATGAGTGTGACTTTGAACTTATTTCTACAATTTTTAAAAAGTCAGAAGTGTGAACGGAAGGCTGAATAATATGTGATTGTTTTTTTAACGATTAAGGTAAGTTAATTTTGTACTCTTTACTTTTTTGGGTAGTGAACGAGTTATTTTGTTTTAGTTTGATACTTGGGTTCTTGTCGTTTATTTTTCTGTCGTGCTAATTTTAAATCGTGAAGGCAATGCGATGCGTTGCTGCGTTGAAATTTTCTAATCGATTAATAATTATTGCTTCCTTCGTCAAAAAACTGAAGGAAAGAAACACAAGTGTTTTTGTTGTTTATCGGCATCGATTAATTTGCAGTTTCGAGCAAACTGCATTTTGATTTGTTTTAATCACCGTATTTCGACGAGAAATTTCAACAAATTGCCGACAAAGCAATAAATTCCTATGAAATTCATTCGACTAATGAAAACAAAGATCGTCGTGCTGTACGTGAAAAAAATTTGCAAGCTTGGAAATGATATTTTTTAGGTAGTATAGTAATGCACGAATATATGTGTTAATTTATAATTAATTAACCTGAAAATTATCGCGATAATTTCATAATTATGGGATATTAATGGGACGGTAATGCTAAATGTACAATTTTCTGTTTCCTTTACAGGATCATAGAGGACCGTAATTACGATATTCGCAAAATTTCCGAACGTAAATTGTATCACTTAGCCGCTAATTAACCGATGAATGATGATTAAAATATGCAATCTAAAATGCATAAGTTAATTTCAACGAAACATAAATTACAAACCTTACTTCGGCTAATCTTTCTGTTTGCAACATAATTATATCTCGTACGATCTTTCTATTATTCGTAAAATCCAGGATTTCGCTAACTTTGTCACAGAAATTTCCAAAAAATTCAGACGTCTATCAGTCAAACGTCGCTAAACCGTGGAAATCATTTGTGAAACACAGAATCTCGATAATATTCTCAAAGAAATTTAAAAAAATTTCATTCGTCTGCTTGAGAAATATTAATAAACCGTGGGAATCCTTCGATTCGACGAAACTAAAAGCCAGTACTTCTTTGAACGTCGAAAATTTCCCCCAATCAGCGCCGGGGAAGCATCGTCATGTGCGATATTAAATTTCTGTTAGCCATTAGTATACCGTCTAACAAGAGAGGAAAAAGAAATGTTACGTTTCGCCGTTAAACTGAATCAAACCAATCCATTAATGAGCACTTTTCATAGAATCCTTGGGATTCGACGGGGGAGATACCGAAAGGGAGGAGTTTTTTCCGAGAGGATATCGCCAATTATCCCAGAAAATGCTATTCGGTTCCATCGGTTCGAATAATTCGTCGAAGCAGATCAAATGAAATTTCACCGTACGCATGGTTGACCGTATCAAACCGGTATCGCGTTCTGCTGAAAATCAGAAATATATTTTTTTTGTCCCCTCTATATATGTATGTAGGTGTATTTATTATTTGGCTGTGACGGGGTGACCCGCGAAAAAAATTTTCCCTCGCTCATTTTTACCACGTCATTCTCGTTCCGCTCGAGGAAAGTACGTAACTATCTCTCGCGTGTCGTAACTATCTTCCTCATTTCCAATTTTCCACCCCCCCGCTCGGTCCCGCGGCTCATCCCTCTCGTTCCTCGCTGCGTTCATTCTGGCGGGGACGAGGACGCCTGGAAATTTATGGAAAGTGCGAATTTCAGGGGCAGAGGGAAGCTGGGAAATTCAACGTTGCTGGCTGCAGGCTACGAGTAGAGGGAAAAAAAGGAGAAGGAAAAATGAAAGGATTTTTTCCCTTTTTCCCTCCCTCTCTCATCTCTTTCTCTTATCTCTCTCTCTCTTTCTCAGCTCTCTTTCTTTCTCACCTCTCATTTTCTCTCATCTCTCTTTCTCTCATCTCTTTTTCTCTCTTTCTTTCTCATCTCTTTTTCTCTCTCATCTCTCATTCTCTCTCATCTCTCATCTCTTTTCTCTCTCATCTCTCTTTCTCTCTCATCTCTCTTTCTCTCTCATCTCTCTTTCATCTCTCTTTCTCTCTCATCTCTCTTTCTCTCTCATCTCTCTTTCTTTCTCATCTCTCTCTCGTCTCTCTTTCTCTGTCATTTCTCTGTCTCTCCCTTCTTCCTCTCCTTCTTCTTCGTCTTTTCGGCCCACAAAGCAGAACTGCTGATGAGGTTTCAATGCTTTCGATCGGATACACGGCCTCGATATTGCTTATATCGCCGCTATATCCGATGGATTTCATCGTGGAATTCGCGTCCCCGTGTAACCATCCACGAATTCGACGTTCGTAAAAATTTCCCGTCCCCGCCGCGCCGTATATGATCTTCGGGAGAGCCGGATCCCTTTTATTGCTCTAACAGCCGTGAAATTTCTTCGCCAGGCTAACCAGCGATATTATCGGTTGGTTTCGAATATCTGCTGCGTGTTTTAATGGCACGAGCTGCGAAAATAGAGACAGGTTATTGTTTGAGGTGGTGTGTGAAGTATTTTAGGAAAATTGCACGGGGTTTGGGTTCTTTCTTCTCATTTTATGACACAGTGGGAAATTATTTTTGATGGAATAGTGGGGTGTTTCGTGCCCATTTCCTCAATGAGACAGGATTTTAGGATGACGCACAGTAGAACCAGTGTTAATGGCACGAGCTGCGAAAATAGAGACAGGTTATTGTTTGAGGTGGTGTGTGAAGTATTTTAAGAAAATTGCACGGGGTTTGGGTTCTTTCTTCTCATTTTATGACACAGTGGGAAATTATTTTTGAGGGAATAGTGGGGTGTTTCGTGTCCATTTCCTCAATGAGACAGGATTTTAGGATGACGCACAGTAGAACCAGTGTATAATAAATGAAAAATCAATTTTATCTTAAAATACTTATATTTTCGTGTCATTACGTTTATACACTACAAATTTAATTTTTAACAGAAAATAATTCACTAAAATTTATTTTTACATACATACGATAAAAATAAAATAAAACATATTTTTTCAAGTACATTCGTATACATTTGAAATACATTAAAGGGTTAAACTGGAGAGACAACAGCCTGAGGTTATTGTATTTGATTACTCAAGTTTCGTTATATTTCAAATAGGCTCATTTCCGAAATGATTTCGCATATAGAAAGGTGACGAATAGTAATTTATTGTAAAACAAAAAATTTTATTTCTTGAGTGAACAAATGAATAAATTTTATTTTTAATTTTCAAAAAATTCATTATACACATGTATACATATATGAGGGATTTTGTTGATTACTTTTTATGTATATTAAGTTAAAAGTACCCCATGCGTCGCCAGTGCTGTTCACTAATATTATCTTTATTTGTTACAAGAAAATGTAATTCGCTCTCTTAATGTTCACGTTTCAATGCTTCTCGTTCGCTTGTCAATCACACACACATTTCCACACTCTTCTTCTTTTTCTTTTCGAACTCACGCATCCACACACACACACACTCGCACACGTCGCAATCAGCTTGGCAAACCCGTGTTATCGCCTAAACATAAACAAACGCGCCACGCACAATCGCCTTTCATTCGTTCTTCCTTTCCAGGCCATTCACACCAACTCTCTCCATTTCCCCATCTCTCCCCACATTCACTCTTTCATACCAAAAACCCCACATATATTTAATATTTCATTTTCTATATCAGTATACAATTTCAATAATATCTGTCAGAAAATTACTCCGACTCAGCGTAGGGTGGGCGTAAAATTCACTAAACGTATCTACGTTTTCCACGACAATATATTTTACTCAGAATCTGTATCTACGTTAATCGGACGTCGTATGCGAAAGTGTACATTGGAGGTCTCGGCAAGAGTGTGGACGCGTCGTCCTGTCCAATCCCTGTCCACCCCTACGCGAACAGGCCCAGAGAAAGGCCCAAAGGGGCGGAGTCACCCCCACCGAGCGCACTGGGCCTGGCTTCATGGTGCTCGCTTCACCGTCTTCGGGACGGATTTTCTCACTGTTAGGGACATGAATGAATTTGATAGTAATGTTGGAAATGGGACCCGATTGTGATACGGGGCTTAAGTGTGCGCGTGCGTCACCAATAAGTGATAATCGGCGGCGAGCTGTCGCTTCTCCATTGTTCTCCACGCGTGTCCACGTTGTGTCGCGGTGTATGTAAATAGTTGCCGTATTAAACTTTGTACATATATTACAGAGGAAGTCTGTCAATAGTGTTTCTTTTCTGACCCCTTGGGCCTCACTCCCCCGCCATCGCGACATACCACCACCCTGCCAACTTGAAAATTCCAGAGTGGGCGGCATGCTCGCGGGCCAGAGAGGACCTGGCCCATTGGGGTAGACCCGTTCCCATTGGCGGAGACCACCACCTTATACCCCTGAACCTTTTTATAAATAAGCGCACCAACGCGGCGCACGTCAGATCAAAAAGGGAAAATAGACGAACACCACGTAAACTACCACTCTTCAAAATAAAGTCTTTTTCTTTTAACATAATAAAATACGTGCAACCTCTAAGTCACCGCGACTTCATACCAGCAAACAACCCGCACCACGAACCAGCGACAATCCTGCGCCACCACTCTCAAACATACCGCTCATATCGTATAATTTCATTATTTGCAAAATTTCTTAACGCATTGAATACTTTGTTATCTCGAGGAGTACCTTTAAATATGAAAAATTTCGCCTACGATTGCTTCTCCTTCAATAGAAATCCCACGTTAATTGAAATTTTCTCGAAAATAATTCAGCCACTTCCCGATCGTGCCTTTTTCAGTTTCGTCGAAACGGATCAAAGCTCAGTGATAATATCAATGACATACACATGAATTACCGGCAGCAGTGTAATACGGGAAGCTTTGATTATGTGGCAAACGCGTGACAAAGTGATTTGCATGAGCTCATGATACGTCAATCGGTTTAATAATAGTTTCAATAACAATAATTGCGCGTCGAATTTGCGATAGCCGAGGACAGCGTGCAGTCATTGAATTTCCAGTGACGATTCGCTGGTTACACGATAGGAAATTGCATTATCCGATCGATCTCGCAAAAACGTCAGCTTCCATTCACATTTTTAAACGTCGCCGACATTTCTGCTGCGGCGATTTTGCAAAATTTCATCGCGACAAAGAATCGCGGCGGTAATTTTGCCAAGTGTGTCGAACATTTCCCCCGTTAAATCTCACATTTCGACGGGTCGTCTCGAATTAGCACAGTGCAATTAATTAAATCAACGATTGATCAGTGTCTAATGTTGGATTATTTCTAACAACACCCTATGGAAATAATCAAGTCAGGACAAAAATGTCTCCGCGTTATTTTAAACAAAGGCACTAACACTTCCACCAGATGTGTCTGGTGTCCGTCTTCGAGTCACGCACTGCACAATGCGATACCATAAAGTAAACAGTTCCTAGGTATAACGGGACCCCAACTTTCTTTTTGGGTGCCCAGATACAGTCCTTTAGAACATTCAATAGCGTAAAGACGTTAAATCTCGATTTAAAATGATATTGTTAAACACGGAAATGTAACACTTGTTGCGAGCGCTCGACCTTGATTTAACGATTCTGAACCTCGTTGAGAATAGATAGAGAATGTTCCTGATCGTTGTTGTTTAGTTGATGGTTTATTTCACCATCGCCCCCTGTCGGGCGAGGGTGAGCTCGCTCTTTATGCAATTTTGTGCAGTGGACGTCCGCCAATCAGGGTGCCTAAATGGTGGTGACAACCCTCTCCTTGCGCCCGCAGCGCGTTTCTTCGGAGAAGGGGATGCCTGTGGGTTTTTCAGGATGAGTCGCTTTCGGGGGACCGAATTTGTTAATGTAAATTTGTCAGCCCCGAAAGCGGTACCTACCGCGGGCGCGAACAACGACGTTCGCGCGGCGCAGGGTGGACCAAGGGGGGGCTGATCGGCCGAAGTGAGGTTCGGCACCTCCGTCTTGTGGCCAAAGGTGGCTAATGATTTTTATGGCTATAATCCGCCAGACCATTTTCAGGATGAGTCGCTTTCGGGGGACCGAATTTGTTAATGTAAATTTGTCAGCCCCGAAAGCAGTACCTACCGCGGGCGCGAACAACGACCAAGGGCGCAGGGTGGACCAAGGGGGGGCTGATCGGCCGAAGTGAGGTTCGGCACCTCCGTCTGGTGGCCAAAGGTGGCTAATGATTTTTATGGCTATAATCCGCCAGACCGAGGCGAGCTCACGTGAATTTGCGTGCGACGCAACAATTAACATTGAGTGAATATTCAGCGAATATGAATTACTCGTTAGTATAATGATATCGTTTTTTCAATATGCGAGCTGCATTGGAGATATCGCTATACCAGAGAAATGTTAAAGTTACGTTGTTACGTCGAGTTAGTGTTCGTTATTCTTATTCATATTTATGTACACTGTAAATAGTGATAGTGACAGGACTTAAATAATAAAATAATTTAGCAGTTTATTTTTATCACGTCATGGTAAATAGTATTGTAATATTTCCTGCGTATTTTTCGTAAAAAAATTATTCTCAACGTATTACAGAAATAATACATCCTCGTAGCAGTAAAATAACAAGATTAACAATCTTCGTTTCAGATTAAATGAATCATATTAGCCACTAAGACACTTTTTTTTAAGGCACCGTACTAAATAATTTATAATTCAGTCAATTTTCGTTATTTTCGCTTGAAAAAAATTGTAAGCATTCTTCAGACCTGAGTAAATATGTGTGCAAAAATTTATACTAAAAGGTCTTATGGTTTCTTCGCAAAAAAATCTCAAAGACAACGAGAATCTCCAAAAAATACCACTCTAGACTGGAATAACTCCTTAAAATCGCATAAAACGAAGGATAAACTGTCGCAAGCACGTTTTCGTCGTACAAATTCGAAAACGATCGTAGAATGGCTCGTACGTAGAACTTGCGGGCCAATCTTTCGGCAAATTACAGGAGAACGATCTATAATGAAAGCCGGTTATTGCAAACTCGCGGTGTGCATTATAACAGAGTTCTATCGCTTTCACGAGACACCTTGTGATCCCTGTGTCGCCAGTATCATGATACTATCTTGGTGATCATGAAAGCGTTCGCGTTTCAACCGGATGGAATTTCCTCTGCGTGGTCAGCGCCGCCGAAACAATGTTCACAGCCAGCTCCGAGTCTTACGACTGTGTAGTCGGTAATGTGGTTAACAACGTTACCATTTCAACGCTCTTGCAGAAGATAAGTTTCGCGATATTCGTGCGTGCCACCATTAATGCCAGGTTCTTTTTCCCGCGAATTTTCTCTCGACCGTTTCTCCCTCTGATTGCGACCATCACGCGCGATCGTCAAGTTTAATACCCGCGATAGGCATCTCAGACCCGGTCTTCCGAATCGATTTCCTGTTCCTTTGAAGATGTGTTCTTGAGCATTAAGATCAGAGAGATTGGTATGCTTGCGTTTCGAGGATTATTTACAGCTTGTTGTTAAAGTTTCTTGAGATTTGCGGTCTGTGAATTGAAGATTCTTTTTAAGCCCGTTGTTTGAGTAATTTCGGATTTTTTCGTGGGAGATCGTCTTCGTTGTTTTTGAAATAATAGATTATTTGTAATCTGCGAAATGCAGGTATAGTCTGAAAATTGAGATTTTAAGGTGTAATTTAAAAATAAGTTTATTATATTTGGTGAAATTTAAAAAAAGTTAGAGGTTAAATTAAATATCGTTACAAGCACTGCGCGAGAATATATTCGAAACGCCTATAGGCACCAAGGACACAGCGCGAGAAAATTTTCAAATTATTTTATTGCATTAAGATTGAAGTGCGTTAAGGGCAGAGAATAGAGGATTAAATTAGGGTGAAAGTGTGCCAAAGGTCGCTAAAAGCACAGTGCAAAAATATATTGAAAGCGCCTATAGGCGTCAAGGCCACAGCGCGAGAAAATATCGAAAGCGCCTATAGGCGTCAAGGCCACAGCGCGAGAAAATATCGAAAGCGCCTATAGGCGCCAAGAAAACAGCGCGAGCACATTTTCAAAGCATATACCGTGGGGTTTGATAATTATTAGACAATTTAATGCAGCCTGTTTGCAGCAGTTTGCAACATCAATTAGAAATTTACAACAATTACTGTGGTGTCTAAATTGTAGTTCAAAAAATATCAAGTAAAATTGAATCTTTTACTGTTTCAGCGGTAAAATTCACGACAATACGTAGGAAGAATATGATTCACAGTGGAAACGGTGTAAATTCGTTCGGCACGGGTACCGTAGAGATATTCATTTTAATTTGTCCCATTTCTGTTCGCCGCGTGAATTGCGGTGAGCAATTACGCATGATTATGTGGAGAAAATTGTACATAGTTAGCAGTGGACCTATGCTCTGCTCCTCCCTGCAGTTCCTTTAGACATGTAACAACGACGATTTTGTCGGACTACCATTTTAAACTTGGTAGATGTTCCCTCGTGGACAAGTAACGAGTAGATGATTCAAAAGTCACAAATAACGTATGCGTGTAAAGTGAAAATTGGGAGAAGTTGGAATTAAATTTTTTTATTAACAAATTTGTGATTTTAAAGGAGAAGGACGATTGAAATTCTTCAAATTTTATTTCTATTTTATTGAATTTTGTAAAATTTCATTTTTATTCCTGTGATACTTACGTGATATTACCATTTTCTTCTTTCTTCGTTTGGAGACTGTTTTAATGAAGATCTGCTGATTGAAAATTCTTATTTTTCGTTATCAGATTTGTTCAAGAGTGGAAGGACCATTGAAAATTCCTCAAATTTTATTTTTATTCACATGATACTTATGCAATATTACCATTTTTCACTTTCTTCGTTTGGAGGCTGACTCGAAGCTACATGTGCATATTTTTACTATCCATAATAATACGAAATCGAGTACAACGAAGAGACGTTGCACTTTTCCTACATTTTATCTTCTCTGCGTTAATTTATTCGTTTATTAAAATGTTTATTACCGAGACGCATTCCGTTCTTATTGCCCTAGCATATCCGCACACAAAAGATATGAAATTATACGATTTGCAAAGTGAACTTGTTTTAAGAAACGCGAAAAATACATATTGAAAAAATCGCGGAGAAAAGTTCGCCGCGTTAGGAAGCCAGAAGTGATGGTATTTAGTACGAATAAACCACTCTCTTACTCGAAGTATTCGCTTGAAAGTTCTCTAGGCGAAAGGCAGAAGCGAATTAAAAAACTAAAGTCTGTTAATCGTGAGATCAAACATCGCTTCTTTAAAACAAACACAATCTTCTCACGTGAGACGAACATTTTTTAAATTTCCCGCCATTCGCTCAACTCCGAAAGAAGAAGTTTGGCAAACTTAAAAAAAAGAAGGCCTTTCAGTTAAAACCATAACTGTGTAATATGATACTAATGCGTATTTATTTTTTATTATAGTTGCACATAGGATTGAGAAAAATAATAAAAGAATGAGCAATAAATTTAAGAAAATCGTAGAATTAATAACATTATTTTTTTGTAATTTTTGAAATTTTTCTAATTTATATTTCTGAAATTTTTGAAATCTTTGTAATTCTTGAAATTTTTCTAATCTGATATTTCTGAAACCTTTGAAATCTTTATAATTCTTGAAGTTTTTTTAATTTGTGATATTTCTGAAATTTTTGAAATCTTTGTAATTCTTGAAATTTTTCTAATTTATATTTCTGAAATTTTTGAAATCTTTGTAATTCTTGAAATTTTTCTTATTTATGATATTTCTGAAATTTTTGACATGTGTGTAATTTTCGAAATTTTTCCAATTTTCTAAATCGTTTGCATAGTGCACGTGAACTATAACTCACAACCCAGCTCCGACCCAACGTTCTGTATATTTTAATAACAAGGTCCTTTCTTTTTTTTCCAAAGGTTCTTTTAAACGAAAAATTTGTAGAAGTTCCGTAATGAAATATTTACGTTTCGACGAGCAGAGTATTATGCGGTTGCAAAAATAAGCGGTTCTTTCGAGTTTCAGCCAACGTTTCACCGTTCTGTTTTCTTTGCAAACGTTGCACCGTGTATATTTATCGAGGAGAATCTCGTTTATGTGCCTGATACTGCGATAATTGATCATCTGATAGGCGCAGAAACGCGCATTTTTCTGGCTAATTTAAACCACGTGTGTGTGTATCAGCAAAAATTTCCCTGAGCGAACCACCGACGAACTTGTTCTGCACGATTTGCGTGTTTTATTCAGATTGAAATCTTCCAGCGAGATCTCTTCATTCACGCAGGTTTTCGTTTCGCACTGCATAAATTAACGCGTTCGCTTATCGACGATTCATTATCGTTCAATCATCCGAGTATTATGTACCTGGTTATTTTTATACACCGTTTTAAAAGTGTATGTCTGTTCGATGTCCATTTAATATACACATTGCAGTTTTAATCCCTTAAATTCGAAATTATTTATTTTCGTTTGAACACACAGCTCTAAATCTTCCTCTTTCCACGTCGTTTCTGTTATTTTATATTCACGATACAAACTCGTATTTTAGCATAATATCAGTTGTTTATTCATTTTCGTACGTTTCCACCGTGTACTCGGATGTTTAATAATTTTTACACGTACTTAGTTGGTTAAATATCGCATCAATTTTACTATCAACCGCGTACTTGGAATCTTTTTTTCTCTTAACTTTTCTCGCAGCAAATTTAAACGCATTATTAAACACTTCTGCTGGAAATTATTCATACGTGTTGCTCTCGCCTGCCGTAATTAATTACCGTGCGTGATAATAATTAATAATTCGTTACTGCAACTTCGATGAATTATTTTCACGGGTGTACGTTCTGTCGAACATTTTCACATTTCCCTTCGCCTCTGTTTTGTTACGTCTAAATAAGGCTTAATTATTCTTCGGGTGAAATTGAAATATTCGTTCGTGACCTCGATTGTTATTAATTGGTAATTCATCGCTATCTTGTATTATATTTTTAGTAGGTTATTAGGTCATCCTGAAAGTTCTCGCAATTTCAAGCTGTTCGTTTTGAAAAAATATAGCTCCACCGAAATTAAGCATTTTTATTTGAAATAATTCCCATAATGATCGGTACACTTTTGATAAAATATTGTAAGAGCACTAAGTTATCGATTAGAATTTAGCTGTTCCCTTTTCGCACTTTTTATCCTTCACCTGAAACCTTGTTGAATTATCTGTTTAGTTTCTTGTAGAACATGTTTACGTTAAGGGAGTCGAAGATTTCTCAACACTTTTATTAATTAGTGAGTTCATCTACAGGCTGGTGTAATGTTTAAATGAATATTACGTGGGATTTCCGGGCTGCTGTGGTGACCGCGTTTTTCTTAAAATTAATTTAACCTTGAGTCGAAGTTAAATCGTTTTGCGGCTGAAATTACGTCCAAAACTTGAACAAACTTGCTCTTAATAATGCAATTCGGGGTCTTAATATTGTACCGCCACTGCAATGCTACTCTGCACCGTGGAAAATCGTCCGAACACTGGAATTCCCCATCTTCGAGTGACTCGGAGGAACATCTATGAGTGAAACTTTCTTCGGCGTAGGAATACCGTGGCCGATTAAAATAAGATTCGGATGGAAAGTGGGTAGAGAATTGTATTGGAATAATTGTTACAGCATGGTTCACACTTCTTGAGATTTACTTATGCGATGCAATATCAATTCTTTCGTGACCTACTTTCGGAGAATTTTATGAAATTGTACATCTTTGAACGTATTCCACGTGAATTTAGCTTACATTTTTCTTTAACGAGTAATATAAATATGAAGATATGAATACTGCAGTTTTGAAATATATGTTTGTTAGCATTTCACGTTACGAATTGAATGATTGCAATTTCATTGTCTCAGAGAGAGGCAGGGAGAGACAGGGAGAGCCAGGGAGAGACAAGGAGAGCCAGGGAAAGACAAGGAGAGCCAGGAAGAGACAGGGAGAGATAGGGAGAGATAGGGAGAGACAGGGAGAGCTAGGGAGAGATAGGGAGAGACAGGGAGAGCTAGAGAGAGACAGGGAGAGCTAGGGAGAGACAGCAAAAGATAGGGAGAGCTAGGGAGAGACAGGGAGAGATAAGGAGAGACAGGAAGAAACAGGGAGAGACAGTGAGAGAGAGAAAGGTTTAAAGCCTTTATCGTTGCCGTTTAATGGCTCTACCGAATGAGCTTAGGTTTATCTACGGGCTTCATATTGCTTCTTTCCGTTTCGCTATCGAGTGTAATACGACGTTACGAGATTGCCGGGCGAGACCACTCTGCGAAATTACTGGAGCGCTCAGTGAATTTGTCTTTACCCCAGATATCAGTTCTAGTGGTTAAACAATTTCGGTTCGCACAGCACAAGGATAATCGTTGCATCGTACGAAAAGAAACATCTTTCATAATTTCACGTTTGATTATCAATCATTTCTTCGTTTCACTTCCCACAGGCAAAATGCGTCCTCCCTTTCAATCCCTATTTAAAAATACTAAAAGATACTGGAATGCTCAACAATACAGTTCTCCATTTCACCGAAAGTCATTCATTTACCAAAATTATATTTATTCGATAATTCCTAAAAATCATTTATTTAACTCTACACGTTAAAAATCTCGCGATATCTCTCGGAAATTTCTCGCTGCTTAACCTAACCTTTTTTCGAATTGAACACAAAAATTCCTGCATCTCGAACAATGCGACACGGTCCAATACGTTTCGACGGAATTACTCCGTATTAAAATTGTACTGCAGAACGTTGAGAAAGCCTTATTTTTTGGCAGAGTTTATCGCGGGCGTCCTCGTGCCGGGTCACTCGACGAAGATCGATTAATTCATTTTACCGACGATTACGAACAATCGGATTAATTTGGCTGACTAACAGAGCAGGACAAGCGTCGTGGCGCCGTTGCGATACGTCAAACGAGCTGAATATTGAATGGTACAGGGGCAAATCCGTTTTTAATTTCTAATTATCCGTTAGCCGGTCTCCCGTGTGTCGCGCGGCCTCATGAATTATGAAAATATCGAATTTCGATAGGGAAACGGTTGTAACACGTGTAAAAAGAATCGCGGCTATTGAAATCACCACGTTTCTTTTCCTCACTGCTGTACAATCGTCGGATGTTTATTTGCTTGGTCACGCGAACACCTTGCTGATAATTTATTCATAAATGAAAATTATTGGTACAGCTGTATTTAACACCGAAATGTCGGTCAACTTTGAGAATTTTTTTCCCAACCATTTTGTAACATTTCCGCTATTAAAAAATTCCAGAAGACAGCTGAAAGGTACGCTTATATCCCCAGAAAAAAATTGAAACCTTTCGTTCGGTAGTTCCTCCGAAAAAAATTCCCAAAGTTTTCCTGTTTTTAGACGTGTACAGGGTAGTGTAAGAATATTTAAATGAAAATCGATGTTGTACCGACGTAACAACCCCTTAAAATCGTATTCACACAGCCTCGAACATCCCACAATTAACGAGCATTCTCTCTATCTGAACTACATCTCTAGCTACCCCCAAAGAGAGCCACAGGTAACGCGAACGAAAGTGAAGAGACAATAACAAGCTTGGCTGCGTGTCATTCACAGCCGTGTACGTACGTGATTCGAGTCTGAAAACGTTTTCTGCCGCGGGCATCGTGCAGCCATGCTCATAAATTACGTTAATCATGTTTTGATGCACGAACTTCCGATAGTATCGCCATTACAAATCCATCGCGTCCCCTCGAGCAAGCAACGGAAACACCTTTTGTTATTCCAATTTTGCAAATACAATTGCACTTTCGTTCCCACTCACTCTCTCTCTCCCTCTCCCTCTGTCTATGGTGTGTTGTTCCGACAGGTAATTGTGTTACCAGGTAAATTTAAAGGAAACCAACAGGCCGGAGTTCATTGATTTAGCCATGACGATTACAGCTTGTCTTAACGTTTGCACGAGCGTGGCTGCGATAGCGGCGGCAGTTCACGGTAACTTGCGCGATTTCCACCTTATTGTTTGCTGTTCCACCAACTTTGTGCCCACGCGCCAATCAGCAACAATTGCTCACGGCAACATTTCAAACGCTCAGCCGTGAATTCGCGCGGATAGGTCCGCGAAATTAGTTGCGCGACTCCAATCGCGCTAGAAGCGACAGGCCCGCGTGAA
>NW_017100509.1:1678004-1695699 GCF_001263275.1 Habropoda laboriosa | reverse complement strand
TTCGCGCCGGGGAAAAGCGCCGGCCTTTGATTGTTCACTGGTCGAGTTCGTCGGGAAGGGTGGAACTGTACTTGAACAAGAAATCTTGATTGTAAACTGGATAGAAATTTCTTTTTCTTTTTACTGTTTTGACCCTTTGAGTGCTGGTACCCTGAGAATAAAACACTGTGTGTGCGTGGTTGGATTGTAGTATTAATCCTTTGACCTGTGATTAATCTCTTACAGATTAATTAATAGAAAAGTTAGGGTTTAAATGAACTTGTTTTACTAATAGAATTATTTTTGTCACATTTTCACTAGAATCTTTGCCACGAGTCTAACTCGTTGTTACAAGTCAAAGGGTTAATAGTCGTACTGCATAATTACATTAGTGAAATCACTCTTTTTACTAAATATTTGGTATTTTGTATTGGTAAAATGAATAATATGTAAGTATAAAATATAGAATAGAAATTTGAAGAATGCTAATAGAATACAACGTTCGATTATCGCTGAGTGTCTTGGGCGCCGACAGCAGTCAAAGGGTTAAAGTTTCTGTGTCACGGACATTATTCTAGACACCTGAAATATGCAAAGAGTACGAGAAAAAAGATAATTCTTTAGCCATCCTCCCTTCATATCTAAAGGACGATTCTCATCCCTTTAATGTGAATGATTGACGATGAAAAATAATAATAATGACACTGGGTCATTGTTGACCCGGTGACCCCGGTACGCGTGAGTGTTCCAGGGTTAATAAATTCCGCCTTCCGAATCAGACCTTCAAAGAGACCATCAAATTTCATTCTATCCGATCCAAGGGACCACTACGTGTCTACTATTTTTCGAAAATCTACCGCATACCAAAATTTCCTCAATATCAGTGATTATCACTGGGTCATTGACCCGGTGACGCGCAGTGCACTGTCCTGGGGCTGATAAATTCCGCCTCTCGACTCAAACTTCCAACAAGTCTATCAAATCCCCTTCTGTCGGAGCTAACGAACCGTTACATGTCTACTATTTTTCTAAAATTCACCGTATACCAAAATTTCCTCAAAATCAGTCGACTATCCCTGGGTCACTTTTGACCCGGTGACCCCGGAACACGCGAGTGTCCAAGGGTTAATAAATTCCGCCTCTCGAATCAGACCTCAAACGAGACTATCAAATTCCCTTCTGTCCGATCCAAGGGACCGTTCCATCGTCCCCGGGAGGACGTCGCTACGCCACTGCGACGCCCTCGACGCTGGGTCGCTCTCGTAAAGGCTCCACCCTTCGAAACACGACAGCCGAGGGTCTTAGGTAAGAAGGAAAAAAAAGTGTGCTCGTACGCGGTTGACAAATTGGAGTATTCCTCACCGACACCCAGGAACGAGAATGTCGACGTGGGTCGATGGTTTCCCGCAGGTAAACACTGCGGACGGCTATGCAAGGGGCGGAATAGCAGAGGGTTGAAATCGTGCTTCCTGAGAAAGGGGTGTACAAGTAGAAGAACGACAGGGACACTGGTACAAAGAAGGTGAAGAAGAAGGGAAGGAGGTGGAAGAAAGGAGAGGATAAATGAAAGGGACAAAAGGGAGAGAGAGGTGAAGGAGGGAAAGAAAGAGGAGCGACGAGTAGAATGCTTTATTTACCTATCCCTCTGTTTTATTTATTTACTACCTGGTGAAAAACAACGTAGAACGAGGATTGCGCAAGATTAATTCCCGCCTGAAATTCAGAGGGTAGCTCGATGACAGGGAGAAAGAGATGTTTCGATCGGTCATTCTGCTTTCGACTCAATTAGACGATGCAATTGCGTCGAGCCTCGTTTAAGGAATAGTGACATTGTGTAATGCATAATTGTGATATTTGATTGAACGTTCCTCTTTACGGAATATTGGAGCTTGCTCTTATAGTAATTGAATTTGATTACGTTGGAGTACTCTTGATAGGATTGAAATGCAATATATTTTGACTTAATTGTATCACTCTACAGTTAAACGTCTGGGAGAAACTGTAAACTTTGGGAATTTTTTTCAGGGGAACTACTCAACGAAATGCGTCAATTTTTTCTGATGATATAAACATAACATTCAGCTGTCTTATGGAATTTTTTAATAGCGGAAATGTTACAAAATGGTTAGGGAAAAAATTCTCAAAGTTGACCTATTTTTCGATCTTCAATCCAGTTGTACAGTAATTTTCAGTTATGAATAAATTGTCACCAAGGTATCATACTTTTTTCTCCAGTTTAAAAAAACTGAAAATATTACAGAATGGGTAAAAAGAACGTGTTTATTCGTAAGAGAAATACAAGTGTTCCTTAATCCGTGACGTGATTGAGAAGTTTGTGTCATTTAAGCGCCCAAACTGTATTTAAATTGCTGATGAAACGAACCTACGTGAAATCCTCGAGTTCATTTACAATTCAGAATTGAATGATTCGGTATTGAGTAGTAGTTATGTGTTGTATCGTTCAATATTAGTCGACACTATAGTATTGTTCAACGTAATATTGAATGTAAACACGTGAATTGCTGATGTTAATCATCAAACACGTCAGAATCCTGCAATATCTTACGCACAGAAATTAACGACACCCACTCTCGCATCGTTTCTCAAAACTTCAAGCTCATACCTACATACAAAACGTACGACATCGAACGATCGAATAATCTATCAATTTGTAAAAGGAATAATTAAAGACACCAACTTAGAAATATTATCCAATGTAAATCTAACGTTACTCGATCATTTGGAGAAAAGATTAAGCAGAAATCAATATAGTTTCTCATTTACAAGTGCATTTTCTTCCTTTTTTAAGGAAATCCTAGCACTGGGTCATATTTGACCCAGCATACGTCACGCGTAGATTTAATACACTTCGCGATAAAAGCAACGTCCAGAAGGAGAAAGATGAAAAGTGAATAAGTACCGTAAAGTAGAGCGAAAAAATTTGAAAAAAAAAAAAAAAAGGAAATATTCACACTGATCAATTGCTTTTATTCCGACCGATAGCTCGCTTCTACAGAGCCGACGCACACGTACCCTATCAATTCTCTCTCGCTTGTGCAAAACACAGCGGTGTACAAATTCGTTTTATCGAAGCTGTGCTCTCTGTGCGCGTTTCGCGATTCCAATAACACCGAGATCTCCGTCTTATTGCTTTTTGCCGACATTTCCGCTAACGATCCGCAGCATTTCCAGTCTGGTGCAGATTTTACACGGTCCAGAATCACGGTCCGAGACATCAGTGCACCTCAAGCCGCGTAGTTCTTGCCTATATTCCGACGGTTCAAAACCACACATACCGGACGTTGCATGCAAAGCTTGCATTGCAAGCAATAATCCGGGATTGTACCAGTTGCACGAGTCGCTGGCAGAATCGTAGGCTAAATTGCGGCGTACAGTTATATAGTAATACGCGGCGAGTTATCGTATCGGGCCGTGATAATGGTTTCGTATTATTTCCGTTCACGCGGCCACTGTTAAACCAACGCGATTAACGTTCGAACGAGATTCGATTTTTACTTACCTAGCTACCTAGCTCGCGCAAACAATTATCCCGATACGTTTCTGCGGCTGCTCGTTCACGAAGATTCGCGGTATTGTTGTTTCGGCCCATTGACGATTCGTTGAGAGCCTTCGTACCTTGTGCATGAGCCTCTGGAGTATAGCGATCTGGTTTCACAGGTACTGCGTGGTGTTTGTAGGCAAATTTTCACGGTGAAACGTTTACCAGTCGAATGTGTTCGGTGAAACTGTTAATGGGAAAATTTGTAGTTGTACTTAGAGAAAGTAAATTGTAATACACCTTCGGAGTTGATGTTTTTTCGTTGATTAAAGATCGTGAAGAATTTCACTTGAATTAGTCGCGGTAGGTTATCTTCTGAGTATTCTGATAGAAATATCGAGGAACTCGGCGAACGGGGCTGCGTAATTCACTTGTAGGCATGCACGGGTTCTCGTTGTTATTTGCATAACGCAACTTTCACAATATTCGACGGTGCTCAGACGATGGAAGCATAGTTCTTGCTATGGACTAACTGTGTAGAATCGCGGGCCGTGATTTCGATACAAAAGCACCAGCCGCAAACAATAATCCCGTATGAGTTTTGGAATCATGTTGCGTCCTCCTTTAGCAAATAGTTAGCCGTTGGTCAAACGAGAGGGAGAGAGAGTGAGAGAGAGGGAGTGTGAGAGTCAGTGAAAACGAGATAGAGAGAGATAGCGTGAGAGTAAGAGAGCTAGAGAGGTAGAAAGAGAGAGAGAGTGGTAGGGAGAGACTGGGAAATAGAAGGAGAGACAAGGAGAGCTAGGGAGAGACCGGGAGAGACGAGGAGAGACAGGGAGAGACGGGGAGAGCCAGGGAGAGACAGGGAGAGACAGGGAGCGATAGAGGAGGCATGGGGAGGCGCGTGTAAGTGGTTCGGGTTCGAATCGCAGCCGCGTTGAATTGCAAGGTGGTCCGGGAACTATTGAACGTATGCTCGCTACGTTTCTGCCGCGCTGATTCGACGATTGTTGGCATCGCGATATTGGACTGACGTCCTCCCGGTGACGTGACAATTTGCAGCCCGCGTCGCTTCGTTCGTTCGTTCGTTGCTAGCTAGCTGGATGCTTAGCAGAGCGACTGTTTTGCGCGATATTCCCGGTCACAGATGGGAAATAGCTGGAACATTGCTAGTTTTTGAGGGGCAAAAAACAATCCGTTTGAACTGCTGCTTTAACCTTGTGCTTTTTATTTCCATTCTTTTGTCGCGTGGCTTACGTGTGTGTGTGTGTGTGTGTGTGTGTGTGCTACAGTCGGATAGAACGTTTGGAGGAAGGTGGATGTGAGACGTTCCGAGTTTGTGCTTCGTACAGTTCAATTTTACGTATTGAGATTGAAGCTTCTCAGGTGAAATTGGGCGTGAGTGTGTTCGTAATGCAAAGGGTTAATGCAGAGGTTGTTGTTATGACTTCGTGTTACCTATGTTGTCGAGGAAGATTGGTTCTTGGAGATAGGATCACTGTTGCGTGGAACATCTCTCGAAAATATTTCTTTTCCATACTTTGAAGCATATCTTCTGTACAAAATAATCCTTAAGCTACGTCGATATAAATTTACCAGAGAATCTGTCGCCAAAGTAATTCCTCAATCGACACAATTACGTGTACATATCTCTAACGAAACAAAAAATAATTGAAAATATTTCAAACACTGCGTTCGTTTACATTGACCTAAAATGTCTCATCGAAGAATTTCACAATCGATGTAATTACCTTTCAATTCAATTATCGATTCAAAATAATCCAAGCGTAACTTCAATTTAAATTTCCCGAAAATCTGTCACCGAATAGTCCACGAAAGTATTTCACAATCGACACAGTTACAAGTTAATCGTTCTCAACTATCAATTCAAAATCCAAACGCGGCCGCAATCTGTCACCAAGAGATCCCTCTAAAAAATTCACACACGATCGATGCAATTTAATTAACCGGCGAAATTAACGTTCCCGCTAGTTTCTTCCAAATGTGACCTTATTACCGCATAAGTCCCTGGAATACAGCCACACACCTGCGCGCATTGTCCTTGTTGCGGTAGTCCGAAGGATGCAGTGGCAAGGACGCAGGAACGCTATGCCGAGTTTCTGGCCGCTCTGCGCCGCATTATGGAGCGCTGGCCATACGTCTGTATTCCATTATGTAATGGGCTATTGTACCGCGCAATCCTGCCCACGGAAGAGGAGAAATGCCACTGGGTGTCGTATACATCGGCCCACAGGCAGACGAACGTGCCGCGTCTCGGCTCTTGTAATCAAAGGAAACGACCGCGAATTGAAATTATTGATGCCAAGAGGGGCTAGTCCCGGGCTGTGCGGCCTCGAGACATCGACTTTCTCCGAGGGCAACTCGGTAATTAAAGCTTCTTGATTCACTCGGAGCAATTATGGCCGAGGTGACGTCGTTTTCGGTGTAATTTGAAATTCTTTTATTGCACCAGCAGCATCGCGGTGTTTCGAGCAGTTATTCTGGTTCAGAGAAAAAAGAATTCGTTTCTCTCAGGGATATCTTTCTTTTCTTTCTTCTTTTTTTTTTTTTGGTGGAATACTATTGAGAGCGGAGGTTAGCAAAGGCAGAGAAGAAATTCAATATTTACAAAGTTGTAAACGTAAGGATACTCCGTTGAGATGGAAGAAAATCGAAAGAGGTATAGATAAGAGAAGGTGGAGCAAATATGTTGGCGGAAATTGATGCTCGCCAAAAACTATTCACTCGGAACAAATCCTGTTGAAGTCGCGAAACAGCGCCGGGAAAGCAAACTCGACCGCGCAAATAAACATTCAGAACTAATTGATTCACCAGTAACTTAACACACACTGAGGCAAACACACGAAGGTAGAGAGAATGGGAGAGCAAACTCTGCTAAGCGCTTGGCGAATGGAGCGTCACGGCGTCGTGACGAAAATTACGCCTTAAAACCCGATCGATTTCACCGTTAAACCACGATACACTAATTCACCCTGATCCAGGTGATTATCTCCGCTGACTCTGGTAGCTCTTTGCCAACCAGGCATCCGACAGTGTGATTGCCATTGAAAATAAAAGAAGTGGGAAACTGGGCGAGAGAGTGAGAGAGAAAGTGGAAAGAAAAAAGTGAGAAACGGTAGAGAAAAGGGATCGAAATGGGAACAGAAAGAGACAGAGGGGGACAGGAAGGCAGGGAGAGACAAAAAGAGACGAGGAGAGACGAAGAGTGACAGGGAGAGCCAGGGAGAGCTAGGGAGAGACAGGGAGAGCCAGGGAGAGACGAGGAGAAAGAATGCCAAAAAGAGGAAAGAAAAAAGGAAGAAGCGGTAAAAAAAAACAGACAAAAATGGGACCAGAAAGAGAGCAAAAGCAAGGGCATAAGGGAGAGAGAACGAGAAAAGCCAGGAAGAGACAGAGAGAGAGAGAGAGAGAGGGCAGAGCAGAGAGGTGACAATTAAAGGTAAGGGGACGTGCACGGGCGCGTGAAGTCATTAGCCTTAATTGGAGTGCGCCAGTCGGCTGTCAGTCGTTGAATAGGTGACATACGTTTTGCGATATGTTCCGTCGTTCGAGAGGAAACGTCCGGCATCGTCCAGGGCCATCGATTTTGCCCGCGTGCACTCGCGTATACGCGCCGGCCGATAACGCGAGGCCCCGCGTCAAGTCATTTCGCAGCCGGCTGTTCTGTAATTAATTGAGCCTATTTGTAACGCACTCTCTGCGAGGATGAGCCGCTCTGGTACCGCCACGCGTCCGTTCGTTCACAGTGATTCGCTTTAAGCTTCGATTCACTTTCGTCTCGCTGACCCGGGAATGCGTTATCATGGAAATTTTCGGAGTAACTTCATTCTGCCCGGGGAAAACCCTGCGGAATATTGGACCGCGTGTCTTTAGAGAGTCTCTACGGTTTGTGTACAATATTTATGTGGTTAAAAGTGCTTTAAAATTGAAGCTGATCGTCGATAATCGTCTTCGTTTCGAAGCATCGTTTCATGCACTGTTCATTTTCGTTCGTGTCTTGGACACTGTGAATTGATACTTAATCAAAATTTCTGCTCCTTCTAAATAATAGTAAAATTTCATTCGATGTATAGTTTTATCTGTTTGGAACTTTCGTGGTCAAAAATTCTTCGTTAAAGTTGCGTATTTAAGCGTTGCAAGATTGTACGATCGTCCATCGTCGTGATGACAATGTACATTTCATAAAGAACTCCAGGAGAAAGCTTAAAAAAACAAAGAAAGGATAAATTTCACTGCGGAATATTTCAAAGGGGGGAATTTTATCTCGTGGAAAGAAGCGGGGCGGGAAAGCGAATTTAAGATCGTTCTTTAAGATCAAGAAATCTGGAAGATTGAAACGTTTACGTCTTCCCCTCGAAAGGGCCACCGGTGTTTTACGTTGAAACGTAGTTCGAACAAGAGTAGGCAAGATCCGTAGAATCCTTTTATTTCACCATGTTATCTTTCGTTATTTCTTCTCATTAAACATCCCGTTCCAATCGAACCGTGAATATCGATTTCTCGAGGGGAGAGACGGTTTCGGGAACGATCACCGGGGAAAATAAAGCTTTATTACGCAGTCCCAAGCTTCTGCAGCGAACGTCTTGTCATCTTTATAAGCAAGACGAATCTCCGTAATAAATTCGTTTCAATTTGACGGCATTTAATTAAAACAATTAATCCTTTCATTGCTGTTAAGAAACTTGTTACTGTCATTGTTATTTGTTACTTGTTACTGTATAATTTAGTGCAAGCCTACAGTGCTTCATTAAAATCAAAGTTAGAACGGCTACTACCATAGTGGATGTGCGCGCAAGATGTAAATCATCAAAATCTGCAAAACTGTAAGAGGCAATTTTAAAATGTTATATACTAATGGATTTGGAATAAAATGTCTCGTCATTTTTTGTCATTATGAAAATTTCAATAAATTGAAAAATTAAGTTAATCAATTTTTTTTGTTATAAACAAACTGTATTTTGTTAAATTTTTTAACACCATGTTATTGTACATCAAAAACCATTAACCTCGCCCATTAACAATTTTTTCGTATGTCTTTCCGTTTTCGAGATAGCCGTTTCGAGCCAAAACTTCAAGAGGTGGTTTCACCCCTTAAACTCGAGTTACCGCAGCTAAAAAAAAAAACGTGTCGATTATTTTTGGATGCTTTATAAGTGTACAAAGTTTCATCAAAATCTAAGCCGGACCGTTCGCGAACATTCCTTGTAAGTTCTTATATAGTTACATTTATATTCGTGTTAAATCGATAGCAGTTAAACTGCTTCCCTTAGGAGATTTCGGGAGATTGTGTTTCTCATATTTTCTCTATGGCAAATATTGGAATTTTCGGCAAATTTAAAGGTACACGTATGCGCCGGTGTCCCTGAAGAGGTTAAATAAATTTTACTGCACAGTCTTTATCGTTGACACTGTATAAAGTTGAACCGGATCAAAAATGACCCATCGGCGATTTTTCAACGGTGAATTTATTAGAAAAGTTATATTCGTATCTTTATTAGATTGAGAAAACAAAATTGAAAAGTTACAAACTTTAATACTTGTCAGTATCTAACATTCACTTCTTTTGGGAAGTTGATAATGTATCAATTTTTACCCAGAAAGTGATTCTAGTGTTAAAGGGGTGTTTCCATTTGGAGAGGTGAAAAAAAATTGACTATTTCTATTGCTTTTTCTCAGAGTATTGTGTTGCTTGCACTTCTTCACTTTCTTTCGCCATTTCTCGGGGTTTCCACGCAGCAAACGACCCTCCTCTTCAAAATCACAGAAGCAGAGACGAACATCTTACAACACCGCATTACACTTCCATTCGAAACGTGATCGAAGCTTCTCTCGATAATCCCGCGAAAAAGCGCGCCAAACGAAGGAAATCGTAAAATTCCCTCTCGCTTCACCCGCGTGATCCAATATTTATACAATCCGCAACGGAATATTTCCGTGTTCTTGTCGTCGCAAATTGACATTAATCCCCGGCGATTCTGTGAAATTTCAAAGCAAATACGCTCAAGGTAAACGTTTCCAAATGTTCAATGAATTAATACTAATTTCACATGAGCCAGTAAACTGTGAAGGTAAATACGTCCTGGGTAGACGTTTCTAAATTTGCCATAAATTAACGCCGATTCTCTCCCTCTTTGACTCTATTTGTGTCATTTCCACCGCGATGAACGTGATCTGAAATATCCAATGCACGAGGAGAGAAAGTGTCACGGTCGCTTTCTCTCTCTCTCTCTCTTCAATGGAGAGACAGAGAAAGAACGCTGTGGATATGAGACAGTTGTTTAAAAAAGGGAAAAAAGTATGTATGAATCAATGGAAACATCGACTATTCCGTGTCGTGCTCGCGAACACGCGACGCTAACTCTCTGGTGGCATTGCCAGCAACAAAATGTAGGTCGCAAACAAGGACAATCAGCCGATCTGGCGAAGATTTATTCGAATTGAACGACCAGGCACAGATAAACGGTGAACGGGGGCCCGGCGTTGAATGCGTTCGATTAACCGAGCACAGATTTTCACGCTGATGTAGTTTTTCGCGACACGTTACAGTAGCTTGAAACAAGTTCTCTGGCCGAACGAGGATTTTCTGAATGACGAGTAAAACCGATGGGAAATATGGAGCAATTTGGAGACAGTTTTTGGCGAGACACTCTGTCAGAGGGTTGGAAACGTGTGGAAAATTGTGTCTGATAGTTCTTCGAAAGCTAGACACATTCACTTTCGAGAAGTGAATGGAAAGGAACAGAACTTAATTAATAGAATTAAGGATCGAATCTACTTTAGAAGGATTCAGTCTGATTTTTCGTAAAGTTCCTCGTTTCACCGCGAGCCTTCTTCAGTTTCTGAAGGGAAAGGGGAGAATTGCGCGTAGATCGCCTTGAAACTCGCGAGAGAACATCTCCAAGTGATAATCACCGATTTTGAGGAAACTTTGGTGTACAGTAGTTCTCGGGGAAAATATTCGACGCGTATTTTTTTTTACGGTGAAAATCGACGTTAAATTATGTATTTTATTAAGTGAAAAATTGAGACGAATCGAAGGATGTTAGATGGGATAATTTGCACTTTTTAATATTAACGAGATTTTTAATTGACAGGTGTTGAACGATATTCTGCGGGTAAGTTTGATTATTAACATTAGACGAAAGAATGAATTTGTTTGTCATTGAAGATATAATAGAAGAAACTTATAAAAGTATTCATTTTTAAGCAAATTTACATTTTTGAGAATATTGTAGAAACGGTAGATTTACTGTAGAAAATTATTTCAGCTAGCAGGTGTTTTAAAAAGCACTGTAATTTGGATATTTCGTATATATTTTCATATTACATTCATTCTGTGCAATTTCGTACCTTTAAATTCCCTACAAATGCATAGAAGTCCGCAGTCTACCTCTTGATTATTACATTTCGCTAACGTCGTTCGTTTAAATTTGAAAATTGCAGGTGTAACAGATGAAACTTAGCGTATTAGTAACCTTCGATTTCACAGTATCTCTGAAATCGATGGAACATATTATTAAAAAGCTCGAACACGAAAATCTGTGAAAGTCAGCTTCCGTCATTGTCGATACTTCCGCTTTGTTTGCACTTCTTTCGGCCTGTAAACGTTTTTCCAATCGACGAATGCATTCGGAAATACCACATCTGTCGTACGTATCTAACGTGTACACTATCGACGCAAAATAAAAAAAAAAAGAAAATAATTCCTCTCCCTCTCTCTCTCTTTTTTTCGCCGTTTTCGTTCGTTTACAATCGCTATCATTTCCCTTCTGGTTCATTTCTCTGTCCTCTCTCTGTATCCTCTCTCCGTGCTATGTCTATGACGGCGTGGAAAAAATTGTCTGGTAGAAACGAATGGCTCTATTCAATATTTTGTGTTATTCTTGATGGAACTACAGGGGGGGAAAGTACTCGCGGAACAATCTGCGTGAAATTTCGCATTCACGTTTTAAAGTGTTTCTCTCTTCGTCGTCGATTTATCCTTTTTCCAACTTGCGAGTTTCTTTTTGGAACGAGAAATATCATTTCGTCGTTTTGTGCTGTGTGTAATGTACAGGTCTGAGGAATTCGTCAGGGTTGCAATGGTAATTGAAAATTAACGAATTAGAGGATAGTATTTTCCTTTCGTTTCGTTGGAAATATTGTACATGGTGTTTGAGAAATTTGGAGAAATTCTCTAACTAAACATAGCCATAATAAGCTTTCTCTCTGTTTCCAATTGCGTAGTTATAAAATTTGTATCTTATTGTGCGAGTGAAAATTAGTGAAAATTAATTTTTTAATACTTATTACAATGAAGTAAGAAACTTGTTATTTTTGAAATGTTTGCTTGCTTGAAAATTGTATCAATGTGATAAAATATTCCTGTAGCATTGACATTTTCTAATAACAGGTTGTCCGAGTTGAATGACAAAATTGAATCATCCCGGAATGAAAGTAATCGCAGCCAGGTGACAAATTGGTTTTCGTAGAACACAAATATGAAAGGAATCGTTGTCGTAAATCACGTGAACAAATTGCGGCTTAAACGTCGACGGCAAGGAATGATTTTATCGAAGTGTAACAAATATTGAAAACATTTACGACATTTGCAGGGATTTTCGTTCGATAAATTTCAATGTTAACCGTAGATAGTATAGTAGTTAATTCGTGTAATATATAAAATATGCGTATAGAGAAATATTAAATATCATCTCCTCCAACGTACAATTGAATAATTAATTGCACGTTTGATTGTGCACTTTCGAGCATTTTACACGTAGTGTTGTATAGGTATTGCATGATTTCTACGAATTTTATTTCATATTTAGTAGAATATTGTAGTTTTTATTTGCATCATTTTACCTCACACGCGTTATTTGTCAATTTCGTATACAGTAATTTATGTTTTATACTTGTAATGGAATTTTAGAGTGTAATTTAGCAACGTTTCACATGTAACTTTGGGTATTTACAATTTATTGCGTTTTTTAATGCAACTCTGCAACCTATCACGCTCCAATTTCCCTTTTTATCCTTTCTACGTCAAATATAACATTCGTAGTTTGATAATTTATAATTATTTCAATTATTTTAATTATTTCAAAGGCATTAAAAGTCAAAATCGTTCTGTTCTAGGTCTTTTCTACGAGAAAAAACGCAGCAAGAGGACAGTTTCACTCTGGGAACGTTACCTTCGTCATTCTCGCTTGTAACATCGTTAACTTGTATTATTTTCGAATGCACATTGTTGCAAAACGTGTTATCGCGCTTGCAACATTGCTGCCGTTAATCGCTCTCGAAAATTGCACATTGTCGCACGACGCCCCGTTTTGCAACGTTCTGGCTCGCGCAGGCTCCCGAAAATTGCACATTGTTGCAAAACGCGTTATCGGGTTTGCAACTTTGTTGTCGCGAAAATTGCACATTGTTGCACGACGCCCCGTTTTGCAACATTGTGCATTTTTCGGGAGCGATTCTTGACAACAAAGTTGCAAGCGCGATCTCTCTTTTTGCAACTTTGTTGCCGCGGGTCGCTCCCGAAAATTGCACATTGTTGCAAAACGCGTTATCGAGCTTGCAACTTTGTTGTCTCGAAAATTGCACATTGTTGCACGACGCCCCGTTTTGCAACATTGTGCATTTTTCGGGAGCGTCTCTTGACAACAAAGTTGCAAGCGCGAACTCCCCTTTTGCAACTTTGTGTCGCGCGCGCGACTCGCGAAAAGGGCACAATGTTGCAAAACGCGTTATCGGGTTTGCAACTTTGTTGTCGCGAAAATTGCACATTGTTGCACGACGCCCCGTTTTGCAACATTGTGCATTTTTCGGGAGCGATTCTTGACAACAAAGTTGCAAGCGCGATCTCTCTTTTTGCAACTTTGTTGCCGCGAGTCGCTCCCGAAAATTGCACATTGTTGCAAAACGCGTTATCGGGTTTGCAACTTTGTTGTCGCGAAAATTGCACATTGTTGCACGACGCCCCGTTTTGCAACATTGTGCATTTTTCGGGAGCGATTCTTGACAACAAAGTTGCAAGCGCGATCTCTCTTTTTGCAACTTTGTTGCCGCGAGTCGCTCCCGAAAATTGCACATTGTTGCAAAACGCGTTATCGGGTTTGCAACTTTGTTGTCGCGAAAATTGCACATTGTTGCACGACGCCCCGTGTTGCAACAATGTGCAATTTTCGGGAGCAGCTTTCGGCAACAAAGTTGCAAGCGCGAACTCCCCTTTTGCAACATTGTGCCTTTTTCGCGAATCCGCGAAATTAAAAAATTTTCTGAAATTTCTGAGATTTTCTGCGAGTCAACCATAAGTCAGACATCGAAATTTGTTCCAGCCAGTAGTGCGAGTCAACCATTTCTCGGACGCTCGAAAATTTTTCGCGATTAGAAAGTAGTGCAAGTCAATCATTTCTCAGACATTCGAATTTTTCTACGTCCCTGAGCTATTTCCGCGCACATTTCTAAGTTCTTCGCTTGAATTTCGCGATTTTTACGATTTCTACGCGTTCCTAACTCTATCCGGACTTAGTTTACTTAATTTTTTAATGGAATCTTATTTAAATAATGAGTGTTCCGCAAAAGGCAGTGGATTTTGTGTGTAAAGGAGAAATAAATAGACGGTATAATGCTCTAATGTAACACTGGTATATTGTAACCTTTTGTAAAATACATTTTGTACACTTATCTTACAATAAATAATTGATTTTTCCTTAAATAGTTGCATTTCTTCATTTTTCCTGATGTCGAAGTCCTTTCCTTTGTCCCCGTGGTGGCCTCAAAGTTCCATCCGTAATGCATACAAAAAGAACATTAATTTTTCAACTTCAAATAAAAGCTATAAACAATTTCTAACTAATCTACTGCATGCAATTGTTAATTCAACACGAAGCTAAGAAATTAAGCTGTTTCGTTCAGTTAAACCGTGGAGCAAATATATTTCATACTTTCAACAATTATAAACTAACATCTAAACTGTTATTTAACAAGAAGCACTAATTATTCTGTAATTAAAGTACTTGAAAATAAAGCAAACTCTTTATTTTACCCTCTACATTATTAGTAAAGCTAAAGAAATGAAAAATTTATTATAAGCATCAATGTTAAAGTACTCACTGCATGCAACGATGCTCTAATTTACAATAACTATTATTAAAAGGGATAAATTCAAAGAGTTTCTGTTTGAAAAATCCACTAACCTGATAATACTTCGTTCCTGACGATGCTCGCGATGCCCGATCCTTCCGCTCTGAACGCTGACGGCACACTGAAGCAGCTCAATCTCTCCGGTCGCTTTTGGAACCCCCAAATTAATCTCTTCCCATCAAGAAGTGCGTGATTTCTACTGTTCCTCTCGTTGTAATACCATTCGATTTGAAGTATGAACGCTGTGACAACGTTTTCAAGCCCCATAACAATTATTTGGAATAACTGTCGCTGATACACTCCTTACTAGTCTGTAAAAATGAGAGAATTTCAATTAATTTTAACTTCACTTTAACACGAACCTCCCTAAGCAAGTTCTATATGAACAATTTTTCAAATAACAAACACTTGAGGAAATGATTAGACGGAATGATTAAAATTAGACACACAGTATTTACCTATATTCCTCCCAGTTATTCTCCATTTACTTTATTCTAAAGACAAGAAGCTACCGACTCCCGCTAAATTCTTCCTCCTTGTCTACTAAAAAAACCCCTCTTCCGTAACAATTCTTATCGCCTAAAAGAGGAACACACAGCCCTCTAAACCCAAATATCCCCTCAACCACAAAAAACTGCAAACCAATCCTACAGAAACGTAAAAAAAATACAAATCCAATTCTTCCTATCAAACGTTAACAATCCAAATCCGCGCTGTAACAAAAATCAAAGCACGCGCGATTCTTCGAGCCCAGTTTCACCAGCACTAAATCCCATCAATCCGCGGGACAGAGATCTGATTCGAATTCCGCGTCGAACCGACTCGACTCGACTCAACTCGACTCGACTCGATCTCGAATCCGGCCATCTGAGCTCCATTAAACCGTCGCGCGGTAGGAAGTTCGTTCGCGGACGTTATCCGGTCTCGATCAGATTTATTCGACGCAGCTAACGTCCGCCAGAACGGGCACCGGGCCTGGGATTTATATTCAACGCACAGTCAGAAGCCGTGCATCATCGGCTTAAGTCAACGAGCCAATCGCAAACAAGGCGACCGCACCACGCGCCCGATAGCATGCCTATGCAGATCGCCTCGATTCACCTACGCCGTCTCTCCCCGTCTCTCCCTGCAACAACCACCCACCAGCACCGAGACCTTTATGTACATTTACGTTACGAGCATACGCCGTGTTCTATAAGTTGTACATTTCAACGATTTGTGCTAGTAGCTGACACCTGGAATCGCGTGATTTTTCATTTTTTCTCTGTATTTTAACTTTTCGTTGTTTGGTTGTTTTTGTATTGAGGAGAGAAGGGGGAGAAGTGAGAGATTTGGGGTGAGTGATTTTTAGATGGGACTGGATTTAGGATAGAAGTGGTGTGAGAGAAATTTGTGAAATATTAGAGACAGATTATTTATATTATTAGAGAGAGCTGGGAGATATTTTTCTGTTTCTCGGTCAGTGAAAATTCTGGTATAGTAAAATACTGAAAAACACTGTGATTTATTCGATACACATGGAGGCACCAGTTTTGATATTTCCTTGATTGATATAATAAACTATTTCCAATGAAATATTGTGTTTGTGTTTTCTTGATCCTAGCAACTCGCAAAAATCGCCTAAAAGTATCCTAGCTATGTTAAATGCACGAGTACGCACAAATTTTCAAACCTGAATTTCTCAGAAACTAACAATAAGACTCTAATCTAAAAATTTTGTTCTAAGTTTCCTACTTATTTTTGAATAATAAATCACCTGTTGTTCACCTGTACAATACTTTCAACTCCACCCTGTATATATACATATACGTATACCTTTAACCCTTTGACAGTCTAATAAAATGATGAATTACGGTAAAAAAAAATTTAAATTCCACGCGTGTCTTTTTAAGTTATGCCGTGTGTGATCATTTTTAAAACACAGGATACATAGCCCCACGTCATAGTTATAATAATATCTCGTCCCTTTCTAACTTTCTTCCTAAGAGTAAATGTACAAATTCTGTTCTAAATATCACCTTTATATTCGAACGAAGAATCACCTGCTGTCCACCTGTAAAATACTTTCAACTCCACCCTGTACATAAATAAATACCTTTAAATGTACAAATTTTGTTCTAAATTTCTAATTTACTTTTCAACGAAGAATCACCTGCTGTCCACCTGTACAATACTTTCAAATAAATACACGGCAGAAATTCACATTTTCCCAGAAAAAAAAAAAAACAGTCTCCAAACATCTTGCAACTGTTCGATTCAGCTTTGTGCAACACCCTGTACACACACGTGTCGGTATGTACCCGCAAGTATGTGCATATGAATTTATATGTGCATGCATATGCATGGATATTTACGCCCTTGCCGGATATATGTGTATGAATTTATGTGGGTGATTCGTACGTACGCGCGAAATAGGTACATATGTTCCAGTGTGCGAATGTATGGATTCGTCGTAAAGGGATTACGGCCGGGAGTTTACGTGTTGTGGTGTTTATATGCCTCGGTGCAACATTTATATACGTACGTTTACCTGCGTGTACCAGTCGTACGATGCACTAGAAGTCTTTCTACACCCTCTCCGACTTGCATTACAGATTAATATAATCCCTTTAACGATGTTTGACTTGTGCTACGGCAAACACGAATTCGACACCACCTGAAAACTGCTCGCCACGGCGCAGAGAGAGACGTGATCTCGTGCCTTGATAAAATTGATAGAGCGGAACCCCAAAATAATCGATTTACCGAAGGGTGTCTGAAAACGGGTGAAATTTGGGAATTTTCTTTGGTAGGTAAGCATCAGGTCATCCTATAAGTTCGCGAGCTTTGAATTTATAAATTTGTATTATTTTATGTTGTAAGAGAAATTTTCATTATTCTGTCATTTAGATCAATATTTGAATGAACCTTTAAATTTTGTAGAAAATAAAGTAAGCGCCTTCTCGTTCCACAAATTTTTACTATTTTTCTTTTTTGGTAATTATAAATTTGTATTATTTTATATTGTAAGAGAAATTTTCATTATTCTGTCATTTAGATCAATATTTGAATGAACCTTTAAATTTTGTA
>NW_017100509.1:1645073-1677873 GCF_001263275.1 Habropoda laboriosa | reverse complement strand
AAGTAAGCGCCTTCTCGTTCCACAAATTTTTACTATTTTTCTTTTTTGGTAAGATTGTTATATCGTTTCTATAAAATTACCTCGGACTTTTATTCAAATGTTTTCCCTGAGATGACCTAATACTAAAGTTTCGATTTTTTCGGAGGATGTAAGTGTAACTTTCTCCTCCGTTTTGCGATATTTTCACTGTTTAAAAATTGGAGAAGAAAGACGAAAGTTGCGTTTATATCCGCCAGAAAAATTGAAGCTCTTCGTTTAGTGGGTACCTGTGAAAAAAATTCCTAAACTTGACCTGTTTCTAGACGCACAAGGGTAGCGTGCACCCTTAGAAAGAATCATGCTGCAGTTAAAACTCTTTATTCCTGATTAAAGTAGATTTCAGTCCGGCTGTATACCAGGATTAAGTGTAAAATATCAACAGATGTGAAGTACAGGACGGAAATACTAAACTGCATATTTAAATTACACGTATTCCTTATCTCGGATTGTAGCTTGTTACTCCCCTGTCAGCTATGTAACCTATTCATTTTCATTCGCCGCTCTAATTCCATTCTACGGTACACATACATATGTATGTACGCATTTTTATTTCTCCACGGATGTATATTTAAGCAAGCTTCTCCTTTTTCCCCCCGGTTAAACCGGGGCAGATTGCGGAGCGACGAATATCAACTATTATTTACACTGCACCTTGTGAATGAAATATTGGATCTGAACTCGTTTAAGTATTGATTAGCCAGGTCTGAAAATATCAAACCGCCGTCAATTTTCAAACATTTTAAACTGACTGTGAAAATATGGAACGAAACATTGTGTTCCATCGAAACACAAGGGTCGAAGGATCATTTAAAGAATATATTGCATTTAATTTCGTTAATTCAGTTTCGTAATTTCGTTAGTTCAGGGACGATTTTCTTTAAAATTAGAAAATATTGATCTAATTTTTTATCATGTTTCATGTTAAGTCGATAGCAATTAATACCTTCCTTAGGAGATTTTGGGAGACTGTGTTTCTCGTATTTTCTCTATGGCAAATGTTGAAATTTTCGGAAAATTTAAATTTTAAATTTAAACAATATTAAATCTGCTGCTAATTTTTTATAGATTTCAAGTTTATCTCAATTCCACTTTTATCAATTTATCTCATACCAATCGATTCGTGTGATAAAAAATTCTCAAAGTCGCTGACTTTTTTCTGGAAATTTTTGTATAAATTGCAATGCTCGGTGATTCCAAACTTTTGGCCGGTAGTGTATGTGTCGGTGTCCCTGAAGAGGTTAAATTGGTAGTTGAATTATTCGAAAAATTTAGAGTTCGTCAAATTTTCCAATTATTCTGCTGGAGCAGGAACGGCGAGGAAAATGTATTATTGGAATAATGTGAAATTTGTTAGAAATGTAATTTTATCGCTGTTGTAAATAATAATTTTGTACCACTTAGTTTTCCAATATTTCGCAATTGTCCTGCAGGCAAATGGTACATACGCGAGTACACATAAGCATCGGTGCTGGTATGTTTGCTCGGTGGACTTGTCACGTTTGTTAATGCGCGCGTGTAAAAGTGAACGTAGAGGATTCGTTCCCCTGCGACCGGTTGTTGTCGCTCCTACGCGCATTACCGTGTCGGAACCGCTAATGGAAAACCATATGAAAGCTCCACGGCCATTGGATAAACGGTACGAACAGCAAACAGGTATTTTGCCGCAAAATAGAAACGATGCAAATTCGATTGTCGGGGAATATACACACGGCGGGATGCGCAATCCTCGAAAATCGGGGAAATCTGCCGTTGCGAGACAACAAATTACAGATTTTCTTTTCTTTTCTTCACTTTGGTTTTTGGGTTTTTTGGGTAGATAGTTTTTCGAGTATTTTATTCGGGGGTAGTTCGTTTATAAGGGAGAAATGCGAGGAGAAGAGATGGAAATTCTGTGAAATTAACACATTGCAGACTTTCTTTTCTTAATTTTTCTTTTTGTGCACTTTACGTAAATATTTTCTAGAGTACTTTATTTAGGGGAACTTCATTTGTAATGGAGAAATGCGTGGAGAAAAGCTTGAAATTCCGTGAAATCAATGAATTACAGATTTTCTTTTCTTTTCGTCATTTTTCCCTTTAAATATTTTACGTAAATATTTTTTAGAGTATTTTACTTAGAGGAAGAAATGCGAGGAGAAGAAAACTCGAAATTCTGTGAAATCTATCGTTACGAACTAATGAAATTTTTTCACATATATCACGTAAATATTGTTTAGAGTACTGTACACCTTTTGAAAGAAGAAACAAGGTAGCTTTAGGAGCTTATTTTAAATCCTAACATGGGTCCACAGCAATAGAAACTCTAACGCCGTTAGAAAATTTAGAAACTCCAATATTCCTCTCGCACCATTTCAAAATAAACCATTTTTCATTAACACAAATCCATTTATATCTCCCTCTTACATTACACATTTTCCCCCTAATTTATCCCGACAAAATATAAACATATTGGAACACTATGAACCTTTTTACCTTAAATACTTCCACTTCCGTCATCCTCTTTTTCACATTTTCCACTCTCCTCGCCAATCACCAAAAAGAAAAAAACCAAAATAAAAGAAGCATCAAAGAAGAAAAATCGGCTAATTCCTGTCGCGTACATCGAATTTCCTTCAAGCTTGGTAGCTGTTTGCCGCTATTAATTTTTTCCGCTCAGGTTCGCGCGCATTTTCCACAGATTACACGTCTCCCGCGTGCACGTATACACGCGGATCCTCGCGGAAACTCCCACGAGGACACTATTGTGTGTTGTCGTTGCTGTTAACGTTGTTTCGGTGGAATGGTAGCGCGCGAAGAGAGACCAGACCTTTTTTTCGGTTTTTTTGGTTTCTCTCCCAACTTCGCCACTTTGTTTACTGAAACCCGCTATTTTGTTTCCGCTCTGATATGCCAGCGCTTTTGCAAATATTCCGTGTAATATGTTGCGCACAAATGGAATCGACGTCGTCGACTCGGCGAGCGACAAATAATAAATTTTTCGCCACGATTCTTTGCGAGAAATTTACTATTCGCCTCGGAATAACATAATTCTTGGCTGATAATATTTTTTTAAATTTTTCTTATCGTTGTTATTTCATCGGTGTGAAATATATTCGTCTTTCTGTGATCATTTTCGAGCTACAAACAGGAATATTTGTATTTCACAATAGAATTTTGACGGAGGATTGAAGAATTTTGTTTTTGAGTGAATAAGTGTGGAAAAGAGGGTGATTAAAGTGTAATTTTATCGTGCTTTGGTAATGTATGATATAACAGCAGGGAGTATTCTTGTCTAACTAGAATTTCGCCACTTAGCGACCATCGTAAATTTTCCAGGCAATAATGCGGAAGAATTATGCATGCAGATATTTAGATGCTATGTGTAATAAATAATTAATTAACGGATAATGTATTTAAATGAAAATTCAGGTGATAATATATCGCGCAGTGGTGCATTATCTTTTGCTTATCTGATTAATTTTCAACCTTCCTCCAATTTTATTGGTTGTTCGGAGTAAACTGCGAATTCTGATACCAGTTTGATAAATCTTTCGTTGATATTGCAATGAAAAAATGGATGGTGCACTTGTACCTTGATTTAATACTCAATTTCAGCCGTTACACACATGCACCTTAATTTAATAAACCGAATTTTGAAAAAGAATGCAATCAAAACAACAAATTTTGCAGTCATGATTAAAAATGCACCATCGGGCACACGTGTTACCTATTAACCCTTTGCGATTCGAATTTGGCCACTGTGTGCTTGCCTTTTTTTCAATATTTCAGCGTACTTTTAATTAGTTACAAAACATTAAGTTTCGCTATACTATTAATGCATAAGAAATTAATTCCTTATCGTTTATAGTTTATAATTTATCACTGAATTATATCTGAGGGCAAAAATTTATTAAGTTTCGCTATACTATTAATGCATAAGAAATTAATTCCTTATCGTTTATAGTTTATAATTCATCACTGTATAACATCTGAAGGCAAAAATTCCCACGCATTCCTAATGCCTAAGAAAATGGTTTATAATTTATAATTCATCACTGAATTGTAGCTAAGGGCAACAATTCCCACGCATTCCTAATGCCTAAGAAAATGGTTTATAATTTATAATTCATCACTGAATTATATCTGAGGGCAAAAATTTCCACGCATTCCTAATGCCCAAGAAAATGGTTTATAATTTATAATTCATCACTGAATGATAGCTAAGGGCAAAAATTCCCACGCATTCCTAATGCCTAAGAAAATGGTTTATAATCTATAATTCATCACTGAATTATATCTGAGGGCAAAAATTCCCACGCATTCCTAATGCCCAAGAAAATGGTTTATAATTTATAATTCATCACTGAATGATATCTGAGGTCAAAAATTCCCACACATTCCTAATGCCTAAGAAAGTAGATTCATTATCGTTTATAATCTATAATTCATCACTGAATGATATCTAAAGGCAAAAATTCCCACGCATTCCTAATGCCCAAGAAAATGGTTTATAATTTATAATTCATCACTGAATGATAGCTAAGGGCAAAAATTCCCACGCATTCCTAATGCCTAAGAAAATGGTTTATAATTGTTTATAATTTATAATTCACCACTGTATAATATCTGAATGCAAAAATTCGCATGCATTCCTGATGCATAAGAAAATGCTTCATTATCGTTTACAATCTGTAATTAGCTACTGTACGCTATCAAAACGCAAAAATTCCTCTCTAACTCTACCTACAACAACAAAGTTTAAAACCCACCGCAGCGAAAGGGTTGATACCAGTAGAATCAAAGGAATCCCAAAGAGTATCGTACATTTCCCTTAAATCGAGCAGAATGCAGTGTCCAGCGTAAAAGAGGCATCCAACACGTCGTCACCGATACGATATCGCGAGTGGTTAACGCTCTTCAACACTTTCCCTTGGCTTTCGCTTTCTCTCTCGCCTGCTCCCTCTCTTCTCCGGTCGAGGGGTGGCGGAGGACGCGTCCCGACGCCCGACAACGCGCCAGCCCATTTTCCGACGCCATTGTTTAGCGACTACACGCGCTCACGAGCACACAAGGCTTCCTTTTTTCTCTCGCTTGTCTAACTCACCCCTAACCCTCCACTCTCGCACCTTTTCTCTATGTCTCTATATCCCATTTTCGTTATTCCTCTCTCTCCCATTTCTTCCCTTCTCCCTTTTCGTTCCATTCGTTCCTTCTCTCTGTATACAGTTGCTGGCTGTTACAGCGGTGTTTTCACCACGACTGTTCCTCTCCGCGCTTCACTGTCTTCCGCACACCCTCTCTCGCCCCAGAATAGCCGCTGCAACATTTGTCGCGTGCCGTTTTATTGGCGCCCATTCCACAAAGCACCGCGCGATTCCCTTGTTCTCCCGATTTTTCCCAGTTCTTGGCTAGCGATCCAGCTTGAAGAGCGAGAGAGAGAGAGAGGGCTAGCGAGAGCTTTTGTTCTTGGCCAAGGCCTCCTTTTATTAGGTCTTTATTAGCTCGTTCTTAATTATGCGTCGGTGTAATTGGATCGACGATTCGAATCTCCTGGAACGCTATTAGAAGTTCGTTCTCTCTTTTCTCCGAGGTGCAGAATGTGCTGTAAAGTAGCGCAGAGATAGGATCTACGTAGTTTTAAGGATAATTCGCTCGTGATTTTATGGACACTGGGAGATTCTGTTTAGTTTGTTCAATTTTTTTAGGGATCATGGGGGAGGAATTCGGTGGAGAAATACCGTGAGGATGTTTATTACAGTCGTGTAAACATTCCAAGGAATTTTTCCAAGTGATAATCACTGATATTCATGAAATTTTGATATATGGCAATAGTGAGAAAAATATTTGACACGTATTTTTTTCATATTGTCAATCCTCCGCATCGAAGGGATGAAAATTTTCGTCAAAGATGTGAGCAGTAAACATGAAAGAGAGCATTCCAAGTGATAATCACTGATATCGGTGTAACTTTGGTACACGTAATAGTGAAAAAAATAATTGACACGTACTTTTTCATATCGACAATCCTCCGCATCGAAGGATTGAAAATCATAATGTGGGCAGTAAACTTGCTCACAAGGGAGCGTTCCAAATGATAATCACCGACTTTGACGAAACTTTAGAATTTTAATTAGAATTTCAGAAAGAATATATGTCAAATTTAGTTGCAAATTTACATGCTTCACTGTGATTGTGATCCTAATCAACCTTCGTCGAAATTTTTTAAGATGTGAGTGTATAGACACGAGGGAGAGATCGAAAAATTTGAAAGATAAAAAAAACCATAGTATTTTCCCTTTAACCTCTGAATTAATGAATCTACTCCCTCATAAAAATACACGATTTTCCCTTTCGACTGAAAACGGCCTGCAACCGCAGACTTCGACCCTTTTATCATCCCCAAACTTCCTCCCTCGAGGAAACTCTTTTTTCATATTCGTAGAACAAACAGCAGAAGAGATATTTCATTTCGTTTTCAAGCCGTCACTCCTTGGAAAATACGAGCTCGCCAGATAGCCACACACATCCACCACTTAATGATAATTGTTCAAGCAACTATTGTGACTGTGAGATGAGGTTGAATTCGAAAAGTTTTCGTCAGGAAGATAAGGGTGGGAATAAAAAGTTGTTTGGTACAGTGATTCAGCAGCACAGAGAAAATGAAGTTATGCTACAAAGTGTGTTTGTTACGACTGCTTGGAAAGTTTTCTGGTTGAAACTTCACTTCGAAAAGGGACAAACTTTTATTAGCAAACTGAAGAATCTGCGGGTATTTAAAATTCAATTAAAACGCCGGCCAACGAATTCGAATTTTCTTCCTCTTTCACAGTTTGTTAGAAAATTGAAACATTTTGCTGGATTTTCTATATGATTAAATTCGCGATTTCGGGATATTCGTGTTTCTCGAAAGTCGAGCTTTAAGAAACTAGACACGTACAATTTTTGGATCGAATTCGAAATAGGCGAGCGCAGCGAACATTAGCAGATTCGACGAAAGTTTCAGTGATAATGACACGTGTAACGGCAACGAAAGTTCTGGTAATAGGGTTGATAATGCTAACGATAATGAAGTTCTTGTAATAGGGGCAAACGCGATTAGAAGGAGTCACCATGTGCCATCGTTCGCGAAAATAGAGGATTCACCGGTTTCGTCGTTAAATTAAGAAATCGTATTTTTGTCAAACACAAAAATTCTGAAATTCATTTTACCACAGCACAAAGCGAGGCATCGATGAATCCTTACTACTGCTACCACAAAATATTATTTATTCTCATTTAGTTTAACAAATTATAATTCAAGAATTTCTCATTAAAAAGGAATTTCATTCTCTGTGTCACACGTGTAACTAAATCAAATCTTTGTAAATCAACATTGCCCAGTGCATTCGTTTAATCTCTTTTCTCTTTTTCCCATTTTCTTTATTCGACCAATTTTCCAGAATCGTTCCAACGAAATGTGATGCTGGGAAAAAATAGTAAATACATTTCGAAACTTCGGTTGACAATTTCACGAATTTCCTCCACCAAAAATACTGCGCCAAACTCACCACATCAAAAAAAAAAAAAAGCAATTCGTTGTTAGGTAAGTGTTTGCAGAGAAACACGAGGCGTGCACTCGAATTTTTACACAGAGGGTCAACGGTGAACAAAGCGATGCGCTAAATCGAGTGACGCTCGTGTCGCACAGAAATAAAGAAACGCGATTTTTATGATTGCACGTGACATTTTCACACTAGGAATACGAGAAAAAGAAAGGAAGAAATACACTTGGAAATGATAGGAGCAACAGGAGGCAACGGTTCCTAATCCGATTTAAATGGAAAAAGTCGATGTACTTGTTTTATTAAGAGCAGTATTTAAATTCAGTTTAAACGTCTGACTACTGTTATTTATTTTCTCGAGGAAGAAAGAGAGAGAGAGAGAGAGATATCACGTAGAGAAAGATTCAGAAAGATTTTCAACGTTATTGCCGAGAACAGTTGGAATTCCCTCTCCCGTCTCAATATTCTTTTTATTTCCCTTTTGTTTCACTCACCTAAGCTAGTTTAACCCTTCAAGTCCCAACGGTACCATTTGTCGCTTTCGAAATTTATACGTCTTCGCGGAAGAAGATGCGCACGCGAAAATTCAATTTCAGTAAACATGAAGTATAGCGATGGATCCACTTACTCGCTTCTTTTTCTCTGTTTCGATACGATACGTCGGAAAATTTCACTGTTCTAATCGTGAAAAAGTTAACGCGACACAGAGAAATTTCTCTCTGCCGAAAATTTTCAAATCCTTGAAAAAATTGGAACTTTTTATTTGGTAATTCTACTTATTTAGCAAATTTTATTTTATCGAGTAGAAACTTTTATACAAAATTACTTATGAATAAAATTCCAATTTTACCTAATTTCAGAATCCTCGACGTGATTTACTCCCTTAAAATGATATTCAATTATAATACTTTGTCACTATTTAAACGTGAAATTTCTGTAATGCGAATTTCAAGAACCGACTATCACTGGACACTTGTCAGAAAATGCAAAATAATTATAAAACTCTCCGTAAATTGTCTCTAAGTTGATTGCTCGAGCAACCTTCAACCCTTTCAATCTCCACGTGGCGAGTGATTAAACAATCCACTCGTAGAGCTATTTAACAAAGTTGTAAACGGTGTAAAATACGTTCGGAGCATTCTGAGATTTTAGGTCCGGACAAGATAATGCACCTTGTCGACAAACGAAAATGGAAACGGCCAGCCTATTGTTCCTTTTGCTATAATCTGCACAGGCTGGCTGTCACATGAAAATGCACGATAATGGCTAAAGAGCTGTAAGTGTACACTTCACTTGCTCATACGCGGAAACGACGAAACTCAGAAACGTCGCGATATACGAGGCTCGTTTAGTACATCGACTAGCAACGGTAGAAAATCATCGTTTTTAGTTACTTTTGCTCGGATCAATTAAGAGTTAGCAATTAAAATTTCTTTAAAATCTGCTTGTCTTGCACTGCAGACACGTGACGGAAATATCGACGTGAACAGACCTATGAATTTAGATTTATCGAATTTATAATAAATCACAAGCTGTTCTGGAGGACGTCGACCAAACCATCGATCTTCCAGTTGTATAAAT
Organism: Habropoda laboriosa; assembly: GCF_001263275.1. Lineage (NCBI taxonomy): Eukaryota > Metazoa > Arthropoda > Insecta > Hymenoptera > Apidae > Habropoda > Habropoda laboriosa. The sequence goes on along the minus strand of NW_017100509.1, from coordinate 1,668,733 downwards.
ATTTAAGCATATAAAGGTGAATTGAGGGAAATCTTTGTACTCCACAGAGTGATAAAATAATTTCTATATGCACGTGCAAAAATCTACTATATTTGATTGATATTTATAAACGATAGGGTAAATAGAAGTTTTTTTAAAGGAACATTTCCTCGAAAACGGAAAAGTAAAACAAAATGCAATCTATAATAGGTAACAGATTTTTTCATTAGCTTGTGAATTATTTTCAAAGTGTTTCCATGAGAATTCAAGTGACACGCATTTTCCCTAAATTCGTTCGAAATTTTTAAGTAATTCTTGACAGAAACATTTATGAACAACAATCGTTTTCACCTCCGTCGGGTGTCTTCCGCTCGTGTTCGTTTAACTAACTAGAAAACCCGTGGCGAAACGAACGGGAACAAAAAAATAAAACGGAACAGCGAACGGGAGAATTTTCGCTCGCAACTAAGGCAAAACTGGTATCGAAAACTCGGGACACAATAAAGCCGTCTCTGCATCATCGTCTGTCAATGTACATTGCCCTGTCAGAGTACACATGTTATCGCGCGGAAACAATCATCAGTTTCCGCTGGAATAGTCGCGGATGGGAAGAAAAAAAAAAACAAAAAGGAAGGAAAAATTGAATAAATCGTCTCATGAAAAAACGTCACTTTTTTGCAGACGAAAATCCGTTGATTGCCGCTGCTGCACGAGATGAAGCAAGCACCGCGATACTCAGAAAAAGGAAGAAAGAAAATATTCCCAACGACTGGGGAAAAAAGAGAGAAAGAGAGAAGAACACTTTGAAAAGTTCGGACCAAACAGCGTTGCACCAAGGAAACTTTTCTAACAGTCTACTCTACGTGTGTATTTAATAGTCACGCAAAAGATGAACGATCGTACTTTTGCCCGGCTGCAATTATCGTATTTTTCACGGGGCCAGTCGGCAGGATTCGCGGAGCGAAAATAGCAATATCCAAAGGACGAACTCCGCGACCGCCGTGTGTGTGTATGTTTAACGAGTATACGGCTAAAATTTCCACGGTAAATCAAAACACGTCCAAGTTAATGCTATCCGCAGTGGCTTCTTCCTCTCACGTTTCCTATATTTCTTCGGTCTCAAAACATTCCTGGCCACCGCCGTACCACCCCCCTCGTTGCTCGTTTCCCTCTGTATCTCGTTCGAGTATCATCGCTGGGGCATTCATGCCCGACCATGGGTTGGTTAACAGAGTTGTAACTCGACGAAGGGAATGATTGAAATGGGAAACGAGATAATTGATAATGCGTAAACGAGCGATCGAGTGGTCGATTGATTTGCGCAAAGTCGAATTGCTGTTTCGTTGCTGTTGTTGCTGGTAGAACGCGTACATCGAATTTATTACCGCGAAAGAGTCCTGGTTACGTTGAGATCGATAATTCCGTGGAATAAGCGTGCTTTTGATAGAGAGAGAGAGAAAAGAGTGAATTCGACGTTGCTGATTTCCAGGAATTTATCGCAGACGAGGATTTCGTTGCGTGGAAGATTTTACTTTGGGGTTTTATTGTACAGGTTTAAATGGTTTCAAAGGGGTGAATAAGGAGGAAGAAATAGTAAGAAATGAAAGGAGGTTTTATGTTGGATTTGAGATTTTCTAGAATTTAAGGAGATTTTTGTGTGCATGTTTCGAATGCAGATTAGTGACTGTTATAGTGTAGAGTGAAGGATGCAGTTTTTGTGGACACCCTGTATTTTTGCTGTATAGACTTCTGTTTGTAAGTATTAGGAGAGTTACTGAATGTGAAGCTTACTGAAATCTACTGAACTCTGCTAAAACCTACTGAATTCCACTGAAATCTACTGAAATTTTACTGAACTCTGCTGAAACTTAGGGAATTCCACTGATATCTACTGAAACCTACTGAATTCCACTGAAATCCACTGAAACCTATTCAATTCCACTGAAATCTACTGAAATCTATTGAATTCCACTGATATCTACTGAAATCTATTGAATTCCACTGAAATCTACTGAAATCTATTGAAACCTATTGAATTCCACTGAAATCTACTGAAATCTACTGAAGTCGACTGAAACCTACTGAATTCTACTGAAACCTACTGAATTCCACTGAATTCCACTGAAAGCTACTGAAATCTGCTGAAGTCGACTGAAACCTACTGAATTCCACTGAAAGCTACTGAAATCTGCTGAAGTCGACTGAATTCCACTGAATTCTACTGAAATCTACCGAAGTCTGCCAAATCCTACTAAAATCTACTCTATCTTACTAATATCTACCGAAATCTTCTGAAACCTACGGAAATCTAGCAAAATCTGCGAAGCATAAAGGGTGTCCTAACACGTACCGTTGAATTTCGGCTCGACTCCGTGTATATAGACACGAAGACACGCTCTTTCTCGACGCGACAAAGGGAGGAATCCAAGGGAAGTAGAACCGGAGGAGATGGGAGCAGGTGTTATGTTTATCCCAGCGGCATGCGCAGCCACGTGCAAAAACCTGGTTGGAAAGGTCCTTCACATTAATCCGCCACCCCCGGAGCAGCGGGCTCGAGGAAAGTGAGCCGACGGTGACCTGATTCCGACGCTCGAGCGACTCGATCAAAAATAATTTCACCAGTTGAGTATACTCGTTAGCGAACGAACGACTATCGGGGAGTTAGCAACCGTGTGATTTTTTTTTTTCTCCGAATTGTTACGATATCAGCCGATTCTATCTGTCCTCCGCGTGACACCTTTTTTTCCCTCTCTCTCCTACAAGTGTCCAACGAATTTTGCAATAATTACAAAGATAATAACGTGCCAGTTCGATGAACAGCCAGAGCCACCCCTTGTGTGTATCGTGCCCTTCGCCGATCCAATTGATCTGATAGTTTCTCTACGGCAAGTGTGCTTTCAAGTATTGTTCGCTGGTACACTCACTTTCTAAAGTACACATCGCCTCCATTGTGTGCAATTATAACGGTTGACACACTAATTACTATCGCAACTACCGACTTGTTGACACCACTTGTTGATCGATATTTTACTTTAACACCTTGATTTCTCGCACTCTTTTAGCCACTGCGAGATACCGGGTGGACCGAAAGTTAGCTGCCATTTTAAGAAGAATGGTTTAGTTTGTGGATTCGTCTTTTTGGAGATTCTTAGGATGATCTATCGTTTTTTGGTGAATGTGTTTATTTCGATGAAAAATACAATTATAGTGTTTTCAAAGCATCGGTTGTAAAGCTGACTTCTCGCGATTTTAAAAGTTTAATTCTATTTCTGGCGTTCTTCTGATACGCAGCTTTCCGTTGTCAAAATATTCATCCAGGTGAAATTTCTGCATTCTGTTGGTTCGCAACATGACAAGGCAGGGTTTCAAAAAGTTCATTACATTTTTGAAGAAACGAGGAAATATGATGTTTGAAAAAAGGATTTCTCCACCTTGGAAAATGTTTAAACACGAATGCTACATGTTTTCTCGTAAAAAAATTAAAAATATGTCGAAGGAAGCGAGAACGTAAATTAGAAGAATTGAAATTTGCACGTTTAAAAACGTCGTGTTTATGAAGTAATTTTATTATTTATTATTGCCTAGTTTAAATATATCCGAAATAAATTTGTCATCATTTTTACAATCTATTTGACTTTCGAAACAGAGTAAAGAGACTCTGAATGAAAAATGTTCCACGAATGCGGCTGAAAGAGAATGAAACATTTTCACCAGTATTAATATTAACCAGTGTAATCGATAAATCGATTCGTTTGTAATTATTGAGTACACTGACATGACCCTAATATGAGCTTTCAATTGAACGATTTAATTAACCAATGCAGACTAGCAATGTATTTATAATCGAACCTTTTTTTAATAGCAGTTCAAAAAGAATCACGGTTATTCTAGTAATAGCGCTGAGAAATATATGTATACGCCTCTATTGTACAAAAGGAATATAAAAAAAAGGGAAAGTAAAAATACACCGAAGAAATTAACAATTCCACTTTATCCCAGATATTAATATCATTTTATCGTAGAAAAATGTCACAATTTAATTCGCGTATTTATTTTATTACAAATTTATTTACTTACCAAAATTTCTTAATTTAACTCATTTATTTATTTTACTACAGATTTATTTGTTTATCAAAATTTCATAATTTAATTTATTTACACGAATACTAAAACTTTCACTGTAGTTGCTTATTTAAAAACTCCACGAAAAACAGGGTTTCAACGTAAAGAATTGATGCTGTTGCACTCGGATGATCCAGCAATAATTTTTCAATTCTTCCCGAAGATTCCCCAAGAAGAGAAGAATGACTTGCACAACATTATAAGATCGAAGACGCTCCACAAGTTGATTAACGGTCTAATTATACGTGAATTACTCGTGTCGTTAATTAAAGAGATAAATTGGAGAGAAAAAAGGCAAAGAATGATCTTTTCGACGCCTCTACATTCCTGTTAAACAAGTTTTCGCAAATAACAATGCAGAAAACTCCAATATATACTTCAAATTATTAAATTTTCTTTTTCCAAATTTCTTTCAACATACCTTTCAATGTGCCGTGAAATTGGTAATTGAATTTCTGATAAATGAAACAGAAATCCACGAATGAATCAAACAACTTTCGACGAATCAAACAGTGGAATATGGTTCGTGAAATATTTTATTTTCTTAATAAAATAATTACACAAAAAATTCAACAAAATTGCTGATTTTAAAACGAAAAATTCCGCACAATCTTTACTATAATAAAACCATAATTTTGACACAGCGACGTGAGTACCTATTGCACTTACATTCGCCGAATCACGAAAGCAAATGCACAAGAATGTTAACAGAAAACCAGCGAAACCCGCGAGGATAGCCTTAGAATCGACGAGCGCCTAGGTGGGAAAATTTATCACAGTCATAATCGACTTAATAACGTCCGAACTTTCCTCCCAGCGCTGGATATTTTGGCTCTGAGGCGGCGTGGCGCGCGTGGCGCCTAGAGAAAAACGTGGGAAAAAAGAGAAGAGAGAGGGTGTAATTAATGAATTTCACGATGAACATTTTTCCCCGCGGGGTCGCGGGCAAAAACCACCTGTAATTTCACGTGAAAAGAGTTACCTACACCGCGGTTAATTTAACGTCGCACTTTATGGCCCCGCATTTATGTCGCGGCAAGTTTCGCCTCGAGATGGAATAGTAAAGTTGCGTCGGCGCCGCGGTCGAGCCGCTAGTGAAAAAGAAATTTCGCGAAAAAGAAGAAGAAGAAGCAAAAAAGGAACTCGGCTTGGGAATTGTAGGAGAAACGTGGACGTTCGCTACACGTGAATCGAGTATGTATTTTTTTCTTAAACTCTAATTATCGAGACTCGATTTCATCGAGGATCGTTGGGAAATCCAGCAATGTGAATTTTTCTACTACAATCCGAAAGAGAGAGAGAGAGAGGAAAGATTCTCCTGTTTCACATGGAAAACTGAATTCCCGTAGTAATGAGAACTCCTTCGTTCACCCATGCTCGTTTCGATCCCACACTTCTTTCCAACTTCTTCCTTTTCTCCTTCGATTCTCTTCTTCTTCTTCTTCTTCTTCTATTTTCCATTCCCTTTCCCTTCCTTTTGCTCTTCTTCTTTTTAATTATGCGAATGGACGCGTTCCATGGCTACACGAAACACACAGCACCGGATTTCGCGTTCTTTTTGCGATCGCATAGCTGGCTGATGGCCGCGAAACCCGACGCTTTCTGTTTGCCAGCTTCAATGCGGACCTTCACTACTGGAGAGAACGGTTCGGTCACTGCAGTTCTGCGCATCGACTGCACTCCCAGAGATGATCACCGGTAATAGGTGCATTCGTTCGCGTGTTCTCTACTAGCCATCTCGCGTTCGCTTTTTTTTTCTCTCTCCTTTCCCGATGAATAGCGGCACAGCAGTTGCTAATGTCTTTCGCTGCGAGCAATAGAGGAGTTCGTGTTACGCGTAACACTCGCAAAGATTCCTTGCGATCTCAACAGTTTCTTTGTTCGAGGCTACGCTCCTCTCGTTTCGATCCGCGTTCAAATTTCAGGGAGGTACTTTTCAATACTGAACGCTTAAAATCCTGTTCGAGGGTAGCGATGCGTGCTCGATGAACCGTTCGAGTTAATGGAAGTACGCTGTTTTGGCTTTATCGTCTGATTTGTCGTGAGTTGCACTACTGTCGTCGTTACGGTGTGTATAAGAGGCCTAAGGAAATGGATACCGAAAAATTTTCAGGAGTCAACTAACCACGAGAGTAATCGAAACTGACAAATTAACGAAACACTCGAATTTCTTTCTTTTTTCCCCAGAAGTGTCCATATGCCGTAATTTCTTAAAAAGTTTCTTAGTTAAAAGTTCCATAATTTCCACAAAAATGTTTGAAAATTGGAAACACCGGTTTTGCCAGAGAAAATATTGGACAAGTATTTCTGAATTGAGGAACGTTCAAGTTACTCTCCTGAGGATCTACCTATTTCTCCAACGCTAACTTCTGCGTTGAAAGGACGAACTTTCGAGCAATATCGATCACATCGAATGAGGATCATTTCTTCTCGTATAGAGTATCGGTGCAGAATTCTTTCCCTCCGCCCGTTGTACCGTAACTTTTCTGTTCTTCGAATAGCAGGCAGGGGCCATTAAAACGTCGCAAATGTCTATCTGTGAAGCAGGTTACGTCGACAGTACGCTGCATTCGATCCCCCTTTCAGCGGCTCGATATCTCCATACCAGTCGAATAACTCGCGGGACTATGCTTACACCGGAAACTGCAAATGGACCAACGTTACTGGATACCACTGAAATATCGTTCCCTCGAACGATCGCCCAGAACCGATTCGGAAGAATCGAGCACCAATTTCTGCGATTACCAATGTTATCACGGATAAACAATGAAACTGTGAAGAAAAATTAGACTCGTGCGACGAGTATTTCACGTGTATTCATCGTGACCAGTGAATTAACGAAATACAGTGATAAATATTTCAAGGGAACGTATATATTTGTATGTAAATTTATCGCGTTTGAAATTTTTAATAATCTGCGAAAGAACGATTGTACAGCGTTAAGTATAATATGTTTTCGAATAAATTGCAATTAATTAGTAGCCTCAGTGTGCACGTTACTCTACTGCTCGGTAATTATTCATACCTCCATCTCTCTTCGTATTACTGTATACTTCTTGTCGTTGCAGTAACTGTTGCCACTCCACTCAATTATTATAAACTTCGCGCGAAGTTTATATTTGTATGCTAATTTTAATTTGTATGCAAATTAATTTCATTTGTCGTTTTCGCTTCGATTCTATTGTTCGGTTTATTTATTTCTTCGTTACAATAATCGAAAGCAGAGGAAATTTTCTGGGTTCGATAAAATTCCTGCGTAACGAAGAAAATATTCTGCCTATTTACCAAAGAATACCATTTCCCCGGTTGCATCTCTACGTTCTATGCCCGATCGGCTTACTTTTAGAATTCGCCGGTGAAGAACGAAGGCTGAAGGACCTTTTTCAGGGTTCTCGAGTGCCTGGCAGCAATGACCTGCAACGTTTCGAAATCGAGATAAGAAATTCGTTCTCTCGAAGGGCGGGAGGCTCACAGATGTAGATCAGCCCTGAGAACCATTTCGGACGGTTTTTGCGAATGGCCGAGCATCCTGTCGGAACAAACATGACATATATATCTCTTCTTTTTCCTTCCACCAAGGCGAGAAACATAATACTGTTTTGTTGGATGGATCTAACACGTCAGCCTGTATTCCACAGCGTTAGCGAACGTCTATCTCCTGTTACCGCGAGAAAGCTTTCAAACATACACCCTGACATCCCTAATAGATCATGAAAACTTCAGCATTAACCTCTAGGCCTCCTAGAAGGGGGATCCCCCAACGAACAAGTCGGAAATTTTTATATTAGAATCTGTTTCCTTTGTACAAAATAATATTTATTGTCAAATACACGTTGAAAGATTGGTATTGTAAAATTATCGTAGCTATATGTGCAGATGAAAATTTTAGTAACAATCCTGGGCCTCCTAAAGGGGAATCCCCAAATGCACAAGTCGAAAAATTTTAAGTTAGACCCTATTTCCTTTGCACAAAATATTATTTATTGTCAAGTACACGTTAAAAGATTGATATTCTAAAATTATTCTATATGTGGAAATGAAAATTGTAATAATAATCCTAGGTTTTCTAAGGGGGAATCCCCAAACGAGCAAATCGAAGGATTTTAAATTAGAGTCTATTTCCTTTGGGCAGAAAATTCTCAAAAAATGATTTATTCTCGTATGCACGTTTAAATTTGATTTAAATTAAATTTTAGTATTAACGTAAGAGGCCTTCTCAAAAAATTATTTATTGTCAAATACACGTTGAAAGTTTGATATTCTAAAATTGTCGTTGCTATATGTGCAAATGAAAATTTTAGTATTAATCCTAGGCCTCTTAAGAGGGAAATCCCCGAACGTACAGGTTGAGAAATTTAAAATTACAGTCTATTTCCTTTGAGTAAAAAATTCTCAAAAAATTATTTATTGTCAAATACACGTTGAAAGTTTGATATTCTAAAATTGTCGTTGCTATATGTGCAAATGAAAATTTTAGTATTAATCCTAGGCCTCTTAAGAGGGAAATCCCCGAACGTACAGGTTGAGAAATTTAAAATTACAACCTATTTCCTTTGAGTAAAAAATTCTCAAAAAATTATTTACTCTCGTATACACATTTGCATCATTTTCGAAAAGAATTACCTTGCCATAATTTCCAAGTATTTTACACCACGTAACACACACAATCGGCCCAAATTTTTCACCGCTAACAAAATTGTCTTAATTATCAAAATCACATCGCGAATGTATCCCAAAGAATTACATTAATCGTCACCTGAACGAGATATTCGTCACTTTTTGGACACAGAGGGAAAAGCTCGACACGGTTGGTTCTCGTCTCTTTGAAACGCGCGTCAACCATTCTCTCTTTCTCTCTCTGTCTGTCTATCTCCCTCCTCTGTAATGAGCATCGAGAGCGTTTATCTAGATTGCTTTTCTCCTGGTCCTTTTCCAGTGGTCTACGGGACCGTACGAATTGTTTAACGTTTACCAGTCGCGACCCACTGAAACCGCCCCTTTATTTATCCGAGCGTGTGTTTGCCCGCGACGATTCCGCTCCGCGACATTTCTACCACAAAAGGTGCGTGATGCATGCGCATTTGCAACGTTTCACTGTGTTTGCCGAGGACCGGTAAGGGTTTCACGGAGACGCAATATCCGCGTTCATCCTTTCCGAATCGTAGACAAGGAAGCTTATTACAGACTGCTCTTCGTTTAACAAACCCTCTTTCACAACGTCAACGTCTCTCCAGCGAATATTTTATTATTTAACTTCCGTTTCAGACCTATTCTTGCCTCGCCATTGTACACTGTCAAACAGTTACTTAGAAATATTCTTTACGTCTCATATGTTCTTTAATTAAGCTTCAGATATCTCTTGAAAAATTGGTGCTTATTTAGACATAATTTTTTATAGACGATCGAGTTAGTGGAGTAAATTTGTGACAAATTTTCTGTAATTTTTCCACGCCACTTTTTCGAAGTAAAATTTGTTTTGAAGTATCTTCGATTCGACGCAAGGAAATTGAATGTGAAATTATTTGACCGGTCAATTTTCACATCACTGAATTTATTTTAGAATGCTAGACGAATTCTTTCGATTTCTTCGCAAAATTTTAATGAAACTTGGAAGCAGAAAGAAGTTTGCTTAAAAGAAACGAAATAAAAAGGGGTTTACTATGATTAAAAACGGATGGTATTGATAAAGATTGAATTAAACCGTGCCTTTGACAGTGCCTTTTCTCTCTCTTTTCATAACAACGTCAATCTCGCAGTTTATCGTTGAGAATGATGTTAGATATAATTTGCATAGATAAACTCAAGGGACCATCTAACACGATACTTTAAGCAGCACTCGCTCTGCTTCAAACGTGCCCGCTTTTACCGGATAATGTACTGTCTTGCCGAGAAGGAAAATGCAACATGTACTTTTTCAATTATCTTATGCAAAGCGAACGAAGCGTTATCTTCGAAAACGCCCGTCTCTTCCTTTTTGCTCTTCGCGTTTGTTTCAACAAAGAACTATCATGTCACGGGCAAAATTAAGCGGTTTACCAAGCCACAAAATGCACGTGTTTCCTGGTCCTCCCACATATGCAATTCTGTTTGCAACGTTAATAAATGGAAAATTACAGAAGTTGATATCGAAGATTAAAGCAGAGAATTCTCTCAAAGAAATATTCTCCACTTTTGCAATTTTTTTTCTAAGAAAACGAAACCTGTTTTAACATATACAGTCTTTCCAGTCTATTGATCCACTTTCAAAGGATACTCGGGGATTTTTAAATGAAGAAAAGACACTGTTCCGTAATATAAAAATTTATTACAAACTTGTTTTTCCAAAATTTCCGAATTTACCTTTGCCAAATTTCTTCTACGCCAAGTAATCTTCTATTCGACACAGTCACTTCCTTTCTGATACTAAAACACGCTCATTCGTTAAATAAAAGTATAAAAATTCGATGAAAGTTAATCAGAAGCTAATTGACATACAGACAATTGAAACGATGTGAAAAGAAAACGTTATTATCCGTCCCCCGATGTCGTGCACACGTTAATTTTCCACTAGAGCCTAAAATCTTCTCCTCGACACGACGAACACGATATAAACGTTTCGGAACACGAGAAGAAGAAAAAAAACACACACAGAGGATCGAGCTCGAAAAGTTTCACATGAAGAGCAATCGAAGCGTGCGTGAAGATAGGAACGGATGGAAACGCTATTGGAACAAGCAGCTCGCGATGTTTCCGCTCGCGGAACAATGAGCAGAAACGATATTTTTCGAGTGATCTCGAATCGGGCAAAGAACGTGCTAAAACAGCAGTCGTTCGCTGTCTGCTCCTCGAATAATCGTATCTGGAAACAATATTTCCCCGACGATTCACCTTATCGGGGGATGGAGAGGGGTCGAAGAGATGTATCAAAAGCTCGCACGGTTCGAAAGCAGCACGGGAAAGGCATGGCGGGGACTGGGAAACCTTTGATAGGATACCCGGGGCTCTTCAGCGAGAGCGCAATAAAATGCGAGAAAAGACGAACTAGGAAGTCGTGGAAACCCTTTGATCCGACGTATATTCTCTGGCCCGATACGAAATGGAGCACGTATTCCTTAGATAGACGTCAAAGGATCACACGCGGTTATGTCACCGACTACATCAGTGGTTTCCAAAATGTCAGGCCGTATGTACGTACGGGGACTAGAAAAATGTGCTCTTCTTTTTCTAACATTCGTTTACTTCGCTTAGAAAAAAAGCGCACATGTGGACAACTGTATTTTCAGGTAGTTCAAGCACCTCGTGTAATTAAAACGCTTCGTTGATCCCCGAACAGCTGACTGATTCAAGTCGCCGGGTCAATTTTGACCCAGAGTAGTGGTAAGTACTCTTGTAAAGATGTCAGAAGAAACTCTCGATAGATCGTACATTTTTCGAAGGGTTAAATATGTTAGAAGATCACGAAGAATTTGGTTTCTTGGATATAAAGCTCCTTTAACCCCTTCTTTCGAGAAAAAATTCGCGAGATTTCGCGAGGTAAATGACGGGGCGCATAGCGTGCATACTTCTTCCTTTCGAAATGTACAAATTTCACGAGACTTTGGAAACCACTGCTCCGCTTGTGGTTTCCGGACGCGGCAGGCTTACTTCTTCTTTCCCTTCTTCCTATCTTATTCGAAATTCTTCGCGCGTCACCTCGTCTACCAGCCGTAGCAATTTTATCCGCAAATAAATAAGGACGTCTATCCGTTCTGTCTGCGCCTCTGTTCCCCCCTTTCCCTTCCGATGAATGTCACGTGCCTGCACGAGTGAACCTGGTACACACACACACACACACGCGCAACCACGTAGGGATTTTTCGTGTCTCTCTGTTGTATAGCGTGTGTTGTGCTGCTGCTTTGCTGGATGGTTAAATTTACTGCGATTGCTTTTGTAACGGTCGAAATCGGATTTTCGGCTGATTTCGACGTTTCCCCTTTTCTCTCCCCTGGTTCGATACCCTGTGGGATACACGGAAAGGAGAAGAGCTGTTGTGTTTTATTGATACGCTGGAGAGTATCGGTTGCTTGAATTAACGACTGGTCTTTTTAATGGAACGTGTATTTTTGCAACACTGATATTTACGGTTGCTTCCGCTGATGTTTACGGGTTTGGAATTGCATTTTCCGCGGACGTGCTGTGTTTGTCTACTTCTTAAATCGTATGGTCCATCCTTTGGCGCTCTGTTATTTGTTCAAATTGTAGGAAATCTTGAGGAAAGTGAAAGGTGACGTCAGACTAATGATAACCGTGAATTTTTATCGGATTGTTAGATAACGAATTCTTTGCTGAATTGATAAATTCAAGATTAGATTGTGGATGATAATGAGTTGAAGATATTGTTGTTTTTAATAGATACTCAAAGATAATTTCGTATGAGAAATAATTGCTCGCTAATTGTACGAAAGAAGAAATTCGGAATATTTTTTTTCCAGCGGTCACCCATCTTTTTAGGTACACCGATGAACGATGCTTGACTTGAAGATCGACGAAGACTGGACACTACCTAACGGCTATAAACCTTCGTCTTTAATTATACGCTAGACACTAATTTTTTATTTTCGAAATATAATTTTACACTCTTGCAAAAGCAAAGGAAGGAAATGATTGATATTGTATATTATTTTAAATTTAAAAGTTCATTCTGAAGTATTTTATTAGCTACAAAAAATCGTGAAATTGATTCTCCCCTCATCTTTCTCTATTCTCTTTTCTCATCTTCTATCTGATTCCATATACCAAATTCGTATTTTCATATTTGTGTGTTGGTATAATATTTCAACGTTCCGCAAATACGTCGAATATAGCATATTCATTAGCTAATTTCCCTTATATTAAATGTAGTGGGACCCTCTCTAGTTGCCGTTGCAGAGACGTTTTCGTAGCTAATTAGCCCCGTGTACGCTTCAATCTAATTTAAGTAATTATCAGTGGTCAGTTCGCAAACGTAAAGAAGAAGTCCCTTAATTCGCAACGAATTTCAACAAGAGACATCTATCTTTTCCCCTATTCCTTTCAACAAATATCCACAAAATTTCAAAGAACGTCGAAGATCGAGTAAACAACCATGATATAATTCCTCACAGTGAATACAATTCACCCTAAAAATTCCCTGCAAAAGAAGGATTCCTTTTGGAAGTCCATCCAAAGGAGAAGCCTGACAATCGAACGTTAGCAGAGGTCGAAGAATATGCAGGTTGCAAAATTGATCGCGGTACACGCTCGTGCGATCTCTCGATCACTCTCGAATCCCTCTCTCGAGGCTCCTTCACGGCGTCTTGTTTGAGAGCCGACAGACGTCGGTAATTCGATGCACGGCAGGGTGGAACGCGGGCTGGGAAAGGATCGAAGAAAGGGTCGAGAAAGGGTGGAGAGATCCCGGGCCAAGAAGTGCCGCGGCGAGGCATCCTGAATTCTAAATGTGCGCATCGCGTTACGTTTGCACTAGTGAGTCAGAAAATATGCTGTTTACGGGGTGGCGGCAAGCTGCACGTTCGCTGGTCCCTGCGCCTCGACCACACGCAGACGAGAGTCTATGCACAAAGCGAGGCTAGAGTGCATCGGAGTGCGCCACGATGCAGGTTGCATCGCTCGTTTTCACGTGCACCGAGCCTGTGGGCCTGTGGAACAGCCACCGGTTCTCAAACCTGGTGATATCGCGACAATAACGAAGCGATTTCGTTCGCTATCCCGGCACCGGGAACACTATCTTTGTCGAACGGGATGTTTGATAGGCTGGGATGGTTCATGCTGGTGATAAGGGGTGAAGACATCGTTCTGTCGCATTCAGCGTTTGAGTATTGTTGGTTTTGTGCAGACTGTGGTAATGTTAGACAATCAAATTGTGGAGGCGAGAGTAGAAATATGAGACACCGTGGTTTGGATCTTTATACCCTACTGATATCTGTAAAAATATGATCGTGGTTTGGATCTCTATTCGATAGCGACATTTGTAAAAATAGGATCGTTCATGCTGGTGATAAGGTATGAAGACATCGTTCTATCGCGTTCAATGATAGGGAACGATAAACCTTGTGCATCGATGAACTAAGTACTGAAAGTCAAGGGGACTACGTTGGAAACATAACACAGAAACACATACCTATTAGTGGTTTAGTAAATTTTATAAATACATTCCGGGTTACTAAATACGTTGACATACCCTCATAGTTGCTAAAGCGTGAAATTTTTAAATAACTGTCGTGCCAAAGGGTTTATGGCGAACTGCGAATGTTTTTATTTTCGATGCCCTGTTATAAACGCGGAAGTAACCTTTCGAGAAAGTTATCCCTTTCGGTTATTTTCCATTTTTTTAATTTACCCTGACTCGCACATGCTACTTTTTTTTATAGAAAATTTTTCTAAATGAAAAATGTGTTAATATATTAAACCAAAAACACCCTTCTCTCGAAAGCTTTTCCTCGTTTCTTCTAATATCGTTGCCCTTAAAGAATGCAATAGTGAAGGACCTCTATTGGTATCGATTGTGTCCCATTGTATGGTAAAAGGTAGCCAATTCCACCAAATGCACAACAATATTTTCTTAGGGTATAAAGCAGGTTTCCGTTGAGCTTGTATTTAGGGGTTGCTACCCTGGTGTAGACCAATGTTTCTCCTCTGAACACTTTTTCGTCTTTTACACTTAACGGGCCTAACCTGTTTTCGCTGTTTCAAGAAAGAATCATCGAAATCCTATCCGGTAAATTCTTTCCATTTTAAATTCACTTTTTTGTGCAAATTTAAAGAAACTCATTTTCACGAAATATTTAAGATTTGTGACGTCTTATATCCTACATCTTCGAGTCTTTTCAATCGTACTATTGAAAGGTTAATTATCTTCTTTCACTTTCCATATAGCGTTGTTCTCTCTATTACAGCAAAAACTAAATTGCGACATTATAAATATGGGGAAATTTATTTCTATACGCTCAGGAAATAGTAAAAAAATAAATAAATAAAGCTTGAAGCTGAAGAGAAATGTGAGATCAAAGTGGGAACCCCAATCGAAGCGTGAAAAAATCATTATTTCTTACATAAATCGACAAATTCGCGTTATTCTTTCTATCTTGGCAAAAACACAAGTTGCAGCACTATAAATAACGAGAAATTAATTTTTGTGCACCCAGGAAATAATTGAAAAGAGAAATAAATAAAGTTGATCATATTTGGCCCGTGAAATTGAGAAAAATATGAGTTTAAAGGGAAAAACCCCCAATCGAAGCGTGAAAAAAATCACTCTTATTTGCATAAATCGACAAATTCAGCAGTTTCACCTGTTTCACGAATTTTCGTCAAAATTTGCCCCAAAGAGCGTTTCTCTTAATTTTTCAATAGCACGAAACGCATTGGGATTCCCCTGACGTTTCCTCGAAACATCGCGACCTTTGCCTTTCAAAGCACCGCGACTGCAGGAGTACGAATGACATTTAACCGAGGTTGAGGACCAACGCGGATTAACCAGAGAATATAATCGACGACAGTGGCGAAACTAAGACTGTATCTCCCTTTATTATTTATCGGTTGCCTCGGTGCCACGGCAATTTTTCACCGTTCTGGAACACTTTTAAATACACGGCAGCTCACACAGATTCAAGCACACGGATCCTATCTGGAGATTTGAAACTTTCATATTTCGCCGTACATATTTGGCACGAATTCGACGGATCGGGCAAAGATGGTCTAAATACGGGATTGTCTATCTTGGAAAGAAGCGTGAAAAGTCTAAAGTAGAGAACGTTTCCACCGTTTCCCCTTACTACCACTTAACGACTCTGCTTTTATTTCTAGTTTTATCGTGTTCCCCTTTTTTTACCTCTCTCTTCTCTCTTTATTCGCGTCGAAGAGAAGTCGGCCTGTGCCAGCCTTGGAATATCGAAACAACGGCTACACATATTTGACACACAAGCCTGACCTCTTCTCTGTTTTTTTCTAATTAAGCATTTTTTCTGATCGTGCTCAATTTGTTTTTCCCCCGCTCTGGACAGAAACGGAGTTTCGTCGGTGTTTGGAAAATGGCGTTCTATCGTTCGGGAAATTGACAGATTGCTGAAGCACTGCATTGGCAACGAGGATTATCGAAAATGTGACGAATTTCCCTCGTGTATTATTGAAACTGGTTTAATTTCTTATTTTTACAAATTTATCTTTCACCAAGGAAATAAATACGACGCCTTCGAGTATCTCCATCTGATCTTAGAAAGTTTACTGATCCAACAAAAAGAATATTTCGTTCCATGGAAAAAATGAGCGTTACTGTATAAAATATGACGAATTTTCCTCGTTTATTGTTAAAACCTGCTTAATTTCTTATTTTTACGAATTAAATTTTCACCAAGCAAATAAATATGGCTTCGAGTATCTCCATTTGATCGTAGAAATTTTACTGATCCAAAAGAAAAATATTTCGTTCCATAGAAAAAATTAGCATTACAATGTAAAATGTGACGAATTTTCCTCGTGAGTTATTGAAAAATACTCGTTTAATTTCTTATTTTTACGAATCTACTTTTCACCAAGGAGTTACGTTACAGCGTCTCCGAACATCTCGATCTGATTTTAAAAAGTTTACTGATCCAAGAGAAAAAAAATTTCGTTCCATAGAAAAAATGAGCAAGACCGTGTAAAATGTGAGAAATTTTCCTCCTGTGCTGTTAAGATCGATTTAATCATTTATTTTAAAAAATTTTAGTTTTCGCCAAGGAAGCAAGTATGGCGTGTTCGAATAATACAGCGTCTTTCTTGAGAATAATTTGAACGAACGAGGTTTCTCAGTTAATATACAAAAGGGGTGTTCCACGACAATGCAAGAAGGGTTTGCGAAGGCATGACAAGGGTAGCGAAAGAACCTAGGGGGTTAGAATCACCGAACTGCATATTTAGTGAGGAGGATAGTAACAAGATGAAGAGTGTCTGGCAGCGGCCAGTCAAGAGCCATCAACCCATCTTCGTTGAGCTTCACCCCTTCGAACACTTTCGAAACCTCAGGACAACAACCCTCTCTCTGTCCGGCCTAGCGGCTGTCATGAATATTACATCTCGTTATATTACCAAGCCACGCTTCCATCCTACTCTAACATATTTATTAAAGTACATTTTCTTACAGAAATATTTTTCTCAACGTACATTTCGTTAGAAATATTTCTTTCTCTTTCTGTAAATCATCTAACGTTACTTAAAATCGAATGCTAATACTACCTCGCAGTATATCTGATTTATCTAAACGAAATATTTTTCGTTCTCCTTTATTTTAACTTTTATGTGTTTTACTCAAAAAGAGTAGTTGACTTTTGTAAAAAGGATTTAGAAGAACATCGTCGGTTGAGACGTGTTATTTTTGAAAATATGGTTGAGAAAGAATTACGGTAATTCCACTGGGAGAGGAATTAGAAATTCTAATGCACCCCATTATGCTAATGATCGTATTCAGTAATCATGTTTAGTCAAAGGATCCTCCACTCAGCTATCGAACTTCTATTATATTATGTATTGAACGTAATTGAGTTCGATACTTGTAAGTTTCAAATTATACACCGCTGGAAGGTATTTCATCAATTGTGTATCTTAATATCCACCTGCTGAATTTTCTTACTTTTTAGAAATTCTTTTTAGCAGTTACTTTTAGATTTAGAAATTCATTCACATTCTCCGGGAAACTTGAGTCGTTACCTACGAAAGAAAAAAATAGCCAAACTTGACCCATTTTTCGACACCTTTTGCTTTTCCTTCGTTGTCATTATCGGCCACGCTTCAATTCACCCTTACTCGCAGACCTAAACGTGCACTATAATTACCTTCGTTTTTCGAGCACACTTCGAAGACTTCTGTGATCCACTTAAACGCGTTTCCAAAGCGTTTAATTACTTTTCTATTCTGTAATTCACGACGTGTACCCCGTCTGTTGAAAGTTGCATCGCTTCGTTTCGCCTTATTTTCCAAGTTTCCCTCTCGTTCCACGGGTCTTCCGTTCGCTTCTGAACGAACGCTCTAACGAAAAAATTTCCCCCGCACGTTTGCGAAACGCGTTCTTTTTCACGCGCCGCATGATAATCTTCATCAACGTTACATTTCACAAACAAACAGAACCGGTCAGGATTATTCTCCCTCTTTTTTATTCCTGTTTTTTTTTTTCTGCCCCCCCGAACGCGCGCGAACGCTGTGTAGTTTCATTTGTACTTTGGTTAATCGAATTCCGCTTCAATTATCTGTTTGTAATTTAGTTCGAACTTCGTAAAGGTTTTCAACGGGCAAAATGAGATTCGTTACCTTAACTTTTCCATTTAAAAAAAACTCCGCCATGCAAAATTAGGACGCGTTGATCAAAGCGAAAAGAGCTTCGAGCAAATGTTTCGGATAACATTACCTCACAATACCCTTGTTTGCGTGTTCGTTAGATAAAAATAGCTATTTTCCGCGACACAATATTTCGCGCTGATGCGCGTTCAGGAAAATTCGAACGTTTTTACAGTTTCTGCGATTTTAGAGGAAATTTTGATACATCTGCATTCTACGAGAAATTCTCATTTTTTCTTTGTAATGTATTCGAATTGCAAATTGATATTTATTGCGAATAAATAAAAATTGGAACTTTGTACGACAATATTTTGTATTAGTGCGCTATATTTTTAGAGTCTCTATCATATTATTTTGTATTAGTGTGCTATATTTTTAGAGTCTCTATCATTTTAGAGCAAACTTTAATATAGATACATTCCTCGAGAAATTAAAATTTATTTTTCGGAATATATTCCAATAGAAAATTGATATTTATAGCGAATAAATCAAGATTGGAACTTTGTACGACAATATTTTGTATTAGTGCTCTATATTTTTAGTCTCTACCATTTTAGAGCAAATTTTGATACAAGTGTATTCCTCGAGAAATAATAATTTTGCCTTTATAATATATTCGAACAGCAAATTTTTTATTTACAACGGTATTACTGTTAAAAAAAAGTTTCATCTCCGTTATCATTTAGCTAAGTAAACAGGTTTCACAAGCTATGTGAGAGTACCGGCATAAAATAGCATTTTCTTGGCTGTATCTTTTTATGATCACATTAGGTTCGTTTCTCTTTAAAGAAACAACCCAGCTATAGAGAGGTGTACGCAACTTCTTGTTTTTTTCAATTACCAATTAACACACCGGTTAGATTCTCATTCCGCGACGCCTGTGTGCACACGTTGCAGCAGGTCATTGAACAATGAAAAAGTCCAATCTTTCAGAAATTTCGAATTCTCAGAAAAATTCGAGAAATGAAATTTAACCAAACTCTACCCTCTACTTTAATTCTTCTATCCTCCTAACTTCTTACTTTCTCCTGAAATCTATCTTAATCTTAAATATAATTAACCAAGACAACGTTGAATTTCTCACACAATTGAGAAATTAAAAATTGAAAATGAAAATTAAATTAGAAAATTAAAAATAAACAATCTTGAAAACTCACTTTAACACAGTTCTCGTTCATATTTTCTATCTATCAGCAAGTGGTTATTGTTAAATACCTTCCCGGTGTATGTATTTGTGAAAATATTTTATTCCGCTGTTATAGAATAATATAGCACGTGCTGCAGAAGCTCGAAATATAAACCGAAAAAGAAGAAAGGAGGCACGTAACCGTGGAGCATAACACGGCCTTCCTTTATCCGTCGAAGAATAAACAGCGTGGCAGAATTGCGAGAGCAGGCTGAATATTATAAAAGAGCAACCGCGCTATGGAACACGACTGATAACAACAACAAACTTTCCTATCGATTGGCAAGATGACGATTGATACCGTTGGCAAACGATATAACGAGTCTAGTACATAGGAGAACCGTTCGAATTAGCTTGCTTTTCTTTGTGAAACCGTTCTCTCAAAGCAGATGTCGAGCTGCTGGGGGCCACAGGTCGTTTCCGTCATGGAGCTTCGTGAAAATATTTCCTTCGACGGTTCCACGATAATTACAATACGTCTCAAAGCAATGCCTATTTCGTCGAGACGAAGTTTGTTTAAGGCGAAAAAACGACAAAGTGAAAGCCAACCAAGTGAAATGAGATTTGTCACTGGGGAACAATAATTTTATAATTAACACTTTCGCTGCTGTTCAAGCTTATAGGCGTTTCAAATATATTCTCCCGCTATGTCTTTGGTGCCAATAGAAATTTTATAATTAACACTTTCGCTGCTGTTCAAGCTTATAGGCGTTTCAAATATATTCTCCCGCTATGTCTTTGGTGCCTATAGGCGTTTCAAATATATTCCCGCGCTGTGTCCTTGGTGCCTATAGGCGTTTCAAATATATTCTCCCGTTATGTCCTTGGTGCCTATAGACGTTTTCAATATTTTCTCGCGCTGTGCTTTTGACGACTTTTGGCACACTTTCATCTTAATTTAATCATTAATTTTCTGTCCTTTGCGCTCGTTCATCTTAATTCGGTAAAATTATTTGAAAATTTTCTCGAGCTGTGTCCTTGATGCCTATAGGCGTTTTCAATATTTTCTCGCGCCGCGCTTTTGACGCCTTTTAACACACTTAATTTAATCCTTAGTTCTCGTCATTTGGACACTTCTATGCTTATTCCATAAAAGAAATTTAAAAACGATAAATTTTTAATTTTAGTAAATTTTGTTAAAAATTTTAAAGCTACAACATGAAAGATTATTATTCCAATATTAGTAATGTAATGTATGTGTGTGCTATGGAAAAATAGAATAATTTAAATTACTGCAAATAATATTTTGTTGCACAATGAAATTATTCAGGTAGATGATTCTTTATTTACTTTGTATAATGTAATTGCAACTGAACAAACATTTTACAAAATTGTCATACTAGAATACACCCTGTTTCTGTCACATTTATGTTAGATTAACATCAAATACTCCGATGAAAAAGCATTGGTAAATATCACGTTTCCACTTAGCAATAAATAATATTTATTGTGCAAAATTTGATTTATCCAATGCATCAGTAAATTAACTAACACACGAATTCCTCTTCAAGAAAAAAATACTGTATTTTTTACTAGGAAGCATAAAACAATTAACAAAAATAATTGAACACATCTATGAACTATGGCAGAGAAATTTAAAATTTCAGTTGTCTATAAAATAATATTTTCCAGAAATTTCTGGCAATTACTTTTTCGTAATGTAAAAATGTGTTACTTGAATAACGTCAGCTTGTAATAACACTTGTTTTCCCTTCGTTTCCCCCAAAAGTACATAAGTTCAATATTTGCGAATAAACTCACATAACCTCGAGTAAATTAGATCGACAACGAGGGGTCGTGGCAGATATTTTTTTTTTATTTTTTCACGAAGTACGTTTCCCTCTATTGGATATCTCGTAATTCATCTATGTAGTAGTATTTTTTAATTGGAGGCAAGTTTTTCTGTTGTTAACAGAAATAACGATGACGAAAGTATTACAGACCGAAAAAGAGAAATAACTGAAAATAACCTGCGAGAGAAAAATCATAAATGAAAAATATAAATAATTAACACCGAAGATGCTACATTTTCGTAACAAAATTCGTCACGAACTTAGGTTCAAGATATTCACGATTGAACAACCTCTAAATATGAGAAATAATTGAATACTAACTAAACAGGTTGAAACAAAAGACGACGTTCGCGCGCCAAGCAGTTGGTATTGCGATAGAAAATATTGGCAAGCGTGGCAAACACTCACTTCGCAACTCCGTAAACAGAATTGACGAGAGCCTTCGTTTTCCATTAGAACTTTCCGTAAGCGTGCCAAACTGATATCAGCGATACAAGCATTAACTGTTACCAATCGTTTGAACACCGCAACTTTTTTGCCCCGATTTTTAAGTTGGTACGCCACCCGGAGGAGTCTAAAAATGCACAAACTTTGGGGAACTTTTTCTTTACCAATTATCTATGAAAAAACTTCCCAAACTATCACCTTTTTCAAACTCCTCAGAGTGCCATATCCCTTCAGAGTAAATAAATAACTGCTAAATTTCAGAAAAAAGAAAAGAAGTGTATTATTCGTTGGTACGCCTGATAGAAGTACCACGTGTTAGACGTACTTCAATTTCCAATCTATCGGAGTAACAAAAATTGCAAAAAGCAAGGAGTACAGAATTTACCAGAAAAATATCATCGATCACTCGTTTTATCGCCGTGAAACTGACACGAAAGTGGTTATCCAACATGCGCGAAAAGACTGGGAGCAACGAAAATTCCCTAGGACTGGTCGGGATAGTAACTTTCAAGTAAAACTCCGTGAAAACGCGTGACGATACTTATTCGTGGAAGGAAAACACGTATTCTCGGTCGACCATTAAAACGTTATAAACGACCATCGTTATAAACTACTTTAACCAGCGTGGGACCAACGTGGGCTGAGCTCGAAACGCGTCCCATATATCTTGTGTGCGCGCGTACGTGATGACTTCCGTTCGCCAAAAACAGGTAGCCAGGGGATGCGCGCGGAAATTCGTGAATCACTCGTGTTCGGTCTTGCCTATCCATCAGAATTATAGGCACGTATTATCCATCCGCCGAATCTATCTGTCGGCGCATATTCCAGCGAATATGCATCGATGCACACGCGTCACTGTAACTGTGTGTGTGTGTATGACTATTTAGGCGAGTGTAAAATTTCTGTCGGTTTCTGTTACATATTTACAAATTGCTCTGATTTCGCGAGTGAATTATTGGAGACAGGGATTTGTGTGATATAGTAATTATTACTTATTACACAGAGTGAACAACGTGACTTTATAAGGAAATTATGTGCAGTGCTTGACGAATTGTGCCTGCTAACAGATAGGTGGAAAAAGATTATGGAGTTCCATTTAGAAAACTGAAGGCGACCTTGATAACTTTGAAAAACTTTTTTAAAAAAGTTAGCGAGAGAAAAATTAAGCGAATAAAAATTAGCGTAGAAAAATGGAAATATCAATAGTCATATTGTGAAATTAAAATAAATTATTATGTTGAAAGTTTTTAGCTCGTGTTTAAACTGCGAAAAGCTGTATAATTTGTGAATAATTGATGTAAGCCTAAGAGGACTTTATTTGCAAATTAAACAATTAAATAATTTCAGGTTTTTCCTCTGATGCTTATTTACTTTTATTTTATCATTTTTTCCTCTAATTTCCTCTATGAGATATTTCCAAAAATTCTACATTAATACGAAAAGATTTTTCGACGAAATGAATAATTCCAAATCTAGTATATCACGTCAGAATTAAAAGCAAAGTCCAGGAAAATTATAGCGAACATAGATTATCGAGGATTCGCGTGTCCATTTCGTTGTATATCTTTTTTTTAACAAGTATTTCCATTGTAACAAGCAAAATTCAGCGAAACTTTCTCGCAACACGAATTTTTATTTACCTGAAAAATTTGCTTGTCCGTTTTTTTCTGCGAATCAGTTTGTTCAGCACACTCAGTAAACGTGAAAATTTATCGACGTTGTACTTGTTACATGGATAGCGTAAAGCTCGAAAGTGTGAAATTTATCGACTTGTAGTATTGAACAAATAAAAATATCCTGGCTAGGATTTTTTCACGGTTCCTTCCCCC
>NW_017100509.1:1620799-1645058 GCF_001263275.1 Habropoda laboriosa | reverse complement strand
CCCCTGAAGTTACGAAATCTTTTCGTTTTCTGTGTCAATTTAACAGCTCAAAATTTGGACCAAATTGTTGCAATTCGAAAGTTTCACTCGAACATGTCTCGACGATACGATTCCTTCAAGATTGAACCTTTCTTTTGAACGATACAGCAATGGAAGGACAAAACGAGGCGATTTTTAACGCAGAAATAAATTCAAAGTACATACAGAATGAAATTTGTAGCTGCGAGGCTTCGTTCTTGAGAGAAGTAATTTCGAAAATTCGCTTTTTAGTTACGCATTTGGCGGTGCCGCGTTTCCAGCGTTTCTTTGTACTTACAATAATGAGAAAATTAAAATAGAGTATTTTTTAATGAGAGTGGAGAATATCTTGCAACTGGCGTATGTAAAACGTTCCAACAGAGCTGCTGTGCCGTGTGTTTTTTCCCCTGGAAATGGTGAATTTCTGCTAAGAAACAATTTACTTCGCCGAGTTGGTAAGTCATAAACTGTCTTCAAAAGAAAACGTTTAATTACCGCTGAGCAGCTGCCCAAAAGTTTTGTTAAAGCGTTTTCACAGTTTTAGCGAATAAATGGAAAATTTTTTATCAAGCTCTCCCGCGCAGTTCGCCGCCGCGGCGTTTGCAGTTCAAATCTTTGAAAAAAAAGCGGACGAAAAGAAGGGACGGTGGTCCTTTGAAACTTTGTTGGAAACGGAAGATGGACGTAAGTTTTTCAGAACACGTGAGAACATATCAAACGGAAAGTTTCGAACAAAGCTCGTTGCTAATTAAAATATTTCACTTCGCGATTAATTACTTTGCAAGGATAGAAAAAAAAATATCGCGAATTAATTCTACCGCGAGCAATGAAGATTTATGTAAACCGCTTGTAACGGAATGAAATTATTATTTATTTGCGAAATTTTGCGAACGACGAAACGTATTGTGGCGACCGCCACGGGGGGGCCACGCGCTTAGGCCTGGCGACTCTTGGCCCTCGAGGCGAAGAATCGAGAGATGTTTTTCCAAACATCTCCGAGTTTCTTCGTCCTCGAGGACGAGAGTATTGCCTCGGCAATGCAGGCCCGCGCCCCCATTTCCTGGGACTTTCCCAGGGAAAAGGGGCTACTTAAGGGAGCCCCGGAAAAGGCACGGGGCTTTTTGTCGTGAACTTTCTTTCTACGTGCATCGTATCGCCTATACATTTTAAAATTAGTTCAAGCGTTATCGGTTAAATAAATAAATATATTTTTGTTAAGCAACTTTCGCGAGTAATTATTTTACACCACGTCACTTCCAAAGTATAAAAATTAACACCTGGAAAAGCATAATTAATTCACTCTTAGTTCTTTTACTTTTTCTCTCATTTCTTTTTTTTTATTTAAGTAAAGAGGACAACTTCTCCTTTGCAGAATTACTTTCCGCGTTTCTACTTTGAAGTTTTCACCTTCCCGTTTGCATTCTCATCTGACAGGCGCTAATTAACGAATCCAAAATTAAACACTTGTATCCCGTTTGTTTATCGTTATAACTTTAAATGGTAGTAACTGAACGCAATACTTGGCGATTTCTAGTTTATCGAGGAAAGGGAATAATAAATGAATATCTGTCCTGTTATTACTCATTTTTCTTTTACCGTATCAATACGAATACGATTAAAACCGACAAAATTAACCCTCGAACAGCGGATGGCGGGTCAAATATGACCCATTGCTAAAATCATTTTCCTACTCAATCGAAATCACATTTTTCTATTTTATTTACCCGAGAAAATTTTGCAAAATCGAGACTCTACTGCCCATAGCCAAGACGTTTTCTTAATTTCTTCGTTGTTAATCGCTTTTTTGACAAGCATGAAGGCTCTAATTCCACAAGAATTATTCTTTTCGTTAACTTTCTAAAGTCTCCGCGAAATCTGGACTTCGTCACCTTGATCCTTGCATAGGCAACCAGAATAAATTATTAATTACTATTTTGGAAACGTATATCGACGAAAAAATGTCCAAAAAATAAGGAACCGGAGCGATTTTACCTTAATTTCACAATAACGTGAAAAATTGTCGTAGGAAAGTACAGAAATGGACACCAGGGTACCAAGAGCTTTCACAGACTCTTTCTTTCACTCAACTAGAACACGACGATTAGGAAAAACAGGTTTGCTTTAAAAATGAATTCACTTGTGAAATGATTATTTCAATGGTAAATTACCAATCGATTCTGTTCGGTGTCGTAACGTTAAGCAGGTCGAACCGTGACTGTGAAGTCACGGCACGCAACTAACCGAACAGACCCGCTAAAAGGGAAAAAGGGGAAAGTGGAGGAAACGGGTGACAAAAGGAACCGGCGACCAGTTGAATCGGCCGTGCCGTCTGGAGAGGTGCATTGAAAACGTTTTACCTCAAAAACGTCCGTGCATTCCGCCGGTTCAGCTGCTGTGTTGCTTCGTTGACAATCCACCGGTAATCCGGCGAACGGACGCCGGTTTCATCGTCGTCAGACCATCTCGAAGTTTTACACCCAACTAATGTCCTCCGAGCCACTTTCCCAAAGAACACGTGTTCCCAGTGCAGTTACCGAAAGAACGAGATTTGTTTGGTATTAATTTTACGTTCGATACCGTGTATTTCCTTCTTCAATATGGAAAATTGATATAGAAATGTTTCCTCTGACGAATTTTGTGATTTTTCGGATATTTCGATGATTGCTTGAAATTCTAAAATTCGAGCACGAGACAGCGATCGGCAAAGAATAATCATAGACGTCGTTTTCCCAGTGTGAACGCAACGTTCCTCCAATTATCGAACGAAATCCATTTGATCGTGGAAGCCTGTCGAAATGACGATGATCGTGAAAGTTTAATTGCGACACCGGTTCAAACCAGCGAAATTTATTTTCGACGATGCAATTATTCCGCGACTCGGCCAGGCGTCAACTTTAAACGAAGAACGATCGAAACACGGAATACGGAAACACGCGACGACGAATGGTATCCGGGGAGGAAAAACAGGAAAAAAAGAGAATAGAAAAAAAACGAAGAACGCGTAAGAATAATTCGTATGAAATATCTTTTCGCGCGTTGATACCACCACCATCACCGGCGGAATCGCGCGCATTATCTTTTTCCTGTTCCGCAATCAAATCGACCGGAAATCGTTAAGGGTCCTCGAACACCAGGAGACGCGAACGGAACGTGACGCGACAGAATCAATAAACGTGGCGGAAAAAACCGTGGACGATCGCGAAAAAATTTGCAAATTAATCGAGTATCGAAACTCGATGCCTGCACGAAACTCCGAATGAAATTCGCGAACGTTGGGGAGGGGAGGAGGAGAGGAGGATGGAAGAGGCATGGTTAAATTGGAACGTGGCTCTTCAACGTTCCATTTCCACCGCTGCTTTTCCGCTTCTTTCCAGATACCGCTCTCTCTCTCCCGCTCGTCAAAATCTTTTTTTCACGATCCCGATCGGATGGACGCGTAGCGTACAGGAAACGTCCGGATCCGTCACCGATCGACAGCACGAGAAACTCGAAGGAAACTTCTAGGCCGTGTAGAATCGAACGAGCATAAAATATTGAATGAATGGAAAATTCTAACGGGGAAAAAAGAATTCTTTCGATCTCTCCTACCCAGCGGCTCTTCGATTCTTTTGAACGAATTAGGAAGAATGTTACGACGAATTTTAATGGTAAATTGATACACGGAGGTTTTCTTTAATTTATGCCGGAGATCGTAGAAGAGATGTGAAGAGTTATCTAAATTAACGTTGACAATTCGGAGAAAGGAAGAAGAGTTTCTTCGCGAAATTTTTATTTCTTCGTTTCAGCAGTACGTCTTCGTTAAGACGCGGCGAATATTTGCTTTGCCAAAATTCGAAATCCCACTTGAAATTGTCGAGACATTTGTCCCAACGATGGTGGAGCTCGATACATCATCGGGAAAGTTTCACATTTTTCACGGTGCTGCACGACGGAGCCCCAGGTTTTGTCCGCGTCAAATGAAAAGCCTCAACCGTAACTCATCTTGCAACACTTTCTGCATTTTCCTCCGTACACGCGTTTCGCTTCCTCCGTTTCTTCGTCAATGTTAAATCTCTGCCCCCTCGCATATTTTTTTTTTTTCTATTGTACCGTTTCTTTCGATTTTAATTCTTCGATGCGGCACGATTTTGCGAAAATTTTCTCCTTCTAGATGAAATCGTAGTGTTTGCTGAAACGTGGTATACACATTATACCAGCAACGATAACAATAATTTCATCACGTGTACCGCAGAATTTCTACAGCATAAGGTCCGACGTTGTCCAAAAGCGTTGAAAGCGTCGCGGACGGAATAGAAAAAGGCAGGCTTGTAATCTAGCCTTTGAAAAATCTTCGTTCGTGCTGTTCCCGAAATAAGCTCTTTATTTCACGCGTCGTAACCCAATAACGCCGAGACCACAAGTGCTTCCCCGGTAACAGAAACAACAAATACATTGAACCGAACGAGGAGATAGGCGCGACTCCGTCAAAGGTTGCAGATGGTGTAGAAGGGAGAGAAAGACCGAGAGAGAGACAGGGTGAGAGGGAGAGACACGAAGAGTGAAGGAGAGACGGGGAGAAACGGGGAGAGCCAGGGAGAGCCAGGGAGAGACGGGGAGAGCTAGAGTGGAAAAAAGAGGAAGGAAAAAAGGAAGAAACAGTAGAGAAACGAGATAAAAATGGGAATAGAGGGAGAAAGAGGGAGGAGAGACAGGGAGAGATAGAGAGAGATTCGCAGGAATACAGGAATTCGCATAGAGCATTACCAGGAGAAGATGTTCACAGATTGTGCCCCGGAGCGAGACGTATTCGGGTCACTAGTACGTTTTCCTCGCTCCCTCGGGCTTCTCTTTTCCTCGCCTCTTACCCTCGGGTCTCAGCTTCTGCAGACGCGTACCGGGGTAAATCAGCCCTCCCCTTCGTTCACCCTCACCGCTGTTCGTTGGTTCTCCATCGTTCCTGCCCACCCCCTCTAGCAGCTGGAGTCCCGCGATCAGCGTGTCCCTCTTCCCTATTTTCGTTTCGAGGGAAACGTCAGCAGCACGAGGCACGGCTTGGAAAATCCGGCGCGTGGACTAGGACGCCTCTTCTTCGCCAGGATACGATCCTCGAACCTTGGAAAATGGCTCGAAGACGCTACTCAGGTGTCGGTGACGGGCGTCGTCGGACTGTGCTGGCCCTCATTGGCCGGTGGGATGTAAACTGAAGGCTTGCGTTTTATCGGTTTCACCGGGGGAAGATTGACCGGGATAGAGAGCAATTTTCACCGTCGCCGAAAGGAGAGGAGGAGTGTTATGATTCTTACGGCGAGATCCGCCCACCGGTGTAGGATCTTTTTTTCGATTTTTCTTTCCTTTTTTTCTTTTTTATTCCTGACCACGGATCTTTACGACTTGCGATTTAATATCGGGAGAATCGTGGTTTCGGACGAAAACGATCCTGGCCAGCGGAGTTTGCTCGAGGGGAATTCGATGAAGTCCCGGGCTGGTGCGTTAGGACGCAGCAGTTTCGACCTACGGAATTTGATTTGGCGAGGCACTAGCGAGTTGACTGAGGGCCAACAATGCTAGACCGGATCTTGGCCCACGCACAATAGGCTGAACAAGGAATGAGAAATAATGCCCTCGCTTCTTCTAACCAAATTTCGTAATGGACTTTTACCGCGGAACCATGGAAGAATGTTCAAGTTTCTCTATAATGGATGAATTAATATTGGCATGTTGAAATTTGCCTGCTTGTGTGTCACTGTGAACCACTTTATATCTCTTCGAATATTTTTCTCTTTCGTAACTTAACATTTCTCAGCTGTCCTCCGTCTGAATTAATCAGAACTCTTTGACAAGATGGAAAGATGTATCGCAACGTAAAGGATTAATTAAAATCTTGGAAGCCTTGTAGACGAAGCAGATTCTCTTCTTTCAGTGATTACCCCTTTGTACCGTGTCCATTTAAATTTATGATGCTTTCCATCTACAATGTATCCAGCTACCAGCAAAGAGTATTGTGCAAATTCAGTATAATGATAGGTAAGAAAATTGTGTAAAAAGTTTTAATTACGATGGTACACCATCCTGAGGCGTCTAAAAACAGCTAAAGTTTGGGAATTTTTGTCATATGTAACCACTGAGTGCAAAGCTTCAATTTTTTCAGAGGACATAAGTGTAACTTTCAGCTGTCTTCTCGAATTTTTCAAAAGCAAAAATTTTTCACCACAAATTTTTAAATATGATTATACTTTAATAATACCAGAAACGAGTAAATATACAGCCTTCTTCTTCTGCTATTACATTATAAGAAAAAAAAGGAAACGCTTTCTTGGTTTCAAAAATCAAGTGTCAAAATTTGAATTTTGGCCAGCTTTTTAAATAAACCACTCCACTATGCGTGGCCTCGAGAGTATTTCACTGTTGAGCAATTATTTCACCGCGGCACATATACCAATCCGGACAGCCTCTGTGTATATATATATATATATATACATACACTCGTAACGTTAATCGAGGCTGTGAAACAGGAGCAACGTTAGCGGCCAGCAATCTGGCACACCTTCCTTTCGCCGGGCATTTATCCACGGCAGAATCTGTCCACTGTCGTACCGTTTTAAAGTCTTCCAGGAGCTTTGTTCTGCCTGTCGGATCTCGTGACGTGACGACCTCGATATCTTAAAAACGGTTCATTATCGAGGAAAAGCCTGTCCCGTCGTCGATGCGGCGGCGTCGCGACGCTTGAAATTAGCCGACGGGGCCGACTTCGACGTTTCCTTAGCCGTTGGGCTGATTCCACGGGACTAGACAACTCGCTCTATCGGAACAGTCAGTGGAAGAAGAAAGGAATTCGACTGTCGATTCTCGCGGTGCTTTCTGTGAAAGCTTGTTATCGGATTTCCAGCGCAACACTGCGGCTGCTGGTTATCGATTAGAATATAATGGATGGCTAGCCCACAAAAATTACCATCGCGTACAACTAACGCGAACATGGAATTTCAATCTTTACCGGTCCATGTAAATACAGTATACTTTCGATACTTTAATATTTCAATTAGAGAAGGTGAGAAGGTTCGTTTCATTGCTGTTAGATCGTGTTCGAGATACGTGAATTTTCCATGTTAAACGGGTATTTTTTTTTAATATTTCAGATTTATGTCGCGTCGACATTTAGGTCATCAGCGACTTTGCTTCGGCTTTCTTTAGTTAGATCTCGCGGTAACGTTGGAAATCTTTTAGGTAGTTAAGAATGCCTGTGATGTTAAGGCGGTAGACACTTTGTTTTCTTTTCTTTTTTAGCTGCTAATATTCTTGTTTAACGTGTGAAATCAAAACTTTCGAGGATTCAGAGGCTGTTTAGGTAGTTAAGAGTGTCTACGATGTGGTTCTATGACGTCAAGACGGTAGACACTTGGTTTCTTTTTTCTTTTTCAGCTGCTAATATTCTTGTTTAACGTGTGAAATCAAAACTTTCGAGGATTCAGAGGCTGTTTAGGTAGTTAAGAGTGTCTATGATGTGCTCCTGCAACGTCAAGACGATAGACACTTTGTTTCTTTCCTTTTTAGCTGCTAATGTTATGTTCAGGGTGTGAAATCAAAACTTTTGAAGATTGGAAAGCTACTTAGGTACTTAAGAGTGTCTCTGACATAGTCCTGTGACGTCAAGACGATAGACACTCGGTTTTTTTTTTCCTTTTTAGCTGCTAATATTCAAGTTTAGGTTGTGAAACCAAAACTTTCGAAGATTGCAAAGTTATTTAGGTAGTTAAGAGTGTCTACGATGTGGTTCTGTGACGTTGAAACGTTAGACACTTGTTTCTTTCTCTTTCAGCTGCTAATATTCGTTAGTTTAAGACTTAGATAGCTATTAATTAGAATATCCTCGACAGCAATTTTTTCACAACGAATTCTTCCGAGTGAACAAGTGTGAGAAGAAGCACAAGTTCGAAAAGCTGCCCGTTAGGCTTGCAAAAGAAGGTAAATCGACGAGTGTAAATTTCGAGATGAAAAGATGAAGGGTAAGAAACATCGAAGAAGAGGAACGAGCAGAGCCCGCGAGTATAAAGCGTAGAATTAAGGTGGTGAAAAAGTTGGGAAACTATTGATAATATGGGTCGAAGAAGTTGGTGAATGATCGGTGAATTTCCGAGGCTTCTGCAACGTCTCCTTCCCTGGAAAACGGTCATTAATTTCCTTGACTACGCTGCCTGAGTATGGAAAGTCCATTACTGCTAACCGGACAACTAATCCTTGCCCACTTACCCGAACGGCCCGGTCTGATTACATCGAGTCTATTACTACTGGCTGCGAAACAACGAGTTCCACGGGCCCGAGCGTAATAGACAAATCAATTACCAAGAAAATTCTGCTGTTAAGTATCCCGAGCTTTTCCTCCACGTCGTTCAACGGTTTCGCTTCTCGCAGTGCGCAACATAATGAAAAATGGAAAGCTTCGGGATAGAAATGGAGTTCGGTGACGTGGCACAATGGTGTAAGATAAAGGTAATAGAGGTAACAGTTAGGAACAATGACAATTTACAACAATATCGCATTCGCTGCTAATTCTTCGTAGATTTGAAATTTATCCGAGTGATTTACCTGGCTTTTTAAACAATTCTTAAAGTTGCTAACTTTTTTCTGGAAATTCTCGGGCAACTTGCAATGCACTGTGATCCTAAATTTTTTTACCGACAGTGTAGTAATATGAATAATTACTGAATTTGAGAATTTCTGAATTTACCAAGAAACTTTGCAAATAGCAAATTTTGGAGTGTTAATTAAGAAATTGATAATTCAGCCTCTGATAAATCTGAAAATTTTGTTTCAATATGATTCGTATATTTTAAATATATTTCACATTTCAGTTTCAAGTATATCTAAATATTTCGAATATCACGACTACTTTCAGCTGCGTCGAAATATTTTTCTCAGCAACCGTATCTTTGATCGAAGAAGACGCGAACTGTACTGATAAGATAAGAGACGTCCCGTCTGTCTGCCACCGAGAATAATAAACTGCAATCGGTGAATTATGATGAATGGATTATGGAAAGCTTGTACAGTTTATGAATGTTAAGGAATACCCGAAAGCTCTCGAGCATCCTGTTTTATTGCAAGAACTTTATCACACCACTTATCCGTCACTCCTGACCCGGCCAAAATTTCACACAGCGCCTCTCCGCGTACAGCCAGGATACACGTCTATGTACACATGTGTTACAGGCGTATATCTTCTCTCTGGCCTCACCTCGAAGGCGAGGAAGGTCTGCGTGTTTTGCAACAGGGTGTTTCACGCCGGCACACCGTTAGAGAACTGTACACGGCCCGACCCCGCACAGAAACGGTTGGAAGATAGCGGGTGCTGTTCGCGCGACGAAGAGCGAAACGTGGGACAAGGACGCGGCTGATATGAAGAGAAGCGGAGAGTGACAAAAAGATACGTGAAACGAAGCAAGATGACAGATAGACAGCTGAGATCGAGAAAAAGGAGACACGAGAATTCGCTGAGGGTGGAAAGAAACGAGTGAATATACAAGGCGAGAATCGGTACAGGCTATAGCTTGACGCTTAACTTCCTCACGGGATTAGTACGCTTGAAATTCGATCGAACTTCTGGTTAAAAATTGTTGCTACATATCAAATTAAGTTTTACTTTTTAATTAACTTTTCAGGGAGATATTGAGTGGATAGATTCGTTGATTTTTTAAGGAGTACGATATAGCTGTCTGATTCGATCTTATCGTCTATTTCTTGTAGCAAACGTTTAGGTGATTGAACAGAGAATTTTACACGTTAATACCAATATCTAATGTAATTTATTATTATTTCTGTGATTTCAGTGATTTAATAGAAATTATTAAAAAATGTTCAATCACCAGCAGAATCGGTGCAGGCTATAGCGTAAGTCTTAACCTTCTCCTGGAGTTAGTACGCTTAAAATTCGTTCGAACTTCTACTTAAAAATAATTCCTAAATATCAAATCAATTTTCTACGTTTAAATTACTCTTTGAAGGAAATCTTGAGTCGATAGATTCGTTGATTTTTCACGAATACGATACATTTCTCTGATTCGTTCTTTTCCTCTCTCTATTTTTCACAGCAAACGCCATGTTCTATTGCCCCTATACGTCAATCCTTGAAATTCTCGTATATTTTATTCTCATATACTTTCCCGCCTTTTTCACGTTTTAAAGGTTGGTCGTCGCGTGTCTCCTAAATGAGTGAGCGGAAGTCAAATCGATCTTTTTTGTACATTGCGCTTTTAGCCTGCGTATTCACTCCGCTTTTTTCCCTATTTCATCGCCACTGCGAAAATTTCTACCAGCGAGTTGATTTCCTCTCGTTCCGCTGGAACAGCTAACTTCCACTCGGTTTTTGTCATTTCATGATCCAACAAGTTTCCTTCTTCTTACAGCGGAATATAAATAAATTCCCGACAAAAGAAACAACATTTTCAATCATACTTCTCTTTCTATCTTACGCTAACGATAAAATAGTAATTGAAAGTGTATTAATTTAACGCGTTAAAAACAAAAAAATACTAATATTTCCAAAATTCTAGAGTTCCAAAGAAATTGAAACAGAATCTTTTAAATAAACGGAACTGGATATTTAACAAAAGTTATGGAAAAATGTTCGATCCCAAGCAGAATCGGTACAGGCTATAGCGCAATTCTTAACCTTCTCACGTAGTTAGTACTCTTCAAATTCACTCGAACTTCTGCTTAAAAATAATTCCTAAATATCACACTTTTTTAAAAAGCACAAACAGCACCTCGAACACCATAGAAAATTTCTTTTCAAATTTTTCCAAATCGGCAATTGGAAGAATTACATAGTGATTTACGTGAAACGTCCTTTCAAAGAATGGAACGCATTCGTTACACGAATCCCTGCAGCCCGTAAATTCGCCTATTTATCGAATTCGAGAAATACACCAGATTCTCGTTTCTAAAACCAGCACGACGGAAAATCACGAAGAGATCCGAGTTCAGCCAATAAATCCTTCCCTTATCGCGTCTCTCCGAAGACACGTTGCGGCAGAATAGCATAAACTGACCAAACTCGACGAAAAAAAAAAGAGAGAAACGCGCTTTTACAGACAGCACAGCCAGTGTCGAGTTTATTTCACTGCCCCGAGATAGAATCGGAAATGCACGAGTTATGCGTTTTAATAAATTCCCTCAAGACAGCATAGAAAGAGAGAGAGAGAGAGCAGCTGGACGATAAAAATCCAGCGACCAATTGCAAGACTCGAAGGACTGTCAATCCTTGAGAAGAACGTAACTTCACACCTTTCGAAACCCCTCTCGACTTATTATATCCATTTTACAGCATCGAATCCTTCGAAAAGCTGAATTTCCCGGAAACATGTTCTCAGCCTAAAATCAGTGAAATTGAAAATGTTCGATACTTCGTCTGTTGCGACTGCAAAAGTTGCTTTATGAGAGGATGTTTCTCGAAACCTGTGTGAACGAAATTATTTTCGAGTTACGTTAATCCTTTCACCGCTGTTTGGCGCCTATAGACGAAAATTTGGAAGAATACAGCGTTCTCAGCGTCTATTTTATTTGCTCTGTGCTGTTAACGCGTTTTAGTGCACTGTCGCCGTAATTTAATGCTTAATTTTCGTTCTTTGCACACTTCCATCGTGATTGAATAGAAGAAAACGACGCAAACGGATTGAAATCTGCTTTGAGGGTTAAAAAAGAAGTTTGGTCATCAGTGTTGCACCCTTTCGTCTCCATTGAGAAAATGAGCTTTTCTTATAAATTACCGAAGTGACTGTTGACAAAATTTCACTGCAAGCGAGCCTATTTTGCGTCTCATTTAAGACACAACACTTTCGTGTATCAGGTAATCCCGTAAGTTCCTGTCGAATTTTCTAATTTAGATCCAAATTTCCAACTAACCTTGAAATTCGATAAAAAAAAAAAAAAAGAAGCAAGAATCTTCTCGTTCCTCGACTATTTTCTATTTTTTTCTATTTCAGTATTTCCTTGGATTTTCGTTAAAATACTTTTCCCTTTCAGGACGAACCTACGGGACGACCTAATACAACGAGAATCGACGTTCTTATTTTTTATTTCACTGAAATTACAACGTTTCGACGAATAACAGAAAACCAAAGTGTGTATACGTGTGTGTATACGTAAGAAGAAGTAGAAAGAAGATAAAAGCGAGACGTTTCTATAAATCGTGTATCGCAAGGGTACCTTGGCAAGTATTTTTCAATATTCACGAAAGGAACGATCGCAGGCGAAGAAGAAAGTGCTTTAGCTGTATGTTATAATCTGAAACCGTGGAAATGAAAGCGTTCCGGGGTGCCTTTATGATACGGCAGAGAAGCTTCTACCTACAGTCATCAAGCATGGTTCCGCCGTTTGTCGTTCACGTGAGAAGAACCGCGGTGCGCATAGAACACGCGTCGTGCACGAGAAAATCCATTTTCTTCGTTTCCCTGTGGCGGCCTGAAATGAAAGTGGAATTTCGATTTTTAATCGCCAGGCAACATCGCCGGTGTGTTACATTGAAAAGTACTCCAGCACCGAAGGATCGTTTCTTTTCATCTACCTGCCGTATTTTATCGATGCACAGAGAGAATGGAGGAGAACGAAGAAAACGCCTATCTATCCTGCACGGATTTTCTCTCGACGTTTAAGTTAAACACGTGTAGAGAATATGGAGGAATCTGAGGAAACTCATCGATGATGAAATGATCATTTGCGCTAGGAGAACCTGTCTGGAAAAAAGAAGAAGAAGAAAAAGAGAAGTGATTAACTGTTGACCCTTTGATAAGTGCAATTTTTTGAAATTTGTTTGTATTTTCTTTGGCAAAAAGTAAGATACAGCGTTATAAGTAACGAGAGATTTATTTCTATACGCCCAGGAAATAATTTAAAGAAAATAAATAAAGCTGATCACGTTTGGCCCATGAAATTGAGGAAAATGTGAGTTTAAATGGGGAATCCCAATCGAAGCGACGAACTATCGATTATTTTTTACACAAATTCGACAAAATCCTACATTTCAACGTAGCAATGCCAGTTGTTTCACAAAGTCTCGTTACCTTACCTTCAACATCCCAGATTCAAGATCTTCTTTGCCACATGAATTTCTCGAAAACTGTCAACCTTAACCGGTTAACCGTTAAAATCACCAGAGCCTACATATTGCAAGAATCTCATCTTATGCTCTATTTACGCAAGTTAAACAGTTTTGTCTGCAATTGCGTCTCATCCGTTCTAAAGTTCTGAATCACAGAGGCTGAACAAGAGACCTTTTGCTAGATAACGTTTTGCCTTCAAAAGGTATCGTCGTAGGTTAAGGGTAGCCAACCAAGGCTCTCTCTCTCTCTGTCTTCTTCCTCTTCTACGTGTAGCTTCTGTCCAGACAAAACGCAGGTTCGTGTAGGTGGCCGACCGAATGGAAGCAGCCTCCTGAAGATTGCAAAAGCAATTTCCACCGACAATGCAGTCCACTTTATTCCACGCATGGTGCGTGTGCCCTTTCTCTCAGCATTCACGCGTAAGGGTCGACCACCACGGCGGAATTCACTCTCTTTTATTTTTCTTTTTTTTTTTTTGGATACGCCCCCTTCGTCCTGCCAAAGAGAGACCCTTGTCCCGACAGGAAGGGTTGAAAGGACTGAAGGGTGGGAAAAAAAAGAGGAGAAAGAATGCAACGCGTCGGAAACATCGAAACGAGTCGTTCCACTTCAAAGGGATGTTGCTTATAAACCCTTTTGCACGGAGTTCGAGAAAGCGAAATTCGCTGAGATTGTTAGGGCAACGTCGTTAAGCTAACTGCGACAGTATTGTCTTGATTTCTTGAACAGTCTGAGTATTTTAACGGAAGTAGAAGAGACGCCATCCTTGGGTGTCTGAAAATAGGTGAAGTTTGGGAATTCTTTTTTTTTTTTTTTTGATAGGTAACTACTTAACGAGAAGTTTCAATTTTCTCAGAGGAAGCAAACGCGACACTCGGCTTTCTTCTGGAATTTTTTTGAAAAGTAACAATGTGAGAAAATGGAGCAGTGATATTCGGTAATTGTGAGAACGTCTGAAATAGAAAATTCTTCTCAATTTCTGGATAAAAATTTATTACTTTTTGTCAATACAAAAATGTTTCTTGTCCTTGACTGTAGTACTGGAAGAGAAAATGGCCGACGCTTAAGTTGGGACAGTCAGGAAAAGAAATCATACGTCAAGGGGTTAATGACCACTCTCGGTGGAAAAGTGAAATGTTGGACAGGAAATGTCGGGCACGGGGAAACGGACTGGCGTTCCAGAAACTCGATCAAGCTTTAAAGACCTTATCTGAAATTGATGCGCGCGGTTGCAGTCGACCGTGCCGATCCATTTGCCATCCAGCCGCGAGAATCTTCTGTCGGCTTCCTTAGCGAGGCTGCTATTTTGTCAGGCTACCGCTTGAAATAGATAGTACTTGGCCTCGTTCACGCAACACGTCATCCCGTGAAAATATAGGCACCACCGCGTGTATACTCTTCAATTGGACGCGCGTCGAGCATATTAAAATTACTACACGCGTTAAGAATGCACAGCCGGAGACGAGAGATGTTCTCGCGAGACAGAATCGTGGTAATATTTGAGAATCGAGAGTGTAGAAAGTAAGAGCCCCCCACTTGTACGATATACAACTTTCTTATCAAATCTCTCTTTGAAATCACGGAAAAAGTGATACACAACGATACGACTACAGCGTGAAAGTGCAGTAAAATGATGTTCCGTATAATATAATTTGCCTTTGCTTGTAGAATGATATTTAAAAAGCTATGGTGGACGAGAGACGAATAAACAATCTTCTAAGAGTAAACGATTATTCGAAAACGTTTAAAAGAGGAATATTTCTGAACGAAACTAATTGTAAGTTTGAAATAAAATAATTGTAATATCGAGATATGAATTTCCTCTTGAAAGGTTACACCGTTGTACCTACAGCACCATCTATGAAGCACAGAAGAAAGTTACGAGTGATTTTTTTACTCTCCGGTAGTAAGTAAACGAACTGAGAAATATGAAAATTATAAAACGGCTGTACCGCCTGGAAATTTTGCGGGACACTGCGTGTCATCGATCAATTTAATCATGGATGAATTAATTAAACTCAGAAAATTCCAAGTGCAGCTTGCAGTGGAACCTTCTAAACAAAGTTATTATACCTAACCAGATGAAGATATACTGTTAAAATAGAAAGATGACGCGTACATTATTTTTGTTACAACCTCTGGTAAAATTATTAATAAACATAAGACGAATATAACGAAAGAAATTAGCAAATATACTAGTTGAAACTGCTTCGTAAAACTTTCCTGTCGTACTTAAACTCGATAACAAAACTGACAATCCCTTTGTGACAATTTCTATTAACGCAGCAATGTTACTGGAGAACGCTTTTAAGGGAATACATCTACGAAATTTGCTCCGAATAATTATTAAAACGAAACCAGTGCAAATAATACTATTTGATATTTATTAATATCGTTTACGCTATACTTTATAAAATAATCCTACTATTTAGTAAACGCGTTACTTCCTAAGTAACCTTAAAATCAAAATCAACTAGCAATAGGTTGAAAGTTTTGAAAAATCACAGAACTATTATTTATAAAAATTAGGGAATAAAAAATTCAGATGTTTAATACAAAGGAGACAATAATACTCTATGCTGTATTTCTACAATTATCTATAAAAATTTATTACACTATTTTTAAAAAGGCAGTAATTTTATTTCCATCTCCAATAATAAAATATATCGCATATAATTGACAAATATTACACGAATGTGAATTTGGTATACAGTGTTAGTAGAGAAAAGAAACTCTTGCAATCTCATTCTTTCTATCCTTATTATTGCGAGCCGTTTGTTCTAACGATAGAATCATTTTATAAATTTACCTACATGTAGCGTACTTACAAATACAGTATATATAATATTAATTACAAATATATCAACATTTGAAGAAAATAGAAAATTTCATCAAATAACAAACATTCTTTCCTGTTTCCTAGCATAGCTGATATGTAAAGATGCGACGTGTTTGTGCGACGACGTGAAAGCACATGTGTTTGTTCTAATAAAGATTCTCTAAAGTCAGTATAAAATGTAAATATAAACAGTTGTTTCTTAATTTCTCCCTATATCAGTAGGATGTTTCTCCCTAGAAACACTATTTAGATATTCTTTAAAAGCTGAAAATAACCTTTCATCCATCTCCTCCAAGTGTTGGTACAAAGTTGTTATAAGTTTATTTAATGTTCTTTGCATTTGTCTATCTGCCATTTTAAATGTACCTAAAAGAGTTTCCTTTAAACTTGCTTTTACATAATACCAAATAAAACGAACTGCTTCAACTATGCAATCTGAACATGTTGAACATTTCTTTGTTAGAAAACTAGCTATTTTAAATATCAACATGAGAACACTTGGGGCATCCTTTATACATTTCATGTCTCTCAATATATCATCATAGCTGGTAGTGTTAAATCTTGCATTAGTATCATTTGAATTAAATTTCTGCAATAAAGTCAATAGCAAATCTCTCAATTGGATAAACATACTTTCATTCTCACCCTCTTTATTTTCTGTAGAATTAACCTCACTAGACAGGTCGGGTTTAAACTTAATAAATGTCCTTACAAATATTATGGGATCTAATAACATAACGCCATCAATCCTCGTTTTCCCGTTATCAATCAATTTAGTATTAGATATAACAGGATTGCCTGATTTAATTCTCAAGTCTATTTTTCTATTAACA
Organism: Habropoda laboriosa; assembly: GCF_001263275.1. Classification (NCBI taxonomy): domain Eukaryota; kingdom Metazoa; phylum Arthropoda; class Insecta; order Hymenoptera; family Apidae; genus Habropoda; species Habropoda laboriosa. The sequence continues at coordinate 1,628,298 of NW_017100509.1, read as the reverse complement.
TAACGTATAACTTCAGCATTTTCAGATGCTTTATCTACATTATTTGCAGCAGCGGTACGTTTTGCACGATTAAATTGCCTGCGAAGATGCTTGGATCGTATTGTAGCTCTATAATCTTCTAAAATTTGACCTTGGGTAGATTCAATGAGATCTCCCGCAAATTGTTGATTTACAACGGTATTACCAAAGAATAAAATATGAGCTGACAGTAGTGCTACATCTATAACTTTAATCTCTTCTCCTTGTGTATATTTTTCATACATACAATATGCTTGATATGCTATACCAGCGCCATTAATACTTAAACTACTTATTATTAATGAATTATATGCGATTTTGGTAGCTAGACCTATAGTCTTACCATTTTGAACAAGCTTGGAAAGAATAATATTCCCTCCACTTGAAGCTATACCAACTGTACTACCACCTATAGATAACCATGAACAAAATGCACTTCTATCCAGTGGGCTAATACTTTGTTCATGATTGTATCTATCTACCAAGTGGCTTGTTGATCTGCCAAAAGTCCATGCACCGCTTACCCCAGAAGCTATTCCCGCGCCTACAATTATAATACTGTCATTGCAGTCTCGCATATATTTCTACTCTTTTTAAAAAGAAAAAATAACTTTCAGCATAACTTTTTATAAATTGGTTTGAACAAAATTTCATTTTTTAAATTATCTTTCTGAAAACTACTTATGTAAACATATATAAAGCCTATATCAAAATTATATCCAAAGTAATTTCTACATTTATTATGTTACTTATAATTTATACACATGTATGGATATACACATCCTACAGAAACACAATTTCATACAACCTACCTGCTATTACAGGTCCAACAGGTGTGAACACAGATGCAACACATAGACCAAATCCAACAACACCTACAATGTTAGAAACTACGTCTACATAGGTAGCAGCTACAGAGGCAGTACTACATGCAGGTGATTCTACAGTTTCTAACCATACTGTTGAATAATCCACAGTAATTTCACAACTTGGATCAGGTTGATAAAAGCCATCTTTTGGAAGCACCATTGTACACTGTGGTAAAATATTTGTTTCTTTGTAATTTTCCCAATCTTTATATACTCTAGCACATGTATCAATATACCATATTTCATGGAAACACTTTTTCTTCTCAGAATTATATACATGCCTTTTTATTTTAAAAATTGGATCTTGACACACATTTATTTCTTTTTCTTCATTTTCCTTCTTTTCTTCATTTTCCTTCTTAGATACCACACACATATCTCTAGTAGGAAATGTTATATTATAAATTAATCCATAAAAAATCGATTCTTTATCTGTTCTATCGCATTTACATCCTTCTTCATAAATTATAGATCTTTTTCCAAATTCACATACTTTTTTATATATACTGTCTATCATTTTTTCAGCGTCAGGTTTGTAATAAATTGTACTAGAAATGTCATAATTATTAGTCTCTGTGAGCATGTCATGTAACATAACATTGCTTTCTGGATTTTCTGATGGAGGACCAAACATTGCAAAACCAATATTTAGCCTTAAGTACTTATATTCAGATTCCTTATATTCTGTCCATTCTGCAAGAAGTTCATAATACTCTTGTTGTCGTAATTTAGCAATTGCTAACATATCATCCTGTACAAAAATGAACAATTTATATAAAAATACAAAAGTACAGTACAGTTAAATTTCTAAGCATTATATTCATATTATAACTGATATTTACCCAGGCAGTATCTGCATCAGCCATTTTCTTTATTAATTAGAGTAAAACACTTCAATAAATAAATTATGCTGTTTATTCTCAAATTTTTATCGAATGTTTACTAGTTCTTATGGTACATTGGAATTAATACACACACGTATGAAGTCTCCGGTATATTTCAATTACAGTGTACACGCAAAAATTAAAATCAACTGACTATTGAATAACAGTTTTCGTCCATATATACTATGCACTGTAAAGGAAAACCCCGGTACTTATAAATTTGTCGGTTAAACATAGTTCTCTAGTTAGGACATCATTCCAGCCAATCTGATAACTAACAATTTCTAGACTTAATTGTGACTTTAGTAAACTTTTTATACACTGAAATGATGTACGATACGTACCAACATTAAATTATTAAATTTTTACTACAGTCCTTTTACATAAAAATATCTAAATACTATTTTAAATATTCAGACATCAAAAATTAGGCAAGAGCTAACGTACTCCTTTAATTTTAATTCAAAAAGGGGATTAATAGTTTATTACATAATAAACTATCTATAATTTTCATAATAAATATTTAAAATTTTACCAAAATTATAGAAGTTCCTTTATTTTTTTAAAAAACACTGACCTTGTTGGTTTTTTCTATAAGGAACTTTTGAAAGATATTGTTGCGTTTGGTGGTCTTTTCGCAAAGAAAAAAATATAACTAGGTGAAGACCAATCAGCCTGTTTCATGAAGCGTGAATCAGCCTATTGCTGGCCTGCACACCACGAATTTCACGATAGTTTTTCTTTCGTACGAAACGAGTAAATATAGTAAAACAAGTAATCTATAATTATAATTTTATCTTATATTGAAATACAACCCATATCTATTATACCATTGAATAAGGGGCCTTTGCATAATTTTAATTGTTATTTATATAAAAATGTTAAAGCGAGAATCTTGGCGTCAAGCACCACTCTCAATTTAAAAAGAAATATTCTTTTGTTTATTGATCGTTCGTTAATTGTTTTTCCGTTACGTAAGATTGTCTGGAGACGGGAACGATTGCTTGAGACAACGTGTCATAATTCTCGTGCCAACTGTCGGTATTATAACACACGGTTTAGCGTTCGTTGTAATCTTAATTGTAACAATTCTAAATGTTGTTAAGTTACAAGCTCTGCTATCTACTTAAATCCTAACTATATTGTATTCTAATTATATTTCGTTAACTTTTATTGTTACAATATATTTAGGTTATTTTAATTCAGACTCTAGTTAATGCCTATTCCATCGAAATCTTTAGCAGTAACATTTTGAACACGATTCTCAATTTTATTTGAATATTAAACTTCAACCAACGCGTACAAACGTAATGAGAAATTGTCAAACATAAATCTACGCAACACGTTTAATGCTGCATCAAAGAAACCGTTAATCACACCATAACTGCCCTTTTATCGACGTCGTTGTAACCTTTCCTTATCTACTGTGGTATCTGACAGCCAATCTATGCTGCGACCGGTATCTTATCGACGGATGGTGTCCATTAGTTTCTAACTTTTGTTTTGTGGACCTTTCGTGGCCATTGGGCCTTATCTAGTGATTTTATTTTTACGCGGGAAGACCACAGGACGTAACAATATATTCATTGTAATTAATTTGTTTATTATCATAAGTTTCTGATGAAAATTGTAAATGATAGTTGTTAAGATATAAATAAATGACTACTTGATAATAATTTAAAAAATGTAAAAATTTTTGTATTCACCAAATATTTCATCCATATTTCACCAAAACAATTTCGAATTAGTAACTATTTCTTAGTAAATTCATTTAATATGTCACTGTTTGAATGAGAAATGTATAAAATAACATAAAAATGTTAATACGTAACAGAAATATAAATTAAATTTTAGAATATATACTTTGGTAAAATATATTATTACATTTTGAAATATTTATGCTTATTGTAATACAAAACTTTCAGTATGAAAAATGTATAGTAATCAAAATGTATTTAATAAATTTATTACAATACTGTAATTGTGTCATAAATTTACTATTGGGAATGAAAGCTTATTAGAAATTAATTTCATTAAAGTGTAATTAAGAAAATATAAAAATTAACTTTGTTTTATTAAAATAATACGTTAAAGTGATTTAAGGACAACCTTTTATCATCTGAATTATAACTGTATATATAAATGAAATAATTTCTGTTATAACAAAAACATGATTTATAAATGTATTTGTGCAACATTTTCATATACGTATATTACTTTTTTACCTTTTTAATTAATAGCTCAGTATGGCATCAAATATAACTAAACGTTGGTGTTTTATACTATACATTTCTTTCCATAGAAAATGGTGGAAGTTCAAGCGCCTCTTGCGGGAAGAGGCTAGAAGTAAAATGCATTGGATTGTTGAATCATCAGACTTTGCTATTTAGTCTCTCGTTTAAGTAGTTCTTTTAGAAATTTACGTTCATCTGTTAGAAAAAGTTTAGCATATACGTAATGTGTCTGCAAAATTTGTATTTGCGATCACATTAAATCATCGATTTGTATAAAACTCTTCAGTCTTGAATTTTCGTGGTACAGCTCATCCATGTTCATGCTTAATCTCCAAGCGTGGTACCTGTGCGCCGACTAGCGACGAGAATCGACACTACTTTTTCTAGCGAATCGATATTCTGCTCAAATATTGACTTCGCGATTGTGCGTGGTGTCGCAAGCGAGTCGTGCAGTAGACGACGATGCTCTTTTAAAAAGCGAGTTCTTGCGAGTGATAAGTCAAGTGCTGTCGACCGGAGAATTGATAATCGGCGTATCCTGGGAACAGGAAGCAAGGAAAATGTTATTGGCGGCTAGTACTGTACTTCTCGGATTGACTCTCGGTCTCTCCCACGCGAGCATCCCAGCCTTCGAGTCGACACCGAGCTCCTTCAACAATCATGGAGGTGATTTCATTTCTCTTTTCTTGTGCCCTACATTCATCTAATCTCTTTATCGGCCGTTCCTTCCCTTAAAAAATAGTATGCAACGAATTGTTTTTACTTCTTTCATTGAACCATGCTTCACTTCATTGTATGTCCCTTGTCGAATGGTAACTCGCAGGTGCAATTGTTCTTTCGGGAGCACCTGCAGTCACCGAAACTGTTATGGCGAATTCATTGACTAGTCCCAATCGGTATTGTGATACATGTATCAAATCTCATCTTATGTCCTATCAAGCAAGGAAAAAAAAATAGGCAGATATGTGGATTATGCGTTATGATTTCTCTTATGACAGCATTAGTCACGCTTTGAGATAACAAAATAGATATGAATCAGACTGGGCTTACTCGCGTCGAAAACTCGGGCACGATTAAAGTTAAAAGGATGAAGTAACATTTTACGACACTATCGGACATACACCACTATACAGATCACATTATCTCTTATGGTTATTTGTATCTGGTGCATAATAATATTTTGATACAAGATCGAGTGTTAGATATTTGTCTATTCGAAAAATGCTATAAATAAATTTTCCCCTGGTATAGAAATGTAATTTTCAGCTGGTGAAGTTAGATTTTTACCAAGATAACGCATATGTTCAACTGTTTATTTTAGCCAGATTATAAATTTTGAGAATACATCTTTAAACATAATTTACTACGCGAAGTATATGCAGATAATTAGCCCAGATGTACTTTATATTTTATATACAGTTTTAAAAGAATTCAACTGTTACATATTATAATGATTATTAATTGAAAAGCAATTATTAATAGAATATTTTGAATTTTTTTCATTTTAAATGTTAAGAATTTCATATTTCATGTACTATCATGTTTATCGTTAAACAAAATTATTTATGAAAACTTATATGATAGGAGATTGTTGTTTTTTCCATTTTCTAAAAAACAATATCTTCAATGAAAATGTATATTTAATCGGAATCGAAATTCTTATTTTTTCGTTTTATTTTCAATAGGAATTATGTATTTGTCTCTAAAAGAATGTAAATTTTCATTTGACTTTCAAAAGTAACTGTTTTAGTGAGGAAAATTCAAACTATTATACTCCGCGGTATAATATTTTTCCCTACCAATATTTACAACCTTTATCTTTCTGTAAAATTTAATATGCGCTATAACGGAATATCGAGATATACATATATATGGTACTTCGTAACGTATCTCGAATTTCAATTTATACATTTGTTTCGCTACGCGTAAATATGACATTTGTTATATCAATGTTATAATATTTGTTTTTCTTTTAATAATTTTTATAACAAGAGTACGGCTTTAAAATGCATACAACAAGAAACGACGTGTAACACCTTTTCTCATCAATAGTTCGTAAAATATCTTGCGTAACAACACAAAGCATTAATGAACTGTACGCGACGGTGTTCAATAAAAGTGGAGCTCGATGTTACACACGACCGATCCTTTCAGTTTCGTGCTCGTCTTTTTATACAGATAAATTGTTCAACGTATCTCGATTTACGGCCACATACGTGCACATTTGACGATCATTAAAAATGATACGGTTCGTTTCGTCGATACTCCTCAAATAACAGGATTCATCTCGCTTTCATAAACGTTATTATTTAATTTCGCACGGAATAAAATCCAGTTTCAACTGAAATTAAATTAACATCCCCGTGAAACGCGCACAGACTAATGTGAAACGAACAGTTCGCGTGAAATTCATCTCGAGCACATTTTACGATACGTTCAATCGATAACAACGATCTCATTATCGACAATTGGTAAATTGGTGGAAAAATTTTTCATCTACGTTACTTCGTAACGAATAATGGTAATATAGAATTAAATGTAATTCTATAGAAATTTCATGCGCATAAATTGAGCAGTTGAAGCTTTAAAGTAAATACCTTAAAGTTGCAAATAGAAGCATTTAACTGTGCTTCTTAACGCAAATTAATTGGAAAGGTCATACGTAAAGGGAAAATATTAAAAAAAAAACATTGCATGCAGAAATCGTTTAAAATTAGAAAAAAAAAATCTGACGGAAATTTATTGTTGGTGAATTTTCATTTTATTCCTTTATAACATCTTTGTTTTTAATTGAAATTCGGTCATTATGAATGTTTCTGAACTAACGTCCTAATTCCTATTACAATAATTCCCATTCGAGAACTACATTTTTTAGTATTATATTTGATCGAGGAAAAATCATAATCTGATGAAAATAAAATTATTCTTAAATATCAATTAACGTTGATCTAATGTTGTTTCAATTGTCGCGAAGAATTTATCGATAGAAATTTTACTTAGATCTGAAGTAGCTGAAGGATACGTAAGAGTACGATTCTGGACTCGGTAGTGGCAAGGTGCAAAGTGTCAAACTTTCTAGAAAGCAGTAGTAAAACGTAGTTTCGTTCAATTTAACACTTTACCGACGGAGTCACGTGAAATGTTACCGATTTCGATGAAACTTCGCGAGTAAATGGAGAACCGAAAGATATTGGACTCATGTTTACGAAATATTTCACAAACAAACTTTCCTTCAGCTTTCTGCTTACTACTTCAAACGAAGCGCGGTGGCTTAATGGGAATGACTGTAATTTCCTGCGCTTCCGTAGTTTTAGCGTAATTTTCCTAATACATTCTTCATCTTTTTTTCTTTTTTTCTTCTCCTTAATAACACTTTCACGTTTTAAACTCGTGGATCTGTATGTAATATTCGTATCATTTCTTTCATTGTGAACCAAAGAAGGTTTACTCGTGTGTGTACTATTTAAATTTTTTTCAATTTATTTTTTTTTTTT
>NW_017100509.1:1612786-1620573 GCF_001263275.1 Habropoda laboriosa | reverse complement strand
AAAAAACAAAGAAAATATCTGTTTTGTAAAACAAACTCGCCGGAATTACCAGTTCGAAATGAAAAAGCGATGGTTTTCAGAATTAACCAATTCCAAAGTGAAAAGCGGCAATTTTGAGAATTTTTAATCTCGAATTAAAAGTGGCGAGTTTAACCGTTGGCTTTTAATTCGGAATCAGTTATTTCTCGTGAGTGTGCTTTGAACAAAACAGGTGTAATGTGAAACACCCGATGCTCCACAAAATGCCATTATAGAACAGAGTGTAACGGTCGGGAATGGTTGTTCTACGTTGAAAACGGTGTCAAACTTATCAGTTGTCAATGCACAGCAGTATGCTGGATGCAATTCATTGTGGTTCACTCTTTGGTTCAATTTCATTGAAACACATGGTTTCTATATTGAGAAATCAACGATACGTAAGTATGTTACGAGCATTTCTCGCAGGGCTGGCTAAAATATTCATTCGAATAGTTCAATAGTCTATTTTATTTCGAGACACGCGTGCAAACTGTGTGCAAAAAGTTTTTAAAACAGTATTTCATTTTTCGAGGATGTTTGGAAATATTGGAAATTTATTATTTCGAAATGCTTCATCTATTTTTTTCTTTTCAGTTTCCAATATTTATGCTATGGTCATTGACGTATTTGCAATAAATTTTTGAAACAGCATCGAAATAATGTTTTATTTGAGGGACATTGAAAATAGTGGAGCTTTATTTCGAAATATTTCCATTTATTTGCAATATTTAAATAGTATGAAATAGTATGAAAATCACTCTGTATACTATAACTATTGAAATCTCGACGAATTTGCCATAAATTAAAAAGAAAAGTAGTATTTAAATAACATTAAAATAGAATTTTATTTGAAGAATATTGAAAATAGTGAAACTTCGTTTAAAAATATCTAAGCGGCGGTCATTGACGAATTTGAACTTTTTTTAAATAGTACTTCAATAGTACGATAATCTCCAAGTATGACAAAAGCTTCAGGAACTTTAACGACAAAGTTGGAAAATTCACTTTCAATAAATTACCGACTATTCGAGATACATACATGATTATTTCGTTCTCTCGGTAAGTGTTCCGGAGTACCTACGTTATGTTCCATTATAATTCAGAGAACTTTTAGCTTCGATAACTTCCTAACGAATCAGTTTAGGGCATAAGTATGTTAGTACTTTTATGTAGAGCACAAGAAACTGCATCGATTGGTGCACTCAAAAACATAGGTTTCCATTCAAAAAAAAAAGTGCAGTTGCATTTTTCTGATGCACCGATGCACAGGGGTGCATAAAATTTAGGGGTGCATATTATGCACCGTCTGATACCATTCTTCTTCTTCTATTCCCAACCGTTCAAGAGGTACAGCCTGTTCCAGTTGCGTGGGGCACCCTGTATATGTTGCATACCTATAGCGGGGATAACGAGATAATTAGCAATTATCATTGATTCAATGTTAGAATTAACGTCAATCATGTCTCCAGCTGTGTAACAGTTCGCTAACGTGAGTTCCTGGCGATTTGAAAAATAACGAATAAATCCTTTTATTCTCGTCGCATGATCAATCTTCGATGATTCGCTTCGCGATGGCACAATGGGAAAAAAGTTAAGGCAAACGTTGATAAAGACCATTCTCCTTCCATTGTGCAATCTTTATCGGTACAGTGATAAGAGTGGAAAAGGATCGGTGCGGTAAGAGATATTCGAAATAAAATACTATCAGTCCGGAGATGATAGAAGAATTCGTTTCTGAGAATGTAACGAAAAGCTGTTGTGAAAGGAGAACCTATTGTACAATGTGTCGCTTTACTATCTTTAAGCGGGTATTCCCACTTGAAGACGACATTTTTCGGAACCGAGGAAATCGAAATTTTTCGCACTCCTTCGGCCGAAAATCTGGTCAAAAAAGGCGGTGTAATTTTTACAAAATTATCTCAATTATTGTTCAAGTTCTACCATATTTGGCTACCACGATTCACGCTGTTTGATTCGTTTGAAAAGAGAACAATCAGAGACAACGATAATCACGCGAAGGGAAAAGGTGTCGTTTTTTCATCGGTGAAGATTTAGGTTCTCCGGGCGATAAAAAGAGAACTATCGCGAATATCGACGTAATTCTGTTACAGACGATAAACGAACGTCTGCTTTATACGTATGCAAAATTTCGGCGAGATTAGTCGATTCGTTGCGGAGAAGTGGTGAACGGAGGCGAGTTCGCGAAACGCGTTTCAGTTTCGCTAGCGATGCGTCACTTTCTTCGAGATCGTTATAACTTCTGTCGTTTTCATCGATCTCGCGCGTACAATTTCAGCGACACATTTTCAACACGTTACGTACATGCACTCGTAGAAATAAGAATAAAATCGATTCCTTCCACTCGTCTAATTGTAAGCCAGAATTCTCCGCCCTTTTAATTGCGAGAAAGTTTGCCGAAGAGAAGGTGATTCTTCTTTAGTTGTAACAAGAGAGCGTGTTGCGTGTCAACAATTATGCATGGAATCTCGAAGCATTCGATTTTTAGTAATTCACCGGCGAACTTTTACCATGCAAATGGACGCCGGCCGCGGTTCCATCAAGGCTCTCCTCGCGAATCGAAAAATCGCCGGGCTCGTTCGATCTTTCCAACGACCACGATCAAGTATCTCTCTCTCTCTCGAAAATGCCGAATCTAGGTTACGTGGAACTTAATTTTACTGTGAAACAAAAAAGATCTAACTAGAGTAAGGCGTTGTGCGACGCGCCTAGGCAACGACCGCGGGACCCGAGCCGCAGGGGGCCCTAGACAAGGAGCAGCGCAGGCTGCACCCCCCACTCCACGGCTTGCAGGGGGGCCTAGACAAGGAGCAGCGCAGGCTGCACCCCCCACTCCACGGCTTGCAGGGGGGCCTAGACAAGGAGCAGCGCAGGCTGCACCCCCCACTCCACGGCTTGCAGGGGGCCCTAGACGAGGAGCAGCGCAGGTTGCACCCCCCACCCCCTAGACAAGGAGCAGCGCAGGCTCCCCCCCCACCCCACGGCTTACAGGGCCCTAACGGCCGAAGAAGCGTATAAAAACGGGAAAAGGGGCAGCGGCCCACACATTATTGTACCCAACCATCGACCAGCGAACCTACGTCGTTTTAAAAATCAGTTATTCTAAGCCCTTGTAATTCTTTACTCTTACACTAACGTTTATCGCGATGGTAAAAAGATTACTATTTCACCTATTCTCTAAGTGTTTCTCCCTTCGTTCATTCAATAAAGGCTCTGGGTTCACTGGAATTCATTAGACGAAAAAAAGGGGGGAAAAAGAAGAAAAGAAGGAACGTCAGTTACCATTAATTAGTAGCGAAATAATGACCTACTTGGCGTAAACTCGGTAAATTATTAATCTTCTCTCTGGTTCTAATAAAGTAGGAATAATGAACACTCGCTCGTTTTCATAATGTCCGCATAATAATTTCAAATAGCCGGTAAAGTTTCGTCTAAATCAACTTGAAATTTTAATTAATGCATGTTGCATTGTTCGAGCCTCCAAGTGCCTCGTTCCCAGCATCGCAAAGCTTCCGGGCTATTTCTGTGAGCCCTTATTTCTTCGAACAGGCTTGACGAAAAGCAACAGAAAAAAAGAGAAACAAAAAGGAATAGAAAATTCTGAGGAATTAAATTGGGAGATTAAGTCGCGTTTTTGGTTTATTTTCACCTTCGGTGAAGCTGTGCTTGTGTAACTTGGCCGATTTCTGACCGAGCTTCGTGTGAATTGCGCCTGTGGAACTATCGCGTTGCGAAAATGGGCGAAAGAAATTTTTCAATGCTCTGAATTTTTTAATTTTTAAATCTCTAAAATCCTTAAATTTCTAAATACTCTGAATCTCTCGAATCCTCGAATTTGAAAAATTCTAAACCTCTGTGAAACTATCGCGTTGCGAACATGCGAGAAAATTACGGAGAAAGAAATTTCTCGATACTCTAAATCTCGGAAATTCTGAAACTCTTTAAATTCGAAATCTCTGTGAAACTATCGCGCTGAGAAAATGATCGAAAACAAATTTTTCCAATGCTCTGAATCTCTAAAATCTTGAAATTTTTAAATCCTTAAATCTCTAAGTCTTAAAATCCCCAAATCTTAAAATCTCTAAATCACAAAATCTTTGAATCGCTAAATAATTATCTCGACTCCCCGCGAAATCGGTGATTATCGGTGTAATAAGAAATTTGCTATCGATCTTATCCGAGTTATCTTTCGCGAACATATTTCGAGTGGGAGAAAATTGCATAACAGGAAGAATTATATCCTCGTTAATCCTCCATTGTCAATCTTATCAGATTTCAATTCTACGATACGCTTGATAAAAAATTTTCAAAAATATTCATATTTTTCTTCTTTTTTTCTAATTAAACTTTCTTGGCTTCTGTTTCGCAGCTCTACGATTGGATTTGGACAGTCCAGACAGCGGATATCACGGCCTGGTGAAGGAAAACGAGACTCTGGTCGAGGTCACGCCACAAATACGAGCTATAGGTGCCGAAGTCTGTTCCTTCCGTATTGCGAACAAACACCATGGCGAAGCGCCCTTCAAGATTGTTCTGAAAGAGAAAGGAATGGCAGAGCTGAGAGCATTGCGAGCTCTGAACTGCGAGAAACGGCGCAACTACAAGTTTGATATCGAAGCCGTTGGCTGCAACGAATCGCTATCGGAAAAGTACGAATCGCAGAGAAATACTATCAACAATTTCACGACAAACTTCGACCAGCTTTAACTTTCCTACCAATGTAATACGTTTCTCGATCCAACACGATTTCTTCATTATCGACCGAGATACGCTAAATAACCGCATATTTTGTAAATCACATTGTCATTTTTCCTGTTTGATTTTATGATAAAATACATCCCAACCCAGATAACCCAGTTAAAAACACTGTACAAGCATGCAACACGTCGCTGTTTCTCACGATAACAGAAAATGTTTCGTTTCATCTTGTACGCACTTTGCTTTAAACTGTACAATTGTTCTCACGAAATTCTGAAACTGTACTTTTTCTCACGAGTTGATTTTTTTAATTGTATCACACAAAATTGGTTACAATTTTCGTCAGAAAATGTTTCATTTCATCTTGTGCGCATCTTTGCTTTAAACTGTAAAATAATTCTCACGAATTTCTGAAAATGTACTTTTTCTCACGAGTTGATTTTTTTAATTGTATCACACAAACTTCGTTACCTCCGGTTAATTCAACTGTGTACAGGTGTTTTCACTCGAATAGGTAAAATATCTCGATGTATCAATTTCCCCGAGACTGTAAGAAGATAGACTTTGCTACACTTGTACAGCTTTTCTCTGTCTTTTAACGAAGATCGAATTACGGAGATTCGTCATTCGCGCGATATTTATAAACTCGTATTACTGTAACGAGGAACATTCCTGTTCTCTTCGTCCTCTTTACCTTGAACTTCGTTTGTTCATTTAGTTGTAAGAAAAAAAAAAACAAAAGAACAAATGTAATAATATCACTTTTAATTCGATTTTTAGCGCCACGGTGCATATTACCGTGGTAGACGTGAACGAGTATCCGCCACAGTTTCTGCAACCGGCCTATGTGAGCACCGTGGACGAAGGTCGCTTGTACGAAGAGGTAGTACGCGTGGAAGCATCCGACAGAGATTGCAGCCCGAAATTCGGCGACGTATGCAAGTATGAAATTTTGACAGCCGACCAACCGTTCATCATCGACAATGAAACCTTGAACTTCGTTTGTTAATTTATTTGTAAAAAAAAAAAAAAACAAAAGAACAAATGTAATAATATCACTTTTAATTCGATTTTTAGCGCCACGGTGCATATTACCGTGGTAGACGTGAACGAGTATCCGCCACAGTTTCTGCAACCGGCCTATGTGAGCACCGTGGACGAAGGTCGCTTGTACGAAGAGGTAGTACGCGTGGAAGCATCCGACAGAGATTGCAGCCCGAAATTCGGCGACGTATGCAAGTATGAAATTTTGACAGCCGACCAACCGTTCATCATCGACAATGAAGGCGCCATACGTAACACCGAGCCGCTGGATTACGAGCGTTCCCATAATTATATATTAAGCGTTGTAGCGTACGATTGTGGTATGAAACAATCTGCACCGGCTATGGTAACCGTTAAGGTCAATCGTGTCTGTGCACCCGGCTGGAGGGGAATTCCAGAAAGGGTTGATTATGCCGCGGGCGTAGGTTCTCAACCGTTGCTTCCATCCGCCAGGCTGGATCTCTGCGACGCTCCGTGTATTTTGCGTAACGTCAGAGCAACGCTAACCCTCGCTACGGATCATATAGGAAAAGGTTGCGACCGTGACACGTACGGTGTACGAAGTCAACGTAAATTATGCGGTGCGTCTCGTGACAGCGTAGATCTGTTACCGACACCCGGGCCTACCACATCCTGGACAGCGTCTTTGTCACGCGACGAGGGCAGAGAGGCCGACGAGATCTTCGAATTCGACGGCGTTGATTCCGCTGCGATTGTACCTAGCGACGTCCTCGAACATACGTTGGCACAGAAATTCACTATCGGAGTTTGGGTGAAACACCGACCTCGTCCCAGACAGGATCCACATGTTAAAGAGCATCTTTTGTGCGCTGCAGATGATCACAGTGAGTTCACGCTTCTTTTTTTTTCTCTATTCATTATCATGTATTTGGAATTTTCGACTGAACGTTCGATCCTTTTTCTATTGCAGAGATGAATAGACATCACTACGCCCTGTTCGTTAGAAACTGCCGACTGATTTTGTTGCTCAGACGCGACTTCTCCGAGGGCGATCCTAATATCTTCCGGCCTGCCGAATGGCGTTGGAAACTTGGTCAAGTATGCGACGACAAGTGGCATCATTATGCCGTACAAGTCGACTTCCCTCATGTAAGTTTGTTCGTCGACGGCGAGGAATGGCATACGGACGAGAAGAATCCTGAAGTGATCGACGATTGGCCGCTACACCCGGCGAAAGGCGTCAACACGACACTCGTGGTCGGTGCATGCTGGCAGGGTTCTGATAATAAAACCAAACATCACTTCCGCGGCTACTTGGCCGGACTGTCCGTTCTAGTTGGACGAAACGAGAAACCAGACGTGTTGTCTTGCTTGCGTCGTTGCCAGGAGGGTATTCACGTACCGTCGATGGACTTGCTTCAACCGGGAACACAGTTGCTCACCAATTCCGACCTAACAGAGGTACGAATCGACGGAGACAATCGCACCAATGTCGAAACGCTTCTCCGTCGTATCGGTTATTCCAACCAGGTCGTCGTAATTTCCGCTTAGAAACAACGATCGTATGCGAGGGTAGCGAGAACAATCCGCTCCCTGTACCAACTGTTCAATCGTACGTCACCGTTCTACCACCACCTCGTCCAGGAATAACTGTCAACGGCACTGGCTACGTGGCTAGGGAATACGCAGAATTCCGTTTAGGTGTACGCGTATTCCCTGATGTACTCGTTACCGCCGGTTCCGCTGCCAGATTGGACGCGTGTGCGGTCAGTGTTTATCCGAGTCTTAATCCTGACCACGAGAGTTTAGGTTTGCCCGGTGATGCTCTGCGTAGAGTACCTTCGATCACTGCGCGTGTCGATCGCGATGGTGTTGTTCTCTCTGGCGCCGACACGTCCTACAATTATCAGCGACTAATACATCTCATCATATACACAAACCGCAAGCCGGCTTACTATCTGGATCGTGTTTTCAAACTGACCTGCTCGGAGCTTAGTGGTCGTTTCGCTAGCAACGAGTACGTGCAAACACTGGCTGTTATACATCCG
>NW_017100509.1:1610148-1612772 GCF_001263275.1 Habropoda laboriosa | reverse complement strand
CCTCTCCCCCCCCCCGCCCCCCCGCCGATAGCCAGAATTTTGGAACCGGCACCTGGCCACGTACAATTGTCACCGCATCACGCGGACTTGCCAGAGGAATACGCAACGGCGGCGCTTCGCGAGGGCAACAGAAGCCTCGGCGGTGCAAGCGGTAGTCACGCAGTCACGATCGTAGCCGCCGTTTGCATCTGTTTCTTGCTTCTGATGGCGGTGGTAGGCGCGGCGAGAGTTCGCGGAGCTGCCAAGAGACGATCGTCCGCCGGTGACGAGCTGGCCGCCGAGACTGAAATGGCTTGGGACGATTCCGCGCTGGCTATTACCGTGAACCCGATGGAGAGGCTCACGGAACACGATCCTCCTCAGCAGAGCCAGCAAGACGAGGACGTGGACGATTCGGGAACATCAGACTCGGAGGACGGATCGTACAGAGATGACGATTTAGACACTTCCGATTGCGAGAACGATTGCGAGCTAAGCAACAACGGCCGACGTCGCCGTCACACTTCACCTCATGACTTGGAATGGGATCATCGTGATGTTTAAATTACTATTCCTCTGCATTTCACCATCCCCTTTCTTCGTATGGTGATTAAGTGGAGTACTAACAACTCATATTGTTTCTCATTCTTCCCTTTTCAAACGATGTCGTTTATCATTGTTTCATTTCCTATGACGCTTCGTAATCGCATATTGAATACATACATATGCTGCTGCTGCTACCTTTACGGCGAGCTGTTCCAAATAAATTCACCGAATCTGGTGGATTGAAACTTTTCAAACTTTTGATGTGTCTTGTATAAATTTTTTTTTTTCTATTTTCTCATTCTTCAAAGGACATCCTGATACTTTTTTCTCGGGTGATCGATCCGATATTCCTATAAACATACATCTATACACGAAAGCGTCGTATTATATCCGTCCCCATAGAAGAGATGAACATATTGGTATCGTAAAATATTAATACACAGACTAGTTAGTACTCTCCTTAAGAGCCAGCAAAATTTGTAAGAGAGTGCGGGACGCTTTATCGAATAGTTAAAACTCCTATCTACAACACTACACTGATGTTGATAGATGAACGATAACACGTGGGAAGATACTTAATTTTACTGGGATGTTCTTGGTAAATATTTGGAAGCAATTAATTTATATTTGACACTCATTATTGCTAATTAATTAATTAATTGATTATTGATTATTGATTATTATTATTATTACTATTATTACCGCTACTATTACTATTATTATCGCCATTATTGTTTATTATCGGTAGTAGTGTAGGACGAGGGAACTTTTTTATACTCTTCATTATCTTCTCCTCCTTTTATTCTACTTTATTCTATTCCACTGTTTACTTGTTACAGATATTTTTTACTAACGCTGACTAATATTCGCCATTATATTCGATTGATGATTTTCCTTTTTTTTTTTGATAAAGCAGGACAGCCCGATTGAACGTTCTGTAATTCAAATCTGTATATTCTTCTTTATTTCTAAATATTAACTTCGCCATTCGATCTCAATATGTATACACATATATGTATATCTATATATTTTTTTCATAACGATCGCGTCTTTCATATTCGAATAAACAGCCAAGTTATTGACGTTCTGATTACTTCACGCGCCGCTAATAGATTTTCGCGTGTCCCGTCCGGGAATCGATGTTTAACTTAACACCGCCCGCATCAATTCGATTTCCACCGGAACGAAGCACGGGGACGCAGAATGGAAATTAACGTGATTGAAATTCTGCTAAGTTCCGTAATCGAATAACCAGTTCCTTTCTAAGCGAAGAACAAAAAAAAAAAAAAGAGAAAAGGAAACCTCTAAATATATAATTTGCACAATGTTCCTTCCTAATCAATCTACGAATCAAGAACAAACAAACGAAAAAAAAAGAATTTAAAAAAAGGACAAAAAAAAATGGAAAGAAAGAAAATGGAAACTCTTAGCTCTTAGTAAGGACATTGCCGCGCATCTTATTGATAGTGCTTCACCATTAAGTACGGTATAATATCATATCCGTATACATGTGTGCGCATGCATATGGATTTGTATGCAAAAATTCATCGCGTATACACATACTGTATGAAGTACATGTGTATGTGCATGAACATGTGTACTTACATATACATACAGTGTCCGATCATTATTCTGTGGTGAGGAGACGTTTTACACGCGCCAAGGAGAGCGATTGTTCTCGAGGGAGAAAAAGAAGAGGATGAAGAAATAATAATAATAACGCGCAGCGATTCGACCAGCCGACGGTATCGTTTGTTATTTTTTTAAAAACAAGGAAAAAGACGAAAAATGGCAAAAAAGGATATTTATCGTGCAATCATACTCGTTTCATAGGGGAAACTGATTTTTATGTGCCTTTTATAACGCGACTAGATATGTTGAATTCTACTCTATATTTTAATAGCGAACACACGAACTGATTTTCCTATCAGTAAATCTCGCATGTTACGCGTATATACCGCATCGAGAAACCTCCTCTCGTGAAAGCAACTTTGCTCTACTGTTGTTGTATTTTAAAACATTAACTGTTATAATGGCATAGGTGTATAAGAGAAGACAGAGACGCATAGAACGAAGATGAAATATTTGGCTATTTCGTT
>NW_017100509.1:1606043-1609335 GCF_001263275.1 Habropoda laboriosa | reverse complement strand
GAGAGAAACATTTACCAAAAAACCAGGGGTGGGGGAAGAAAGCTTTACGTAAGAAACGTGAAGAGAGATTGTTAAAAAAAAAAAGAAGAAAAATCGCTCGTTGAACGTGCGAGATTCGTTTGTCATAGAATGAATGGCTTGTACGTGCAATGATCCGCAGGGTATTTAATTAAACGACGAATGATCTCGTATATGACTGCGCATCGATACTCGCTACGAAGTAATGAAAGGATCTTGTGTATGTATTTATGTATTCTAGAGTTATACCGACCGAATCGAAATATTTAGTACTGAAAGTTTGTGTACGGATATCTATATTCATAGAAACTATATGAACAATTTATTTTTCCAACGAGCATATCATATCATTTTTATAAGAGATTTGTCGGAAGTTTGAAAACTTTTCTGTAAAGAGCTCCTACATAGCGAGTCCCCGCTATCGTGTGATGTTAACTTGCCATAAATCGCGATTTTACGTTTTTCTCACGCTTGTTTCCTCATTTTTTATTTTTTTCCAAAATATATATGTGTATATATATATATCCTTTCATTTTCGCTTGTCTCGCATTTTTCACATTCACAAAGGATTAACACAATCGCGTTATCTCTTCGTGCATGACTCTTTCTTTCTTTCTCTCTCTTTTCTCTTTCCTTTCGGTAAAAAAAAGAAAAGAAAAAAAAATAAGAAGCTCTGATCGAGGAAGATCTAATAGAAACGACGACACGCCACCGAGAGGTGTCGTGAAGGGAGAAAAGGAAAAAAAAAACTAACGGTCGCTGATTAAACGTGTGAAGCGGGGGGAAGGAAACTAAATGAGAAAAATTTCAACACACGCCTGGCTGTTTGTTTCTTTTGATAATTTTTCTTCTTTCGTAAGAGCGCACATGCGGCACACGTGTATGCGCGCACTTCTTATTAATTCCTTCGCAAGTTTCGCGTTGAATAGACCAACCATAACGATGCTGTCACAAATTCTAAGTCTCTCGTTTAATTTTTACATGCTCGATTCGTAGTGTATGTACTGCGAACGCGCGGTTAAGTCTCGAAAAAGAAAAAAAGAAAAAAAAGATACAATTATCGATCTAATACACGTATTCACACTTGTGTACAGTGTGTAATAATATACATCGGGGAAAAACGACCCTACCTATTTGGAAGAAAAAAAAAAAAAGAAGAAAGAAAGAACGAATTCCAACCTCTTTTTATGGGACTACGTATTCTATAAACACACACACACACACGTACACACATGTATACACACGCACGTACATTAGAGATCGTGGAATTTCGTCGCAACCATAAGAGAGAGAGAAAAAAAAAACTAAAGAATTCTTCGAGATCGCACAACACAACGCAAAACTATTCTCCCCCTTCTCCAGACCCTTTCTTCAGTCTTTTTACCCGGCATAAGTATTAAAATCTGACAACTGCACAAAAAGAAGACAGAACAAATATGCTGGCTTTCGAAGCGTTTCAGAGAATCGTCAGAGGAAAAGTCCGAAATCACGATGCATTCTGTGCGAGAAAAGTCGATGATCCTTGTCGACACGACTGTAGTACACACAGGAAGGAAGCATTCTTTTGTTACCCGGTCTAACGAGCCGTTTGAAACAAGATATGAGTACATATACGTATATATGTATATACATATATATACATATTGGTCAGAAAAAGAAGACTCGTTTTTCTCGGCTGCTAGCGAAGATTCTTAAGAGAGAGAGAACGACACCATTGCAACCTAACTATAGGGTGTACACGCCTGCTCTAAAGATGTACTTAATTATATTAATTGTATGGAGTGAAGAGAGAAAAAAAGGAAAAGAAAGGAACTACGCAGAACAAAAAACCAACTAGATGATACTATTATAATATATATTATACATAAAAAAAAAAATATATCTAATAAGCTGTTTACAAATGATGATTTAAGAGATGAAAGGACGATGAGGAAGAAGAAGAAAAAGAGAAACACACACATACATACATACGTACATACGGACACAAACACAGAGAAAAGAAGGTATGAATTTGTAATGTATTATTGTATTTTGTAGGCAGCTAGTGTACGTATACATATGCACATGTATCCGTGTATGTATGTTTACGTATATAAATATACATACTCTTCGACATTTACACGTACCGTTCGCCTAAATAGTCAGCAGAATATTTTCAATTTTACACCGGCCCAAGTAGCGGCAATTCAGGGGTACCTAATTCGCGATAATTGAAAAGATCATGTGAATCATTTGTTTCCTGAATGAAACGCTTGGTCCGAATTCGTTAGAGCACTTGGGCGCACGGCAGATAAACACAATAGTACGCTCTCGCCTCTGTAATTCGTATACAAACGTACTGTACGTATACTCTCGATTGAAAAGAAGAAAACAAGGCCACAGAAATGACGTGCGTAAGGTACGTGTCCTCTGTCGCGTAATTGAAATAATTCCAACGTTCGAGGTGTGAAATCGAAGAAAAGGAGAGAAAAAAAAAAGGAAAAGAGGAAATAAAATACCAAATCCTACGGTGACGTTGTGTAATGAATTTAAATAATCAACTATACCGACTATATAGCTAGGCCGTAAACAAAAGACGTTACGGACCGACTAAAATTCCCTCCCGTCGCAGATTGATTGTGTGTTAACTAATAAGGTTAAGTAACGATATAGTACCGTTAAGGAATTTAATTATTAATACTGATACCTATCTGTACGCTAAGCACAGTTTCGTACGTCGTAAACTGACGTGAATTATGGCTAAGGCGGAAAGCAAAAAAAGAAAAAAAGAATGGATTATAAACCACAGAAGTCTTTGATTTACAAAACCATGTGACACACTGAGTTACTCGGCGCGTCTGCACCGCGACGCACAGAAACGTCAAATTACCTTGTTATATTCTGCAACTGAGAATCGTTCGACAAGAGAAATATTAGCAATAGTACTGTATTACACAGTGAAAACACGACATACATACATTACATACATACACATACATACACGTTCACACCACATAACACGCGCGGCCGCATATACACGCTGCACAGGCTAGGAAAATTAAATACTATCTATAACGACATATTATAAATAACATTAAGACGTCAACTGTATTTGTTTAATAAAGATGTACATTCGAAAAAAGTGAGAGGACTAACTTCACAGCCGTCAGGATACATTGAAATTTCATTGCTGCCCACGCGTATGTTAACGCGTGTAATTTTGGTACTTTTTTTCCAAATTTCGAAAATCCTGTTTATAAAGAATTAATAAAAAATTTTATATGATTTTAATATG
>NW_017100509.1:1604593-1605898 GCF_001263275.1 Habropoda laboriosa | reverse complement strand
GTACATGTATACAAATGCTGTTATACTATGGAATTTTTTAAAATTTTCATTAAATAGTTTTAACTTAATATTTGTTTTCATGCACTTAATACATATCATATATTTACAGTTAGATACGATACGTACAACAAAAACAAATATTTTCACAACTATATAAACAATAGTGTATAACGAAATTTGTTCATGCTTTAAGAATCATATTTGATACTATCTATTTTTTATATTTTGAAATAATTTTTAATGTTTGAAGCTGTTTAAAAATTACACTTTTTCATAATCCTTCAAAAGCAGTAGCTACAGTAAACAATGTGTCTCAATTGCTTAAGCAGGAAGATTTTTTAGCAAAATTATTTTTAACTCTGTCGCCCTATGAAAAACTTTAAAGAAAAATGTCATTTATATATATGTTACAATGTGAATATTCAACTGGAAACTCGAAATATTTGTTTTTTATTTATATTCTTCTGTGAATGTTTCTTTATAAAAAGTTTGTTTATACTTACGTTTCACTCTTACCCATGGTGTGAGTTTACAATCCTCCAGTTGAATATTTAGACACTTTTATTAATTAATTGCGTTTAAATACTCAAGTCATAATGTATCTTTCGTAAAATAATACATTGAACTCCAGTCTTAATAACAAGGAATTATACGATATCAAACCCAATTTCATTAGTGTACAATGAATGCATTACTTGGTATCATTTATAATTCACGATCGCTTTGTATTATCATAAATATCTTATTAATTAGGCTTATGCACATTAAAAAGACATTAAAACATTCCATAGTTGTACAATATTATTTTTACTTAAACTTGATCAGACTTAACTGATATTAAGTTAGAACTGTTGGAACTAAAAGAAACTGTAATTTTGAAAAATAAAATATTAATGTAATTAAATGAAATATTGAAAAAGGCAAGTGATAAGTACCGCTGAATCGACTCCAGATGTAAAATAAATATGTATTATTTTAAATTAGTCTCTATTCTCATTTTTTGTTCACCTTCGCAATAAATATTGTTTTCCTCCGTATCAAATAAATATTTTATGACGAAATGCCGTTTTCAATATTTTTTACTTGGTTTTTATTCCATATATTTACTGAAAACAGCAACCCTGATCTCGGTATCAGCAAACGATAATCGTTGTTTGTTCGCCGCTATTAGGTGAAAATAATTTTATATTTTCTGCGCTCCAATGTAAAAGTGCACTTTGACATACAACGCTCCATACATAAGGAATGAAGAACTCCTCTGGCTGTTCCTCTTCTACATATTTGAATTTTAGTTCTGGAAATTTC
>NW_017100509.1:1603077-1604558 GCF_001263275.1 Habropoda laboriosa | reverse complement strand
AAACAGGTAATATTAAAATATATGAATAGAATTGCTGTCGTATTATTTATTCTTAAAAATTGTGTGTGTGTGTGTGCATATTTTAAAGTGTAAACTATATATTAAACATACCCTTAAACGGTCATGTGGCCATTCGCTAGTACCTTGCTGAATTGTAGTTAAAACTTGACTGACACCAAGTTGTGATTGATCCTTTTGCTCCAATTTATAAGAAAAGAAATTTATGACCTGAATAAATTTTATTCATTATCACATAGCTTCAGAATAAAATAGGTAAAAGATCTTACATTAACACTTACAGAATCTATATTTTGCACAATATCTTGAAATGCTGAATGTGTTCTAAATGGTTGAAAAATATCTTTTTTATATAAAAGGGTGTATATTAAATTTGGGTTATGCGCAAGTCTGTGAGTTAAACAACTGTTTATAATTTCTAATACCATTCGCAAAACTTCTTCAAGTATTGTTAAATCTTGAATCTGAAAATAAAATAAATTATATACTTAATTATTTAATATACACGATTTACTATGCATTACTGCAAAATCTTACTAAATCTGTATTTGTTGTTGTTCCATTAACTGTAACAGTTGTACTGTCAGAAGAAACAGAAGATTGTGTGCGTATTTTCGTTTCTAGTCTAGCATGTTTTTTTGCAAGAGTTTCGAACAAACTTAGTAACCTTTGACTAACATAAGGATGTAAAGATGTGAACTGTGCTGACATATTTGCTAGAGCTGCTAAACAATTTGTATGAAGATATTTATCCTATAGAACATAAGAAATATTTTATCATTTCTTATTACATCACTTTGATATTGTTTACATTTACGTTTAATGCGATTCTTACCCTCATTTTAAACATATTATATTGTATGGTTCTTATAACAACAAGAATTAAAAGACCTCCTAATGATATTTCACTTATTGACCTTTCTGTATACCAATTTACGCCTTTAAGCATCTAAGAATTAATAGTTGTTACGAGTGAAATTTTTTTAAATAAAGTAAAACTGAATTAATTGATAGAAGAACTTACTATTTCATGTATCCTTTTGTTAAATGTTTCGTCTTCACTTAAAATTAAAAGAATAATAAGAGACATATAAATATGATGTGATGTATTGTTTGGAGCATGATACAGAATTTGAAGTATTGGTGTTACCTATAAAACAATATTGATTAGATTCCTATATATTCCTATATGTATAATACTTCAACATTTTAAAGTTATTTTATTAATGAATCAATAATTTTATATTCACCAATAGTTGTATGTCTGGTCTTCTCATAATATCTTGTTTTACACTTGAGTTTCTATGTAGCAACATATATAATAATAATGTAACTTCATCTGTGTTTGGTATTTTACATATAGTATTGTACAATTTATTCAAGTTAAACCTAAATGCATTTTTAGTTTGCATTGTAGAATACTCCTCTGAAAAAAAAGATATATATATATAATTAGTTCAAAA
>NW_017100509.1:1602002-1602877 GCF_001263275.1 Habropoda laboriosa | reverse complement strand
AGCCTTGCATATCAACAAATGTAAAAAGTGCATTTCTATAAGGATTTTGAATTGCAGTACAATGATTTGTTAAAACCAATAGCAGTAATAATGATTGACTAGCAAGAGGTGTTTCTGTATCACGTTTTCGTTCTTCCTCTTCAGAAGTACCATTACTTGTAACTTGTACATTTTTTAAACTACTACCCATGCCCATTGTAATTACATTCCATAATCCAGCTGAAATGATTAAATACAAAAAATTAATATAAATTATTCTTTCTATGAACAAAATAACAAATTTATAAATTATATTAACTATTTTACAACATTTCATATTTTTCTTTGATACAATAGAATTCTGATAATATCTGTGTAATACAGTAAAAATAACAATAACGTTCTTCCAATCAAAATGAGTCCAAACACGACATAAATCGGACTAATCATAACAGTAATCAGTTTTGAAAGCACCCTTAACTAACTACTGGCATAGACGAATGACATACGTAGGACACGGTCGTGTCGGATGTTCCAAAACATCGGATACCAGATTATCGGAATTTTACTGTACATAATATATTGTATTATTAAACATACCAGCTATGCTGAAAACAATACTTCCTCCTGGTTGCTGTGCAAGTAAACCTGGAGGAGCATGTTCTTGCTGCACAAAATTGTGCAATAAGGTACAGACCATTGCTGGTGCATGTTCACTAGACTGTGAATGCATTGCAATTCTGTAAATGCAACTGTATTCAGCTGCAGTTTGTGAAAATAGTTGCACAGAAAGTAGTACAAGTAAGCAATTGATTGCTTCTAAATGAACAACGTATCTAAATTGATTGCTAAAACAAAATTTTTATATAAATTTATTTACAATTTATTTTATCTTA
>NW_017100509.1:1594110-1601774 GCF_001263275.1 Habropoda laboriosa | reverse complement strand
CTCACCATATTGGTACATCAGTTATAACATCAACTAATGCTTCGAACAAATCTTCTAGTCTATAGGATGAATTTGATTGTGTTGACACTGGTACCTGTGGTGCTTCTATGTGTTTTATCATTTCTTCTTCCCCAACTGTTTCAATTAAATATTTTAATATACATCTCACTGCAAACAATGCATTATATGTGTGCCATGCTGATGTCATTCTGTAAATTATAATTAAACATAAATAAAATATGAATTAGTCTTTGAATTTTCCAATGATAATTATAAGATACGATAAAGAAAATACCATACTTTTTATTTTGCATTGGTTCAAGTAAATGACTTGCATACATAAGAGCAACTTGTATTAAACTACCAAAATTGCCAGTGGTTAAATTATTAGCAAGTAATTGTTGACATGAAGAGTCCAATCGAGAATCTAATTCTATTTGGTCATTTCTTGTAACAGGTGGTCGTACATTGTAAGATAGAAAAGTATCCCAAAATGGATCATTTGGAAGAATACTTTTTTTCCCACAAAACCTCTCCAAATAAATATTTTTAGATAAGTCATCATATCTACTTGGTGTTGTACCCATTGCCTTGCCTTAAACTTCTAGAAATAAAGTGTACACTGAACAGTTTTTATAATAGATGTAATATATTAATGAAATTTATTCATTAAGAGAGTATTTCTGATACTTATTTAAAAATATCTGACAATTTATTGACTAACGCATATTCATTTCTGATAACTGCATATTGTTGTTTAAATTTTTTGGTTTAAATGTTACATAGTTTTATTAAATTATAGAAATAGGACCAGTATCGTATCAATAAAGGGAAAAGACTATAAAATACTTTAATTATATAAAAACATCGTAAAACAACATACTTTGACAATCCACTGTCATAGAACTTTAATAGTTCGATAATAGTTTCTAACAATAGAGTTCTGTTTTATACACTATCGCCTTATGTTTCTACGTGTTTTCCGTGTCAAAATTATCATTAAATTTTTTTGACAATACACTCGTACATATCATTAATACAATGTGAAGTACTAAGAAACATAACCTATTCACATGTCAACCGAGCACTTTAGAAATATATAGATAAATCAAAATGAGCGCCATCTTCTTAATTCATTAAATATACAAATTCGATTATTGAAAATAACAATAGTTGATAATTGCACTTGAGACTGTGGTATGCAAGTGCAATAAAACAATGGGAAAGATGAAGTATGTCTGTTTGCACGTAACGCATGGAAACAGGTTCCACATCATTAAGATGACGTATTTAAGCACGCGAATGATATGTCACTGAATTCACTATTTGATACTTGTGCTTAACAACAATTACATTAATATATATTTGCAAAGAATTTTTAACATATATGAAAATGTAATATCATTCGTTACTTCTTCATTTGTGTAATATCGTATACCTCAATAAATGAAATTAGTCGTAAATCGAAGATATCCTTTAAAAAAATAGACGAATATTTAAAACGTGTTCAATTTAATAAAAAGTCAGAATTTATATAATTTCAATAAAGTGTAAATAGTTCCTGAACTATATATGAATATCTCTATATATTACGTCATATCTAATCTACATATACGTCGAAATATTTACATGCGTCATAAAATTTTGTTCATGTTACAGATTACGATTCTCACTAGTAAACCTACGAAAATGAATCATTATCATAAATTATTGCAAACCGAAGAACTATACTCTCAATCTGTAGAAATGATAAAAGCCTCTATTATAGGTATCCAAGAACAGATTCATCCGATTAAGAAATTCCTTGGTGATCGAAAGAAAGAAATTGTTAAGCAGATCAGGTTAGTTGATAAAATTAAAAAATTTCAAAGATAATAAAATAATAAATGATGAATAGAAGGGATAGATATTTAAGATAACAACGTATATCAGAAACGAAGTTTTTAATATGAACAAATAAATTGCAATACTAAACCAACGAGGTTAAGTACAAATATTTAAGTGACACGGTAAATATTTCATTATAATTTTAACAAAAAAGAAATTCGTAAATGAAAGTGATAAAAATCATTTAGATGTATATTTTCAATGTTGTTTCACATATCTTTATCTATCGAGTGACACTTTCGAATGGCAAAAGTAAGCACGTTATGTATACTGTTAAAATATATCGAAACATAAATTCAAGATAAGCAAACTCGTATTCAGACACTTGGATTGTATGTTGCATACGAGTTCAACTCTTATTTTAATCTCTTACCATAAATATTGTACGTCTACCCAATTATTAGCAACACCTGCTTTATTTCTTTCGCGAATAGTGTAAAGAGAAGGCCGTATGAACCCGATACATTAGAATACACACGATCGTTCTACGAGTACACGTTAAAGGAACTCATAAATATCGAACGAGCATGTGAGGAATGTCTCGTGCGGTTCAACGTCGATTTATTGACGGCAACAAACGGACGCATGCAACCACCGTCTTATTTATCTCCGGAAGAGATGAGAAGAGCTTACGAAATGTGTTGCGATGCGTTCGATGAAACGAGGGACGAGCCATCCTGTCGTTGCACTTGGGAGAACGTGCCTCAGCGAAGTCTCGACGACACTCGCGATATCATAGCGAAACCGAGAGAAATAATGCGTACCGAGTTCGACGAGTCTGATTTGAAGTTTAAGCAAGAGATCGTTTACCTTCGAACGAAAATGTTCTCTTTACCAAGAAAGCGAATCGACTTGTAGGTAACCTTTGTTTGCTTTACGATAAGCAGAACAAATATGTACAAAGTGAAAAGTGTCTGACATTGAGAGTAGAATTTTTTTGTCAACGACATTTTGAGTTACATGTTAAGGTGAACTACGATGGTCAAAAGCAAGTCTAGAAATATTAAGGGAGTTCACACCATATTGTGGCGCCAAAAAATAGGTAAAGTTTAGAAATTTTTTTTTAGGTAACTACTAAATAGAAAATTTCAATTTGTTTTTTTAGGATATTAGTAGAACCTTTAGTTTTATTCTCCGATTTTAAAAAAGGAAAAATGTTACAAAATGGAGGAATTATTGAGAAACCTCTTCTGCTCGAATTTCTGAACGTCGAATTCGAACGTCGGAAATAAACAATTTTTTTTATTTATAAATAAAACTGTGTTATCGACAATGTGACGTAGAATTTTTCAAAAATGGTAACTATTATAGAAATGGCGGCAGTTTGAAAATGAAAAATTCTTTTTACAAAAAAAAAAAGAATCAACTTTAAAGATTTCTTAAAAATTAAATAATTGAGATATTGGAGAAACATTTTTACTCTTAAAAAATTGAAGAAAGAAGCTGAAAGTTATAAAAATTCTCAAACTTTACCTATTTTCAGGAAAATCAAGCATCTCGCGATTTATTTAAATTCGAAAAAAAGCACAAACAGTTTTACAGTTCACTATATAGAAATATATATTGTCCTTTAGAAAAAGTGGTAACGAAATCATTTCTGGTCCTGGTAGACATCGATCAAGCATTAGGCTAACGTTGAAAACCGCCGAATTCATTCAAAGTCTGAAGGAACAAGAAATTACCACGGTTTTTTCCGTGCAACACGAACTTTCTAAGATAAACATTCTAAAATTCGTCGATGGAACGTTCACAATTTGCGATATTTGGCTGAAAATTTTAGAATTTCACGGAAATCAGTACGGCTCGAAGTGGCGTTTAATGCTTTGTCCTCAAATAGAAAAAATCGCGAAGAAACGCTTGATACCGACCTTACACCTGGATCCACGTGCAACTTTCGATTTTATTTCACAGATCAATCAGTTCACGAATTTTTTCTTAACAAGAAAAGATTTAATTTCTCTGTTGAAAGATGACAACGAACGTGCTTGGTTGAACAGTTGGAAGCTGCAGATACACATGATCGGTGGGAGAGAGGTTGCAGCTACTTTGATACAAGCCTTTTGGCGTGGTTATTGGGTAAAAATGTATTTTTTGTGTTACCGATAAAAATAGTAGTTGCATATTTTTAAATGTATTATTTTTATAAATTTCATATAGTATAAGTGCACCTAATTTCATCTACTTAAATCTAAATTGTTCTCAATTGAAGGGTAATTGATAGTTTTGCATCTAATTTAAAAAATTCTTTATTAAAAAATTAAAAAATACAATTTCAAAATATTTACATTATTACATATTATTTTTGTGAAACAAAATAGCCAAGAATGTGTAGAAGGACACATGTACTATGTTTTGCAACATCACTTGAGCAATGTTTAGAATTTAGTGTAAAAATAATCTTGATAGTACAAACAATGGGAGAAACTAAATTAAAATTAACTCGAATATTATCTTCACTTTAACAAAATTAAACAATTTAACACCACATTGGGAGAAAATAAATTAAAACTTACTTAGATACCATTATGCATTTAGGGTCTAGCCCTAACAAAATTGACCCACATTTACAAATTAAGAATTCAAAATTAAAACCTCCTTACAACAAACACTTATAAAATTTCCAATTTTCACTCCTGTTTCTCTTTAATCCCCCGATTCTCTCACATTTCCCACATCTCCACCCAGCTACGTCGCAGGAAAGCGCAATCCTGCCGACTCTACATAGCCGCAAGTCTCCTATGGTTCGCCTGGATCACTCTGAAAGGCAAACGAAAGATGCACCGGCGTTATCTCGACAAAATGCTAACCTCCATGCAAACCACGCGTGATCTAATCGCAAAACTGTCCAAAGATTTCCGTTCCATCATTCAAGAGCCACACGTGGTGATACACCTTCCATCCATCGGTCATCCAATGGAGATACGTCGAATACTAAATCCAAAGATGTTCGCCATCTACCAGAACATCACCATCCTACGTATCTGCTTCGTACGAAATCCAAAAACCGAAGTGATCTACGTTCTCCCCGTGAAACCTACTCAAGACCTGTTAACGATGTACAGCGACTTCATCGAGTCGATATCTCCCGCCGAAGAAGTCGCCAAACGAATCACTTTCGTCGCTCTTTCTCAATCGGGGACCTTCAAGAATCGTTCGTTGAACGTCTCCAGGATCCTCCACTGTTCCGAGGACTCTCTTCACGCGATCAAGAGGAAGATCTCCGGCAAGCCGGCCTACTTCCTGCCCTGCGTCGTCGACGAGTGCGACATGAGAGTTGCTGGAAATCTCGAGGTCCCTCTGTTGAGCACCGAAATGGAGCTGCAAATGAAGTTTCTCAATCTCTCCACGATGTCCGAGATGATCGACAATCTTGGCCTCCTGCAGCCACCTCACGCCAGGAACTTTTTTTTTGCACGTCTTTGGCTCGATTGATGATCCTTCACACGGAAGTGTGCGTGTGGTTGATCAAATTGAATTACAGCGTGGCGAATAAACATTGCGGAATTTTTCTGATCAATCATATCAGCGTGCCTTTCATGCCCGTGCTGAGGAGGGAACGAGAGAAGTACGGAGATTTGTGGAAAGAGGATTCGAGCCTGCGCGAGGAGTTTTACGAGAGATTGAAGGAGCATCTGCCTAGGGTTGTGTGCAACGTGACGAGATTGTCGAAGATTTACAATTGCTGGAAGGAGTTCTACGCGCATTTGCAGAAATTTGGGTGCCTCTTGCAAGCAGTTCCTGTGGCGAAGAGCTCGAAGACTATCGTCGTTTGCTTGCTCGTCCCTGGGAAAAAGACTAAGGAGCCGCCGAGATGGCTGGGAACCGCGGATAAAATTAATTTGGGTATTGTGTGTTTGCTTATGGGGGTGAAGTTCGGGAATTATTTTGTAGGTAACTAGTCAATGAAAGATTTCAATTTTTCGGGGGGACGTAAGTATAACCTTCGGCCCTTTTGTCTAATTTTTTGGGACAGAAATGTTGCAAAATGGAGGAGTTATTGAGGAACATTCTCAAGAGGTTTGCTCCATGGATTGGAACGCCCGAAATAAAAGAATTCCTTCTAATTTGTAAATAAAAATGTATAATCTACAATGTAGCTTGTGATTTTTCGAAAAATTTCATTATCATGGAAATGGTGGCAGTTTGAATGGGAGAAACCTCTTTTTACCAAAAGGTCAATTTTGAACGTTTGTACAAAATTTAATAATTGAGCTATCGAAAAAATCGTAAGCTAAATTGTAGATAATACATTTTTGTTCGTAAGTCGAAAGGAATTTTTTATTTTAGATATTCCAATTCTTATTGGCAATGGCTGCCAGTAATTGATGTTTTAGTAAAGCTCCTTCATTTTGTATGATATTCAATTAGTGGTAAATGACACGTTTCAATAACAGAATCTAGATTCTCGACCAGCATATACTTGTTACCACAAAGCTCCCTGGAAATTAGCATGATAGAGCCAACGGTGAACAGATTCGCCACGAGTATGCAGGAAAATGGCTACTTCGGTTACCTGAGCGTCGAATGTTACTGTTATGTGCAGAAAACGGAGGAGAAATTGATAGTGCTAATGTTAAACATATACCCATACTATTCGTACACTCAGAGTTACGTTGATTGGATGAAATTCGCGATTGGAGGATTGTATAAGTAATTTTCATTGTTTTTCGATTCATCGAATCGTTTTTATTACAAATTTAGAGGAAATATAGAGAAATGATACTTGATTATGCTGTTTCGCTATGGAATTTTCTGAGTATTTAGAATTTTATTTATTTCGTCAAGTTTAACTTCATTAAGCTTGCAATTTTTAATTGTTATTGTTATTGCATGTTTAAAAAGTCACCAAAAGAATCAGTTTCTCTCGGATATTGCGGCAGTCTCGGAATACGAAAGAAGGAAATCGTCGTTTATATTTATGGAAAAGATACCTGAGTGGAATGAAACTACAGAAAGATACGCTGTCGCCATTTCGCAACTGCATCACACAACATTTTCCGCTTATCGATGGACCAATCTTAAGAATTTATTTGAAAAATGTGGTGTAAGTTTGTCTATTATTATTAGAATGATATATTTCCTTCGTTTCATGCAGTAAAAAAAAAAAAAAATAGAATTCAATATTTTGAAAAATAGCGTTATAAAATATTGAAAAATCGTACAGAAATATTACAGAAAATACAGAAAAATTGGATCTAAAATGAAATTCAATTAATTGCAATTATTATGCTATTTGCAGATTTCGTTCGACAGAAAGAAACGTCAAGGATCGAGTATAATACTACACGATGCCGAGATTCGAAATTTTGGGCTGATGGTCGCTGTTAGTGCTTCTATGACGACCACGTTATCCATGATACATAATAATTTGACAAAACTGCACGAAACTCTGACGATTAAATCGAAGAAAAAGCCAGAAACTAATTTGCCAGCTTTAGCTGAATTCTTCCTGAAGCTTTCTCTGGACTATCAGAATCTAGCTGTGAACAAATGTTCACCAAACTTTTGAATGAATTATTCAGCGATACTGTGTAATTACCATTTGTATTATAAAGATATAATATATAATATTTATACTGGATACTTTGTAATTCTCGAGTTTATTTACCTTTTCTATTATAATATTCTAGAAATTAAGGATTAAATTGAGATAAAAGTGTGATGAAAGGCACGGTGCGAGAAAATATTTCAAACGCCTGAAAAGGCGCGAAAAAATATTCGAAGCGCTTAAAAGTCGCGAAAAAATATTCAAAGCGCCTAAAAAAGGGCGAACAAAG
>NW_017100509.1:1585043-1594028 GCF_001263275.1 Habropoda laboriosa | reverse complement strand
AAAAGGGGCGAACAAAGATTCTAAGCGCCTAAAAATGGGCGAAAAAATATTTATAGCGCGAAAAAAATATTCAAAGCGTGTAAAATAGCGCGAAACAATATTCAAAGCGCCTAAGAAAGCGCGAAACAATATTCGAAGCGCCTAAAAAAGGGCGAACGAAGATTCTGAGCGCCTAAAAATGGGCGAAAAAATATTTAAAGCGCGAAAAAATATTCAAAGCGCTTGAGAAAGCGCGAAACAATTTTCAAAGCGCGTAAAATAGCGCGAAACAATATTCGAAGCGCTTAAAAGTCGCGAAAAAATATTCAAAGCGCCTAAGAAAGCGGGGAACAATATTGGAAGCGCGTAAAACAGCGCGAAACAATATTCGAAGTCTCTAAAAAATCGCGAGGAAATATTCAAAGCGCCTATAGACAGTGAAAGGGTTAACAATATCACATTAAACAGAAGTAAAATAAGAAAATATTGTCCATTACCTTTTTAAACGTTGCTATATTCAGATCTCCCAGATTAATTCAAAGGTTAATTATAACAAAATGGAGAATAAGTGTCGAATTTTATTAAATGTTAATACTAGTTAATACGTCGTATTCTTAGATTACGAAAGTTCAAAACTAGACTATGATTCGATGTTATTGTTAGTTAATCTGAATCAGAATCAGACTCTACCCACTTATGTCAACTTTATCATTGGTGGATTGTCTGGGTAAAATATTATTATTTTATTTAAAATAATCTTCAATTTCATATTTTTCTTCGTCGATCATCCTTTTCGTTGTTTCTGCAGTGCTATGGGGCAAACTGTGACGCATCCTTTGGATGTGACTAAAGTACGAATGCAAATCTCGAAAGCCTCTTTGGTCGATGTAGTGAAAGCTAGCTTACAAGAAGTTGGAGTAAGTGGATTTTACATTGGTTGGACTGCAGGACTTCTAAGACAGTTGACATACACTACGACCAGGCTTGGAATATATACCACTCTGTACAACTGGGCCCAGTAATTAAAATTCTGACCTATCTTTTCCTTTAAAATAAGTAACGTCGACTCGAGAATGAATTTTTCGCGACGAAAAAGCACCAAGTATTCAAGTTAAAAAGAAAATAAGATACTTTTCTATTTACCTTGAATCTTAAAGGTAAAAAGATCGAATAGAAGATTAAATTATTCGTTTTACTTAGAAGTTTCAAGCAGCTCGTCTTAAGCTCGTTTAAATTGATATTTCAATTAAAATAACATTCCACTTCTTAGGAGAGTCATTTTATTTCATATTTTTCTTTGTCGATCATTCTTTCGTTATTTATTTTACTCTTCGCGGTTTAAATGTCGAAGGAATTGTATTTTTTAAGAGATTAATATTTACGTTGAATATAATAATTACACTACCGGGCAAAAGTTTGGGATCACCTCCCACTTTTCGTCAATATTAAATCTGCTGCTAATTTTTTATAGATCTCAAGTTTATCTCAATTCTACATTTATCAATTTACCTCGCATCAATCGATTCGAACGATAAAAAATTCTCAGGAAATTTTTGTGTAAATTGTAATGCTCGGTGATTCGAAACTTTCGGCCGGTAGTGTATGTAAAATATTAATGTTTTCGTATTTTAACATACAATTTCATTGCAAAGATTATATCGTGTTTTATGTGACGCGTAACACTTGAATTTTAGAGTTAATTATCGAGAAGTGAATATACATTTCAGATCACAGTTCGATCATTTAAATTACCCTGCAATGATCGGTATCGGAATGATATCCGGTGTCATGGGTTCATTCATCGGAACACCGACCGATTTGGTTCTAGTTCGTATGATAGCTGATATAAAATTACCTCCAGGTGAGTGTCGATAACGTTCAGTTTACAGAAGCAAATCAAATCTACCGAATTTGTAGAAATCGTCCAATTAATTCTAACAAAATTAATCTATACTTTAATCAATCAAATAAATAATACATTCTTCGTACTTGATATTTTATTAATTTTCTATCAACCTTTTCCCATCAAAAATCCTTCACTTACGTCAAATCATTTAACAGGTATTTCATATACGAAAAATAATATTTTTTAATATTAAAAATTCGAAGGATAAAGAAAATTTCATTTTGCATGCCTACGATAAATTTCATTAAATTACCAACGCAGCTGCAATTGTTAATCTGTTCCCTCGATTCGGTAAAATATCGAAATGACACATATATCGAAGGACGAATTTTTAGAACAGCGATGGAATTACAGAAATGCCATAACCGGGCTAATTGATATTTCGAAGGCAGAGGGTATCGCTGGATTGTGGAGAGGAGCTGTGCCAACGATGACCAGAGCAGCAATAGTGAATGGAATGCAATTAGGCACATACAGCAGAGCGAAATTGATGTTCAAAGATACTGGTACTTATTGAAATCAAGCTATCACTATAATTATCACATTGTAATTTCGCTAAAAGTGTTCTGAAGTAGTCTGCCAAGTGTTTTCATGTATCGTTCCTCTTCTATTCGATAGAAAATCCATTTTAGCGTATCTAATCGTCTTTTAGTTATCATTGAACCCTCCGTCGGGCGCACCTGATCTCTCTAACCATAATTCATTTATGCATGTAGACGCAATGCGTTGAGCAATGAATGTGCAAATGTGCTTAAAATGTTTTTTGTTTACACTCATGTTCTTCTATCATTCCTATGGTTAGTTACTTTCCACTTGGTACAAGACCTCTTGAAGGCCGATCTCTAAGATCCAGTGCGCCCGACGAAAGGTTAATTACCTTTTGTATTCGATAGAAAATCTGTTTTAGTTGTATTGAAAAGTAAATTTTTAATGACATATCATGCAAATAATCACAGGTTTTTTTTTTAAAGAAGGCGAATTATTGCCATTTTGCAGCAGCAATGGCAGTTCAGTTACCATTTTGGAAAATCTGTATCTAGTGCTTTCGTGTATTATTCCCTATATCCAGTGTTTTCGTATATTACTCCCTATATCCAGTGTTTTCATGTATCATTCCTCTTGCATTCGACAGAAAATTCATTACAGCGTATCTTATCACCTTAAGTTACCATTTTGGAAAATCTAAATCCAGTGTTTTCGTATATTGTTCCCTAAATTCACTGTTTCCATACATCGTTCCTTCTGTATTTCACAAGAAATCCATCATAGTGTATGTTATTACCTTTTAGTCACCTTTTCTATTCCACAGGAAATCAATTTTAACTCGTTCCTAATTCAAAAACAATTTTTACTAACAAATAAATCGTAAATAATCACAGGTTTTTTCGAAGAAGGAATATTATTGTCATTTCTGGCAGCGATGGCTTCCGGATTCGTGATGTCAGTGACTTCACTTCCAGTGGACGTAGCTAAAACTAGGCAATTACCAAAATTTCCATAAATTCGTATAATTATTTTATTTAGTAATTCCTCTATGTGCGTAATCGTTTCTGTTAGAATACAAAATTGGACTTCACCAACGAAACCACCAGGAGTGATTGGTATGATTAGTAACATAGCGCAAACAGAGGGACTACCAGCACTGTGGCGTGGATTTTTACCGTACTTCAGTAGAGCAGCACCTAATGCCGTAGTCACTATGATATGTCTCGATCAGTTGACACAATTGTACATCAAAGTGTTCATGTCGGCTGAATGAACAAGATATAATTAACGTTAATACAATAAAAACTTCTCGTACTATTAAAATACACTTCGTTTCTTCGTGGTTCTTTTTAATTCAATTCTAAAAAAAATGATCCAAAATGAATACCCTATACAATCAGACTGTCCTTTAATCTTCAGGCTCGTGGTTAATTTAATTTATGGAAAAATTGTTAATAATGCTAAATTCTTGTCACTGTCGTCTACTTTGTTTTAATATTGAGTTCAAGAGGATGGTACAATCGGTGGAAGAAATGTAACGAGCGTTTTTCCATTTGGACTGAATCAAAGTTAACAAAAAAAAAAAAAAAATAGTAAAAAAGTGAAAGAGATTATATTATTGAAAAATTCTTCGAATAGAAGAATTTATATTTTTATATTTCGAATTTATATTTCTGACTAGATGTTTCTTCTGTCGATTACACACGCGGCAAGGAACGCGTTAAGAACATTAATTTCATAAAAATATACAATATATTTTACCAATGTATATTTCACATAGAAAAGTAACGCATGTTCGCGCAACAGTCGACAATTAGTCAGTCCATTTGAAGGATAGGAAACACTTCGCAGAGTGTGCAAGCTCGAGTATTAAGATTTTCTTCAGAAACAAGCGTTTCAATGAAAATTATGAAATGAGATGTGTCGGTGTGAATGTCTTTCGACATATTTTTAAATAAACAGCTGCATAAGCGTGTCTGTTTCCTTAGTTTTAATTGAATAAGGCAAGAACAGATTCTTGACGCATTTTCTTTCAGTTAGGTAGGCTTTTTTTCTTGTTCAAATTGAATTTGTTGAAAGTCGATGAATAAATACGATTTAAACGACATTGTATTTATCTATAACGCGTGACGTCTGTACGCATTCGCGATTTGTTCGTTAATTATAAAAGTCAACACTGTGTGCGGGCCTATTCGACAGTACGTAGGCCAGAAACCCTTCCAAAGTGCTCCTATCCCTTCATTTTTCGCTATTGATAACAACATCGTTATCATGCCAGGTGGTTTTCCTGTGCTTTTCAAGTTTTGTATCCTGAAAGTGGAAGATAGAGAAAAATTTATGATTCTTTGACGAATTATTTCAACTATTTCATTTTTTAATTTTAATTTTCTTTTTAGTATATACGTATTACTATTAAATATTAATCAAAATTAAATCGTAATCAAAATTTGGACACGTGGATTAGGATACTAATCGAAGCTTTACCAAAATGTCACAGTGAATAATGATAAATTGGTAAGAAGCAATATTCAGAGATATAATTTCACAAGTATAATAGTGAAATTTCAAAAAATGAGGAAAATTGTAATTAATTAACGTGTGAATGCGTAACTAATTGGTAAAATTGACTGTACCTTGTTTTAGTTATATCAAATGGCATAGAATTAAACGTTGTGATGAATCCAGATAACATGGAAGCACAGAAATGCAAACCAATACCTTCCTTCATTTGTCCTGTGCAATTAAACCAAATTATATCGAACATTATATTAAAAGTATATATAGTAAATTACGTTAAACAATTACGCTATATTATTTTAAAGATAAAACGTTTAATTATCACATTTAACATAAAATGAGTTATTAAAGAAAAAAAGATCAGAAGCAATTAATTAAATTTACGAGTGAAAATACCTTTCGAGGCAATTAAAAATTTGGCCTGACTGTAAGTTGCGAGCTGAGATACATTAACCACCACAGCTCGTCCCATAGTTGCGATACTTCCTCTCCAAAGGGTTGTAACCCCTTCATCTTTCGCTATTTTCGCGAATGCGTGAAATACGTTTTTGTAATTTCTTCTTTGCTCTGCATAAAATAATATTAAAATCACAGAATTAGTCGGATAAGCTGCTTAATAATATTCTACAATAATTGTCTAAAAAAGAAAGAACGGTAAGAAGAAAATTGACGAAATGATCATTTCTGTATTTCTATTTTACTTGACGTAGTATCTTAATGCAAATTGTCTTTTATCGTTTATTACGTAGATTCTTGTTTGAACAGATTTCTACGTTACTTAAGGTAAATTTAGCGTTCAATGAATGGAAACGTAAATATAGTAACCTTTAGGCAATCTACCGTCTGCTGTCATTCTTACGAGAGCAACTTCCGCCGGTGTGCCTACGAAAGCTCCAGTGGCCCCAGCGGTGCCTGCCATAAGCGATAATGTGCCGAAACTGGGTATCCCGGTGTATCTCTGTCTAGAAAAAATTGAAAATTAAAAAAGGTATTTTATATTCTTAGAATATGAAAAGTCGAAAGTATAAATGAACGAGTGATACATTTTAAACAGTCGTTCCTAAGAAAACAAGTTAAAAGTAATAAATTAGGGGACATCACTGTTAGAAAATTGCTTGTCATTTTAATTTTTCTTACTTATTTCTTCAATTTTTATTTTTATTCAAACGTGAATTTTATAATACTCTACTTTTTCGCAGTTTCGTCGAATTGAGATGAGTACAGAAATTCGTAGGACAATTTTTTCACCGTGAAACGGACCAAGTATCCTAAACTCACTTCCAGTAATCCTGTAGTTGATTATAAATACCAAGTCTGACGGTAGTGTACGTCGCTTGTCGTACAAGACCAGCACTAAGGCCGGAATAAAATTTCAAAATTCCCTCGTTTCGATATATGGAATTGATCACAGATCCGATTGAAGTCTTCTCCTGCTGTACTTGAATCCGATTCTTTATCACATCCATAGGATGAACTACACAGGTTGCACCCATGCTGCAAATTCGTGATAATGAACGTTATAATGTAAACAACATTAAGTTGTAAAAAGGAAATCAGAATTATGACGAATTTGTCGCTGTGAAAATATTTCAATTTCAGGAAAGTCGTTACATAAATGAAATGGAATTGGAAAATAAATAAGATTGAATTAGAAAGTAAATAATTGGAAATGGGGAATAAATTAATTTTGGTTCAATAGGTTTGCATACGTCTCTCTTAGAAAAATTACACGTAAACGTCAATAAGAACATTTTTCTGCCACTGATACTACGCTAAAAATAATCTCCTAACTTTCTATACTTTATCTAATTTTAGATAAATGCAAAAGTGAAAAATGACACAAGACATTATCGAAGAAGATAAATTATCTGATATTGCATTAACTCACCCGGAAAGTCCAGCATTTAGAAAATTAAATGCCGGAGGTAATGGCTCCTTTTTTTTCTCAGGTTGTTGCGGTGCAGCTTTATCAGACATTTTGTAATACCTTTCGAGTCTTTAGACATGTAACGTTTCCGAAAATTTGTCAATTTAAACACCTCGGCAATGTCGAGTAAACAACATTTACAAATGTGCGAAAGGAAAATAACTTAGAAGAGATAGAGGTGTACGAATGATACAAGGAACTCTTCCGAAAGTGTTCATCTAGTAAATGTTACAACAAGCGTTGTACGTACGATACGTTATCGTACATGCAATTGATAACTACTTATGTTTAATATCGATTCCAAATGATATCGATTTCAACAACCAGCAGATAGCTTCATACGTGAATTATCGAAATTTCACTTGCTTCGATTTTTGCAAATTTCAAAGGTGAACAAAGTCGTTAATTAACATGAACATTTCTTCGAGGCTGCAGCATCGCCATTTTTTAAAGAAATTGAATGAAAAAAATTCTTTTGTATTCGTCGAGGATAATATAATAAAGCGGTGATGAAAATTTTTGCATTGGGTCAACTATTTTCTTAAAAAAAAATTCCAAAGTTAGGTATAATTTTCAGAGATTTTTCTCAACATTTCCCTTACTTAACTTGTGAATGAAGTAAAATGAGGAATATGTGTAAAGCGACAGATTTATTTCTTCTTAATTAGTACATTTTGTGCTGTCTATTGTTTACTTCATTTATTGTAACAATATTGAACTTTATTTTTGAAAATATTGCGTTAACATTCAGAAACATTTTCTGACTTATAATTCCTTTATTCCTGTAATAGTGAGTGTTTAAAATATATTTCAATCTCTGCAAAATGTTTACAAAACGTGCTCCGAATTAAAATTTCCAAAAGTGTAACAAGTTTCATTTTAAAGGATTTTTAGTTAACAAATATCGAAACCCTGAGATGCTTGTAACATTGATAAGATAAAATCGAGATCAGAATATTTTTCTTATCTTCTATTTCCCTTCTTTATTATTATAAATACAAAATCTTTTCCTCGGGAACGTATTTCGTACACACTCGAGGAACTCTTCTTCTTTTGGGCTTCGTATCGATTGTCTCTCCCTTCTTTTTAGGTACTATTAAACCCATTTCTTTTTTGCACTCCTATAATTCCAAAAAAATTGGGATAAAAATTAAAATTCAACGAATAAATTGATCAACATTGAATACCATATACCTCGACAGCTTTCAAAATTGGGAAAAGTGGCCTGACGCCTTTCGATTCGTTCAAAATCTCTTCCGCGTAATTCAGAATTCTTCGATTTTCGATTTCCATAATTTTCGTCATATTTGCCATTTCTTCGTCGGCAATCTGCTCTTCTTTCCGTACAGTTTCTCTTTCGCTCTGTAAACGTGCAAAAAGAGAGATAATTCTACTGTTAATCCAAAGAACAAACTTCTCAACTAATTAAAGCACATTTTTTTCACAAATATTACAATGTATTTCTTCAGCATATTTCCATATTCGATTCTCTTCTTCCACTCCTGCTTCCGTTCTTCAGCCTCCATTTCCTTGTCCCATTCAGCTCTTTTAAATCTTTGTACAGTTTCCCACGTTTTCACGTCTTTTTCTTCTCGAAGCTGCTTAGACTTCGCGACTGAAGTTTCCATTTGAATATCGTTCACTTCTTTTCGAAATTGAAGTTTACGCTCTTCTCGTTTCCGTTGTTTCTCTTGGTATTGGGCTTCTTGCTCTTCCTGAGCTTTCTTCAAAATCTTCTCCTCCATTGGCAGTGCTGATTGTAGTTGCGAATATTGTTGCTCAGCTGTTGATATAATTAACGAAGAAATTTTTAAATAGAATCTAGTTTCTTTGTTTTGTTGATTTTTTTGCCGAATTAATTTTATCTGAAGTTTAGTTACTTATTTGTC
The DNA here is from genome assembly GCF_001263275.1 of Habropoda laboriosa. Lineage (NCBI taxonomy): Eukaryota > Metazoa > Arthropoda > Insecta > Hymenoptera > Apidae > Habropoda > Habropoda laboriosa. The sequence goes on along the minus strand of NW_017100509.1, from coordinate 1,585,324 downwards.
GAGCTTTCTGTTCCTTTTCTTGCTTCTCCTTCAATTTTACTTCTTTGTGGATCTTCTGTATTCGAGCTTTCGTATTTCGATAGATTTCGTTCGCTCGATCCTCGAATTCTTCTTCGCGTTTCAGCATCAGATCGAATTGTTTCTTCTCCTCGATTGCACCTTTGAAGAATTGCTTCAATTTCTGCTTTTTGGTTAGCAACTGCAAATGTATTTGCACTTTGTACAGTGGTACAGAAGAATTATGCAAAATTTTTAAAAAATTATTGAAGAAAATTAAGAAC
>NW_017100509.1:1575130-1585000 GCF_001263275.1 Habropoda laboriosa | reverse complement strand
ATATTTTCTCTAATTTGAATTTCAATCTTTCTCTCTGTAAATACAAATTTACATTGAAAATTAATTCACTCTATATATTTCACAAAATAAATTCATTTATAAAGCTAACTTGTTCTGCTTCATGCTCCTTCACGTCCTGCAAGTACTTATTCATATTAATCTGATCCTGTTTCTCACTTTCAAATTCCTCCAGTTCCTTTGCTGCCCTAGCATTTCCAATTTCTTCAATTCTAAAAACCAATAAAAAAAATCGTTCTCTCCTACAGCAATATAGTATTCCATTGATACACATACACAAGCTTACTGTTTCTTCAACTCGAGACCATAATTCTTTCGTTTCTCTAATCGTTGCTCTGCTTTCTGTTTCATTTCTTCCTCGTACCGTTTCACATCCGCTTTCAATAAATCTACGTACGCCACTTCCGCCTCTTTATCTAAGCTTTTAATAGTCTCTCGAAATTTTAATTGAGCGTCCAGTTCTCTGAAACACTGTCGAAATCACGAACTATCACGATTCTCGTATTATTTGCGATATCATTACTCATCCTGACTCTTCTAATCTTCTAAAATACCTCGGAAATTAGAAGACCTTGATTAATTCGCCTGCACATCGGTTTCCTGTAAAGAATCAATCTCTTCGCCTGCTTTATTATCTCTTCTCTTTCTGCTGCTTTCCTTTCAGCAGCTTCTTTCACGAATCGCTCTCTTTCTTCTTCTGCTTGCTTCTCCTTTGCCAATCGTTCCTCTCTTCTTTTCCTTTTAATATCCTATCACAGTTGCATGCAACAAAATATATAGCATTTCAGTTAAAGAAATTTGTAGAAGTGATACTTAAACGCTTGGTAAAAAAAAAGTTTCTTCTGAAGGTATAGTTTTAATAATTTATTCAAATAATGAAACAGTTTATCTGAAAGAAGTATGAAAGCTCCGTTAAGTAAATGAGATTAAACTGAAGTGACATGAAATAAACGACGAATTAAATTAAGCTGATGTGATATTAAATAAGTAAAAAGTAAAAATAAGAAGTATTGTACAAATTGTATTTGAAAAATGTAAAAATACCTCTAAGAGAGAAATTACTACTTTTTCTTCTTTAGGTGCTTCCGCTTCACCTTTCTCCAATTCTGCGCTCTGAGCTTCTTTTTTCTCTCCACAGGAAGTGACTTCATGTTTGGTTTGCTGAGAATCTTCGGGTGTCTCTATTTCCACGCTACTTTTCGATATCTGAAATGAAAGTTCTGCGTGAAGGTGAAAAATTAATTTATTTAAAAATCACGAAGAATATGAATTTTTGTAATTTTACTGAAAGTACTTTAGTTGAAGTAATAAATTTAATTAGACTAGAAAATGAATGATTTAATTATTGGAAGTTCTGCGTGAAAGTGGAAAGTTAATTAAAAATCAGGAGGAAAATGTATTTTTGTAATTTTGTTAGAAATGTGAAAAATTTAATTGGTCCAGAATATAAATGATTTAATTATAGAAAATTCGTGTACTTTGACATTGTTCAATGGTTTCCTTTTCTTCTGACGAGATGCAGTAGGGATCGTACGATTTACTACTCGATTTTGCACCATAATTATAATTTTCTAAGAAGAATGTGTTATTATTTCGCAACAGAGAGATAAACTAGTGTGGTTAACATAAGTTGCACGATTTCTTCCTGCACTGATGTTGCGGATAACTTTAGACAACGCATTGGTTGTCCTGGAAACTGGATTCGAGGCGATCAATAAAGTTCACGGAATAAAATCTTGATCGTTTAAAAAAAAAAAGAGGATGAAAAGAAATATTTCGTTAATTCTATAACGAAATTCTTTAATATATTTATTACTTACTTATGTACAAATTAAAAGTTATAACATGTTAAAGATAAACAAGAATTTTTTTCTATAAGTTTTTAAATAATTAAAATGAAACAAAGTTAAATAATGTACATGTTATATTTTCTCTAAGTAAACATTCTTTTTTAACATAATTACAAGAATATGCAACAAAGTAGAGTAGAATTTCACTATTTATTGCAATTTATTATAGCAATAGTAATAAATTTATACGTGCAATAATTTTACTTATTTATCGGTGGAATATGCCGTATGGTAATTAAATTCTGATGCTGTGTCAGTGTTTGTAGATCGATATTCTCATTTTTATTTTCACAAATCATTATTGACGAATTTCGTGTACCATCGCATGCATCGATGCATGAAATATGACGTTGTAGGTAAAAAAGATAAATACGTTGCGTATAAAATTGAATAAAGAATGATTCATGTAACATGATATTTAAAATAGCGTACTTTTAACACAGACGAGATATAGACTTTTTATACCTCGTCTACATTTATGATTTTCTATGTTTGAAAACTGCAATACCGATATAGCGGGTGCTTTATTGATAATGCAGTGCATCTAAGTCGAATGCAACGCACTCTGGTTACGAGAGCGAAGCAATTCCAGGTTTATCGAAATGATATGGCAACGAATTTGCAGAAATTAGTAACGTTAATTATCGTCAAGTGAACGATTACGATACGTATGATCTTTCTTTAATCAAATTTGAGCATTTGAAAATGTTCGCGTTGGCGCGAATTTTATTTTACAGTTCAAATATTCCGGGTGTTAAGCATTTCAGGAAACTCTCACAAGATGGCCGCGGAGCGTGGTCGTGCACCTGTAATGACAACACGTGCTACAGCTGAGTGGCGGTTTCCCTCTCGGAAAAGTGAGTATAATAGTGTTTTTAAAGTGTTTGTCGCTTTTTCGGGTTTATCTAACGTTTACGTATTGTCGTGCCGATCTTGGGTCTCGATTCGTATTTTCGTATCCCTCGGAATAGCAACGTATTCTATCGAAATATTTCTCTATTTACTCGACGCTCGTACATGTGCCGCCAATGCTACCATAATAAGTTGTAGATCGGTAATTAACCTTGGTACAGAGTCATGTTTATCGATAAGAGACGCTTATCGGGAATAACCTAAAAGTGATAATGTGAAAAATATATCTAATACGTAGGCGGATATTCCTTGTTAAAGTATTGCCGGAGAGGAATCGCAGTTGTGTTTTCAATACTAACCTAACCCTTTGCGTTCGTATGTCGAGACATCGTTAAGTAGCACGCCATAATACGTAAAGCAAATTTTAATACGTGTAATACTGTGCAACGAAGTGTGTTCCTTGGTGTATTTTGTTTTGTGATCATTGTTAATTCGATTGGACGTGTACAATTATTGAAAATTACTTGCTGAACGTGACGGAATTGAATTCAAGGAAGACGTATTCGTATTGATTGCGATCCATGTGTCAATCATACGTATCGTAGCGATATGACAGTGTATCTTGTATTCTATTGTACGAAGTAAATTGGAACAACGTCTACGTTCTTTTATTTTCATTCGTGATATAATAATTACTTTACACGTAAATTTCGAAAATACGATCGATTTATAAACTTTTCGATTCAACGTTATTTTACAAGCTGGTTACGTAAGCATAACTTTAGTGGAGCATAACGGTGAACTGTCAAGTTTTATAATAGAAAACGATAATTGCATCGAAACGTAGAAAATAAATAAATTTTATCGTGCTTCTGTTCACTGTAAATTTGTTAATTTCTGTATTTTCGTAATAAAGTGATAATTTACAACGTGTAATACATCGAAGCAAATAAAATATACGTCGTATTTTCGTGAATGTTAGTTTAAATGTTTCTGTTACATAAATTAGCCATAGAAATTAATAAAATTAGAAAAAAATGTTCACGTGTTGCCAGTATTAATCTTTATTACCATTAATATCGTGCAATTTTCACTAACACGAATATTTTCGTCGTTTCAGGTGAAGGCGAGTGGTGGGGAAGGAATGTGCTGCTTTGATCTCGAAAGGACCTGTAGAGTGAGTACTCTCTAACCTCACATTTTACAATATTCTAATAAACACAAGTGTTAATATCTTCGAAGTGGAAATTCTTTTCTCTCATAATGTGTTAAGTGACTTTTCTACGATTACTGTAATATTAAGAGAACAATTAATTAAGGGAATATTATTAAGAAATAATCAAAGTTAGGAAACGTTAGTTATTCGAATTGAATTTAACTCGAGGATGAGTTCAACTGCAAGAAGAAGTGACGAAAGGGTAGGAATAATTGGTAAACGTGAGATTTATCAATGAAACATGTTTATTAAAAATCTAGTATTTCCTTACGTCTACAGTAAATATCACAGGTACACGTTTCTCTATCACAAGATCCCTCAGCTCGGTCATTTATCCCTGTCGACAATACCAACAGAGGTCAATAATTTTCGCACGATTGTCAAATTGTTACGGCTGACCGAGGAGATACGCATATAACAACGTTTTTTGGCGCGAGAATAGGGCATTCCTCGCGTCGATTCGCGCGCCAAATCGAGCGGCCAATCAGCGCGGGGAGAACCATAGACGCCTGGGGCGCCATTTCTCCCGCCAAAATGGACAAAATAAAAAAGAAAAAATTCTCGATAAAAGTATGAAATAAACAATAGAAAACTCTTAACTGTCAAGTAAATTAAAGCTTGAGCCACGTCGTTTAGCACGTGGGCGTTACGTTACATCGAGATCCTAGTTACTTTTCAACTATTAAAAAACATCATTCGAACAATGAATGTACAAATACGTCCGTAAAACTACGAAAAAAAGAAGAACTTATTTCGATATTCCCTCCCACTTATTAAATTCACTCTGAATGTCTTGAGCAAATAAAAAAATTCTTAAATCTATTCTTCATCATCCTCTTCTTCTTCTTCTTCTTCGATGATCAATGTTTGCACATCATCCAGTCGTTTCAGGGAAAAAAAAGATATATCGATCTTCGTGACGATAGATCTCAGGAAACGTACTCCTCGAAGTGAAATCAGGTTTCTTCTTTCTTCTTCTCCAAGGACGCGTGAGTTATTCGCTCAAATCACAGACAAAATTGCAACACCGGTTTATGGTTCCCCTTTTCACACGATGGAGATTCCTCTCCAAAGGATCCCAAGCCACGGTAATCCTGTCCTTCCTCGTGACCCGACAGAATTCATCCAATTGCTCGATTTTCGTCCGGTTAAACGATGGCCTTTGCTCGCTCAAAATCGTTCTGTATTCACCCAACTACCACGGTCTCCAGATAGGCTCGTTAGGTTTGGCGACCTGCAGCAGACCCTGGTGACTCTGGGACATTCCTTCGATGTCTGTTCTAACCGGCGACGGTTGGCTCGAGGCTGGAGTTAGGGGCATCGAATACTCGTCCGAGCTTAGCTCGCTGCTCGAAGATGGTGAAGATTGTGGTGCTGCCACGTGGATGGTCAGAGGTCCAGTTTTGTCCATGGAATTCAGCTTGTGACCCAAGTGGGTCATCAGTTTCGTTCCCAATGCGACGTCGACGCCTGGAGTGGCGGCTAAGCAACGGCTGACTTCGTTGGCGCAGTGTGTGTAGCCAGCTCTGAAGCGATCAGCGTCGATCACCGGGTTAGCAGAGAGCCTTTGCTGTCTTTGAAGTTTGTGAAGGTGGCGTACAGTCAACTCTAGAATGTCTGCCTTCTCCAACTTCGCGACGTTCTCACCGTCACCAGCTAGGGCTGTTACCATCAGGTCCTTGAGCTCGTCCAAGCATCGATTGATCCGTGCTCGACGTTTGCGTTCTAGCATAGGTTTCATCACCTGTAAATTGAAAGGAACGAATCGTTATAATCACTGTTATTAAATCTATCAGATACGTAGGATCGAAGTGAAACGAAGAATTCACGGCTCGACTACTATCGTCTATCGATTCTATCTGTATTTCGCTTCAGTTTCTGTTAGAATTTCACTCGAAGTACTAGAGTAATGTAACAGGTGGTGGTGAAGTTTCGACGTGATTTAAAGCGACGCTTACCTTTCTGTACTGGTAAGTCCTAGAGATTGGTTGCTCCTGTCCATCGACCATCATGATCTGTTCGTGCATCTGCATGATTAATCCTTTCAGCCGATGAGTCTCTTTTTCTTTCTAGCTATATCACACACCGATAAACGTGAACTTCACTGATTTCTTATTAAACGGTCCCGCTTATCGCGGTGTACATATATATATATATATATGTATATATATCACACTTGTCGTTGAACGTCTCTATGTGTCACACAGGTTAGCGTATAACGATAGAATGTTTGTTTTGTTTGAACTAATGGGTTACGGTGTGGTTCGCTCGGAGAATTCGACTCGGAAAACGTATCGAAAACTGTTGTGTGCTATCTCCAACGCGTCTCCTGTTCGAACTTCGTGAACGATCACCGTGATTGTGGTGGCTGTCGGGCGAGGCTGTAGCTTATATAGTCAAGGACCCTTCGTCAGGGTGGGGCGAGGGGCTGCTGTCAGGGTCCCTAGTGGGGGACAGGCCTTCCGTGGGAACGGTCCGTAGAGGTTGGTTCCCAAGCAAGCACACCACCTGTAAGCGGCAGCTGCCAGACACGCGCCCACACCAAGCCATCGTCACCGTTTCTTCGTCCTCGTTGCACCTATCGTTCGAGCCCGTATTTCCTACCTCCTCTGATCCTCCTCGGGTAGTCGTGCCACGGTATGCACGGCTTATCGTTCCCTCTCTCTTTCACTCCTTGCCTCTTTCGACTTGCTATTTCACGAACGTGCGCTCATACGGAAGGACCCAGTATCGACGTCCTTTCCTCTTCACCGTGCACAACCTACAGAGACGAGCCGTGTGTAAGAGAGAGAGAGAGCGTGTGATACACTCTCCACCGTTCCACCTAGTATATACACTCTTCCTCCTTTTTCCATTCTAGTGACCGAACAGGAGGGTACTCGTACTACGTCTTCTTATCGTGATCATCTCCTCGTCTCTCCTATGTTCCCTCTCTGTAGCTCTGTCCTCGTCTAAGCAGAGCCGGCTCGGAGAAGCGTGCTGGGCACAAGTCCGGCGTTCTCCCAGATCGCAATCCCACTAGTTACACGTTACTGAATTACGGTACGTGTGTCTATGCTAGCGTGCTGCCACCGCGAAACGATACTCCACTCCACTCGCCTCGTCTCACTTCCTCTCTCTCTCTCTCTCACTACTCGTCGCAATTGATCAATCATTTTCAACCGCGCGTATTTAAACGGCCGCCGAGATGCGGAGACAAATGTTGCACGATAAAGCTCGACGGCACGAAAAGGATGTGATGAATCGTTTATTACGGTTGGTCGCGTGGGCGCGAGAGCCTTCACCAACGCGACCACGTTACCGAACACGTTAATTAACCGTCGTTTGTTCCCCGCTTTAAGCTCCGTTTTTACGACGTGTAACCGTTGCTGCGCGACACGCGCCGCGATAGTCCTCGCGAGAAAAAAATAGTTGGCGCGGTTGCAGGAGACGAAGCTGTTGTTCGTTTATACAGGGTGTCCAAATTTGGTTTGGAGAAAACTTCGTCAGTGTGTTCTTTGGGTGTATGTGAGGGAAAAGTGTTATGTAAATGTAGGTCGTTTGAAGCTTCGTTGAGAAGTTGGAGGAATAATACGAAGTACGAAGAGGATTTTTTGTTGTAACTTTTTAACGAAGCTTCCAACGACCTATGTTTATATGACATTTTTTCCTTAATGGCAGTTGTAGAATATACTGGCGAAGTTTGGTCGGAACGAATTTGGACACCCGGTATGTTGAATAATCTAATTTTACCCCATTGGTATTCATATAAGTACATTTTCATTTTTGTAGTAGCTGTTTTCTAGGCAGGCTATTTATGAAATAGTCGAAATTAATGGTAACTAAGTGTATTTCAATTAGATACGAATATTTTACGTATATTTTGCAGGTTATATTCAAAGTTTAGTTCGAATACTTGTTATTTTTAACAAGGCTTTATATCGAGCAAGACTATTGGTGCTGCTTGTCCATAGTAGTGAAAGGTTAATGAAATACTGAATATCATTTACATTTGACGAACGTCAACGTTACGAGTTGAAACGAAAGTTTGAATTAGAATGAATTAATACAGGGTGGAGCAGAAATACTTGTCGGTTTTCAAAGTGAAAATTCGCTGTTATCTTAAATTTTCTTTCGATCATAATCTGTGTCGCGAGTCCGGTATTTCGTTTGAAGACAAGGGGTTAAGAACTAAGCGAAATGCGCGTTCACCCGTTGTTTCATTGACTGTTAATTACCCAAACTAATTGAATCGCCAACGAGGAATTTTATAAGCGTACGAACAGATATCATGGTTAATTGGGATTCGTTCATTCGAGAAGCAATAAGCACCTTGTAAAATGGCTCTCTCCATCCATTAAAGGTCACTTTATCACCCTGTTAAACGTCTTTTTAAGCTTCCACAGGGTGTTCGTGAAATCAGATTTATATTTACACCGTGTTAATAGATTGTACGAGAAGTACCTATCTCTCTAATCTTACTTTTCGTTCTCACGTCGATATCATCGAAGTGTGGAAAAATTGCCCGAAAAATATACACGGACTTTCTTCTTCCCGGAATACTTCGGGCAAGAAGTTTATGCGTGTTCGAATTTCAGCGTGTCCCGCGATTACACGCGATCGGGTACAAGTGATTTTTTCATGCGTTCGCATATCAATGGAGAAGATCGTTCGATTTACAGCGTTATAACGTTTACGGAGCTGCCGAGTGAAAAAGGATCGCCGTGTGGAATTTTTCAGTTTGGCCAATTGATCGACGTCGAAAATTGCTCGAAAGTAGCCTTCGGGAAGGATTGGACCGGGTTCCGAGGTTTAATTTCACGAAAGACGCTCGTAAAATCGTCCTTCGCTTCGGATAGTCATCGTCCGGAATGAATATCCCGGCATGCTTTACGTGTACATCCTGCCGGCTCGCTGGAAGCACTTCCAGATACTAATTTCGTCGAGGCTTTTGCTGAATTATATCCTTCGTACCCCCTTCCAATTTCTCTCTATCCTTCTCGGTTTGCGTGGCCATATTTTCCTCCTCCTCCTCTTCTTCTTCTCCTTCTACGTCATTTTTTCTTCTTCTCTTTTCTGTCCTGTCTTTTTCCCTCCACACGGTTTCTTCGTTGCCAACTACCTCGCTTATTTCTCCGCGAGTGGGGCACTTAAACATCGTTCGCACCGAATAATTACGCGTCTTAGCTTCGTCCTTCTTCCACAGTGCTAGTTCTCGTTCATCCGACCACCTTCTTCTTGCTACTGTGATTTTACGAGGCGTCCTTCCTTTTCTTCTTCGTCGTCGTCGTTGTTGTCGTTGTCTTCGTATCTTGGTTGTCTTCCTTTCTTGGCTTCCTCTTCTTTTTCGCTGCTGCACAGAGCTAGTCAATTGCACGTGTACCTAACAACGTAGTCGAACTTGCACGATGTAGAGATAACGCGACGCTTAATAGGTAGGCTTCTTTATCTTGACGGGGTGAGTGTCGCGTGGGCCATCGGTGGGGCACGCGTTCAGTGTTCTGTTCCGAGTGAAATTAGGAAAAAATTGGGGAGAAAATTTTTGGGTTGTTTAACACGTTGAGTGTCGTGCGGGTCATCGGTGACCCATATTAGACTCTGTTCCAAGTGAAATTAGGAAAAAATTGTAGAGAGAAGTTTCGGGTTGTTTCACACATGGTGTGTCCCATGGGCCATCGGTGGGCCACGTGGAGTGTCCCATGGATCATCGGTGCGTCACGACCAGTGTCGCACGGGTCATTGATGACCCATATTAGACTCTGTTCCAAGTGAAATTAGGAAAAAGTTTTGCGATGTTTAACACATGAAGTGTCCCACGGGCCATCGATGGCCCACGTCGAGTGCCGCGTGGGTCATCGGTAACCCACGTCAGACTCTACTCCAAGTAAAATTCTAAAAAAATCGTAGAAAAAAATTTTGCGCTGTGTAACACGTGGAGTGTCTCGTGGGCCATCG
>NW_017100509.1:1559019-1575055 GCF_001263275.1 Habropoda laboriosa | reverse complement strand
CGTGGGCCATCGATGGCCCACAGTGGGTCACCGAATAGAAGGTCACTGAACGTGCCAACCTCCGTCAAATACGAACGAACTAAGGAAGAAAATGACTCTTACATGACAAGCTTCGAAATTTCAATCTGTCGAATATCAGATTTTCACGAGAAACTTATTTCACGTGCAAAGATTTACAGGGTAGAACACACAGAGAGGCCTTTAGTCACGCAATCTCCGTGTGTCAGCCATTGAACCGCAAGTAAGTCAAGTCTTGCGTGTAACAATATACGTAGCAGGGTTTCCTTTAGTTAAGGAAAGAAATGAAAATGGAAAACCCTCGAGTGACTCGGTGAAGTCTTAGGGGTGTTTAATGGCGAGCGATCATGTTGCTGATATAATAAGGCAAAGAGATTGCGCGACGGGGTGCCGAAAACGGTGAGCTCGTGCTCGCTGGAGACCAGGCGGATTCCTCTCGTTAATGTCGAAACGACAGCCACACGAAATCCGGACGACAGTGATGAATCGAATCGGAAGGGTGTCGTGCATTTCTCGCATTCCAAAATCGAGGGGTACCCATTATCGTAAATGTTCCCGCTGTCCCCGGACCACGTGCAATCGTTTGCCACTCTTCTCGCGTACTTTTCCCTTTCGTCTGTTAATTAATCCCTAAAATCGAGATTACATCCGAACGGAATATTTGTATCCTTTTCCTTTTTTTTTTTTTTTTAACCCTTTACAAACTCGATTTTTCTTCATTCGCGAGAAAAGAAATTACGGTTCGTTAGAATTTTTTATTTTTATGGGAGAAGGAATTGATAATTATTATTAAAAAATTGGCTGGTTGTAATGTGAAATTTTTAAAATATAAATAAATTGATACGTAAATTCTAAGTCACGTGGTGCTATAAAGGGTTATCCTTGACAATTTATTTAATTTAACAAATTTATCTCTTTTTGCAATAAAATGGGAAATCTCGTTCGTTGGTGGATTGAGTAATTTTGTTAATGAACAATCGAACGAATTACGAAAAATCGAACGATGGTTGATTGTATTAAAAAAAAATTTCTTAGAATAGTTATAAATGGTACAGTAGAAAATGATAGATCTGCTCAATCTGTTAGCTACGTGTCAAATAGTGAAATATAAGGACACAGAAAATATCGTCCCACGAGGACTATCGCGACGAACGACAGTCCATTAAAACGATGCAATCAGTGAAACAAACCTAATGCGGCCACGTGGCGGCTCAATTCCAAGTCAGCTTCCTCTCACGTGCCGTTCATTGTTCGTTGTTTTTACACGATCTGGGTGGGCAGCACGAAGTCCCGTCTGTGTCGGTGGATAATATAAACTTAATTCAACGTCCAGACTAGTCCACGTGCGCGATTACGTGCATTACGGCTTTGCACACGTGCTGAAGCGGTGCATGGGTTAGGTGGATACGATGCACATTAACTGGAAGAGAGCTCGGTCAATACATTCGTTCCGTGAAGTGTGTAATTTCCTTGCATATGTCTTTCTCGACATTTTAGAAGGATTTGTGGTAATGTGAAATCTCTTTGTTAAGTGTCGCGTGATTAAGTTCTAATAGGTCGACACATTTCTTAAGTTCTTTGAAAATTACAATTATTTTTTATGATAGAGTTCTTGGGGTTAGTTAATTACTCAAAATTCTTGAGTTCATTGAAAATAACAATCATTTTTTATGGGAAATTTCTTGAGGATAGTTCATTAAATTCCTTAAGTTCCTCAAGCATAATAATCATTTTTTATGATAAATTTCGCAAGTTTACTTAACCCCTTAACATATGACAACCTGTCAGACTCGTGGCAGAGATTCTGGCGAAGATGTGAGAAAAGTAGTTGTATAGGTAAGAAAAATTCATTGTAATCCTAATTTTCGTTTGAATTTTTAAGACCGAGGATTGCCAAATGTAATTAATCTGTGACAGATTAGTTTCTGTTACCTGATACAGTACTAAAACAGAAAATGGCTGATGCTTAGATGCATAGTCAGAAAAGAAATCATATGTTAAGGGGTTAAGTTCACTTAATTACTTAAATTTCTTGTGTTCTTTAAAAACGATAATCATTTTTTATGATAAATTTCGCAAGTTCACTTAATTACTCAAACTTTTCAAGTTCCCTAAAAATAATACTCATTTTTTATGATAAATGATTCGCCTCGGACGTTCAAGATTACACATTTGCATTGATCATCAACCCAATATTTTTATCCTTTTACTTATCAGAAAAAAGTCTAGGGATTAAGTGTTTTTTTCTCGTCGATCTCGGATCATTTCGTGTCACGAGTGACATTAGCAACAATTTTCTCACCCCCATGTTCTCTCGAATTTCCCATGTTCCTTATATACATTCACTGTGTCATTTATTCCGTCGACGGAGAGACGGAGAGAGAGATAGATTTATTAGCAAGTACATCAGCTGTTCGTGAACATATGTCGCGAGCCTTTTGGCTCGTGCCAACGCAATCATGATCCCCTCCTCCCCTATCTCGAATATCAACCCCTGGTGACATCGGTTCGCACGCGTCGGTTTCCGGCTACGCGATATTGAAGAGGGGGAATTACAGGGGTTGTTTCAAAGATAACAATTGAATACTTGTAATAATTTCGTGTGGGAATTTCGCGCAAAATGTCATCCTGTGCGATCTCGTTAAATCTTAGAGTGTCGTTTATCATTACTTTACGTAAGTACTCTTGCAATACATTTTTTCAGAATTAAAATGTAATTATTATAATTTTGTGTCGTTTGTTATTGTTTTACATATTTTGAGAACAATTGTTTTAGGAATTAAAATGTCAGTATTTTAATTTATAGCAAAATTTACGTATCTTTGTTATTTTTTTTCTGTGAAAGTACGAAGAATAGGTAGATAGTTTTTCACTGGTTCGAAAGAATATACTTTAGACCAGCAATCCTACAAATTTCATTAAAAAATATTAAGAAATAATAATAGTGCAGCTGTTTTCATAGAAGTTCTTAGTAATTCTTATATTCTTTATTTGAAACAGAAGGAGTTAATAGGTTCTTAAAGAATATGGATAAATTTAGTTCTCCATGAAGTTAAATTTAAAAAATACAGATTTTTCGCGAAGTCTGGATCATATGTATAAAAAATTGTGCCTTGAGGAATTAAATTATTTAACGCAGAATAGTTGCTATTTCCAAGAAAAATGCTGCAATTCGTCGTTTTAAAAAATGAGAAAAAATTCGATTTTTCAACAACAGAGTCGAAGTGAATTATTCCTTCAATCTTTCCTTCGTTCCTGTACAATACCATTCCAAGACGTTTCCCTTGTTCGCAACGCGAACCTGCATAAATCCAGGAGCGCAGGCGAATAAAAGGCAAACACGCTAGGCTCTCAGGAAATTCGTGTTTAGGAGAGTTGAAATTTGCATGTTGTGCCGTTAACATCTCTCCAACGGCAAACACACGGCGGACCTTCTGACCTACTGCAGAGTAACCATGAAGAACAGAAGAGAGGAAGAAAAGGAGGCGAAGTGAGTGCATTCTCACGGAATGTCGAATTCACCTGGCCGAGTGTGTATACACACGTACACACACATACGGCGTGTGCATTTCGCCCTATTTAAATGGCCTTTTCTGCCCTTGCTCGTTTTTAATTGAATGCTACCTCGTGGCACGTGCTCACAATACCGACACACGTCATCGCTTCCGTGTGTGCCCCAACTTCCGCAGGATCTTCCGGTAAAACCTGAATTGCTTAGCTTCCTCTGACCTTCCACCTCCTTTTTTCCCATCAAAATAATACTAATCGTGAGGCTGGATCGCTCTTGTTTACCTCTGGACCTCTTCTGGTACAGTTCGACGAAATTTCGAAGACTTCTTTTTTTGGAAAAATTTATAGAATTTTTTATTTCAACTTGTCGATGTTACATATTCTTGCAGAAAGTTTCATTTTAACAGAATGTTCACGAGTCAGTGTCTAATACTCGGGAAAGATTTTTTACTTATCACATCTGATCCTCGGTGTTCGAGTTTTGAGAATTTTTCTGTTTAACGTACCCCACTTCACACACAGCAATTCATTTGCAAAATTATTATCGCAGAAATTTTATTCTCGCGAAAAGATAATCTTCGCTATCTAAAATCCAAAGGAATAATTCTAGCACAAATTAGAGAAATAACGATAGAGTGTCCAATTTTCAAATTGCATTGAAGAAGTGCACATAAACGACGAGGTGAAATGTTTGCACGGTGAATGCAAATGGCCTGGTGTCACGTTAGGAGTTAAAATCGATAAAAGGAGAGAAGCTTGTTGGCTGGCGTCTTGAAAAGGGGGAAGTGGCCCCGATAGGACCCCAAAGGCGTCCTTTGTGGGGTCTTAGGCTCAAGATTGCGCACGTGCTCGGTTTTCCCACGCGTATAGCACGCAGCCGGTCTGCGTCCAAGGGGGAGGACAGAGAGGCTGAAAAGGGACAGGGTGCATTGTGTCGAGCACGGGCCTGAGACACTGGAAATTAAAGGCCCTCTCATCTTCGTCCCTCTCCCTTCCACCCACGGCGAATCATGCCCGGTACAAATTGCCGGTAGCATAGGAATAAAAGAAAACAATTACAAGAGAGCTTCTCGTCCCGTGGCAAATTACTCGAGAGAAATCTTCTACCTGAAATAAATACAATCTTCTTCCTCTTCTTCTTCTTTTGACTTTCTTCCTTTTGTATGAATAAATTTTTCGACGAAAAAGTGGGCGTTTTATTCATTTCTGCTGTGAAATTTAGGTTTGAATATTTAATAATGTTCCTTCCTTTTTCTTCTTTTCGTTTTGATGCACCAAGGTAGCAATTTAACGAAGTGTGTGTCTTTTTTATTGGTAATTAATTTCTGCTTTGGAAGGGAAGTTTGATTATTCGCAATGCAATCTTCTTCTTGATCTTATTAGACTTTTGTGGGAATGAATTTTGGTGCAACTAAATGGGCGTTTTATTAGTTTCTACTGTGAAATTTGTGCTCGAATGTTTAATGGGACTTCTTCTTTCTTTTTCCTATCGAAGTACGAAGATATTAATTCGACGATGGGTTCTTTATTACTTAATTTTTCTCGAAATTTACATTTGATTATTCAATGTTTTTTTTTCATATCAACCCCTTTTATGAGGGGTTCTTTATTATTCCCAAATTTCTGCTTTGAAATTCAAGATTTCTTCAGATTTAGGCTACAAATGCATCAATTTTTCGCACGTTTCGTAAAATATCCTTTATTATTATTTACTTTATGTTTAAAAACCAAGATTTTGCATTGGCAAAGGAGGCAGTTTCTCCGCAATTTCGTATTAAAACTGAACAATTAAAGAACCTCTTCTCAGTTGTTCGATGGTAGAAAGATTACGCGAGGTTAGGGAGATCCTGTTGTTTAATGTGGACCGTGACGCAGCTTTCAGAAATGTAACCATGGACCACCTACTCCGGATATGTCCACAGGTATACTTTGATAGACGTGGCGGTTTCTTATCCCGAAATTCCAACAAAGCTGACTCATGGCTCTCATAATTTCTCTTGAAAATTGAGACGAGACCCAACAAGGAGGTCGTCGCGATCACTGAATCAAATTTGTATTCATACATCGTGTTTCACGCTGCGATACACGCGCGTTTCCGTAATTTCCACCGGGTGTGTATTTATCTTTTTCTCTTAACTTCCATCGATTTCTGTTCGTTTTTTCGAAAAACACTTGCGATCGAACGATATTTTGCATTCGTTTCACGTCGGCTTTCCTTTTCTTCTTTTATCGATGTGAGAACACCGTCATTGCGCTTTAAACGCGGTTTTGAACGTATTTTTCTGTTAAAAATTAACGAAAATTTCAACAGATTTTTTTTAATTTCGAGAAATTTTCAAACTTCAATGCACTGCACTTCGAAAAAAATTTCTGGTGTCTCAATTTTGAATAAATTCGACTTTCTTAATTTTGAGAAACTTGAAAATTTTAACGCATTACACTTGGAAGAAAATTCGTCTTCCTTCAAGTTTTACAGCTCAGAACCCTCTTAATCAGATATTTCTTTGGACAAGAAAAATTCTCAATATCTCAATTTCCAAGTAAACTAGCCTTTCCTCAAGTTCCACAACACACACACACACCACTTTTAATCAAATAACTCGATCATCTTATTCCCATGTAAATTACGACAATCTCCTTCCTCTCCTCTCCTCACCGATTACAGTCATTCTTGTTCGATAAAGATGTTTGAACGGAACCCTGAAATTTAAACGGCGAATCGATGAATCGCGGCGCCACGGTACATTGTGACGATTATAATTCACCAGTCCGCGAGTCTACAATTATTGTACAAATCCCTCCTGTTAGTATCCATGTGTATAAAGCTATTGAGCATAAATATATCGAAGAGAGGTGGCAATTGTCGAACCCACTTTACCAGCCAAATTACTCAGGTTTCCCATCCGCGTATAAATCCCTCTCAGCTTCCCCTCCGTGAAAACTTTACCGCTTATTAACGCTCCACGGTGGATATCGCAACGATATATATACAGCCGTGCAAGAAAGCGTCGCCACCGCTTGCTCATGATTTCTTTTTAATCGAACCGGAAGCTCTCGTTAAGGGGCGCCCGTTAATTGGTTCGGTCATCGAACAAAAATATGTACATACCGGTCCACAACTGGATACGATAGGCGCGTTCTCAGTTTTTACAACACTATCTCTCATACCTCTTGCTTGAAACGTCTCTCTTTCTCTCTTTCCATTGGCGTGCGATCCCTTGGCCACACGCGTGTACCTGTGCGCACACACACGTACCCTCTCTCTACACGTGTAATGTAGCCGGCGCGAATGAATGGCGCTGCCGGGCCGGAGAGGCACATCTCTCGTTTCTGGACTCAGAGATCTAACTACCACCTGCCTCATTTTCCCACGAGCTCCGGGCGAACCTCTCGAATACCGATGAGATAGACGAGGACGAACCCACGTGTATAGGAACGGAGCACGGCTCTCGAAGGACAGCACCACGGTGAGCACGCTTGAGGGAGAAAAAGGGAGACCCGTGTAAGAGGGAAGAACGAGGTGAAACAGGGTCAGAGAAAGAGGAGGAATCGGTTGACGAGGTTGTGGAGGAAAGGGTCGCGAATCAAGCGAGACAGAGGATGACGCACGCGGTTGAAATATCAGAGATAAAGATGGGATCGAGGTGAAACGGAGGGAAATACGGTGGTACGATTTCTTCTATAGCGAAGGGGAAGGAGCGGGTTAACGAGGATCGGGAATTAAGCGAGATAGAGGATGATGTACGCGGTTGAAGTATCGGAGATAGAGATGGGATCGAGGTGGAATGGTGGGAAATAACGTGGTTCGGTTTCTTCTTTAGTGGAGAAGGAAAGGGTTGACGAGGATGGAAAGGTCGCGAATTATGGGAGATGATGGAAATTGAGATCGAAAGGTTAGATGGAATCGTGAAGAAATGGAGGGAAATACACTGCTCCGTTTTCTTCTTTAGCTCAGTTGACTTAGAGGAGCAAAGTGTCGCGAATCAAGTGAAATAGACAATGATGCACACAATTAAATATCAGAGATAAAAGGCTAGGTTGAATCGTGAAGAAATGGAGGGAAATACACTGCTCCGTTTTCTTCTTTAGCTCAGTTGACGATGAGGAGGAAACCGTCGCGAATGAAGTGAGACAAACGACGATGCACACGCTGAAACATCACAGATAACGATTTTATCAGGAAGAAGTAGAATCACACAGTAGTTCCTTACTTGTATGTACATATTTACCGATAGTGTTACTTCAAACAAAATGTCTGTAGTCACATGTCGAGCAGACAGCAAGCTCTAGCTACGAAAATACTGCACACCAAGTCCATTCCAGAGCAGTAAAACCGAAACGAACTTCACTCACTTACTCCCTTTTCCTCTCTACTAAGAGACGAGGAATCAAGCGAGATAGCCTCTGATGCACGCGGTTGAAATATCAGAGATAAAGATGGAAAGGCTTGGTCGAACGGAGGAGAAATGTTGGGAGGGTAACACGGTGGTTCGCGTTTCTTCTCTAGTGAAAGAGAAAGACACCGGTGGTTATATGTTGTGTGGACGGTGAGAGTGTGTTACGTGCACGCGTGAGCACGTGTGCGAGGGGGAGGTGGGGGAGGAGGATATGGAGAACGAAGAGATCTCTTCCGAAGGCGGGCAGGTAGAACACGTGCTGGCACGAGGTGAGTCAGACTCGCGGGAATATCGAAACACGATCTACTTCTCTCTCTTTCTTCCCTCCTTCGTTCTGCTCCTTTGTCTTCTTTTACCGATTTCTCCTCCCTCTCCCTTTTTGCAAGAATTCTTCCCTCCTCCACCTCCCTGTGAAATAGCTTCTCGGGGCGCTTAATAAGCTGGACGATATCTGGTTTTTCGGGGGTGAGCTGTTTGTCGTAGTAACTAACAAGGGAAACCTCTTTTTCAACCCTGTCTTATCGATTTTGACCAAGCTTTTGTTCAAATCGACGACGTCGTTCGCTTATTCGTTTTATCGTGGAACGCGGGCGGCTGTGATCGGAACGGCGGTGCTTTGGCGGCTTCGAAGACGTGTCTTGCATGAATCGATGGTAGAATTTATGGTTTTCTTTTTGTTTCTTTGAGAAAAATTATGAAGGACAATTGACAGGTTTTTAGGAGAGTATTTTGTTTTTTAAAGAATCAGCTGTTAAATATTGGTTGTTCTGTTTGGTGAGGATTTTACGTTGTTTCGATTATGTCATTGTCAACGAAGTTCTGCATGCATTCAGTATAAGTTTTTCTCTTTTAGGTTAATTTAATTGTGTTTTTTAAATGGTCCCATGGGTTTATGTTATATTTCCTTTTTTGCGATTAAAATTTTCTGCTTTCATACAGAAGATGGTTATTATCTGCTTATGGCAGTAGTTGTGCAACAAGGAGACACTTTTTTTTTAATTAGGTATTCTTGTGTAATTTTTGAATGGCCATTATTATTTTTTTCTTTTTTAAACATTCTGTAAATATTTCTTTTTCAAGAATGCTGTAATATGCAGTATGGTTTCTGGTCTAAAAAATTGTATTCCTTCGTTTACTGCTCTTTAATTCTCGAAAATATAATTCATTTTTTTGGGGGGGAACGAATGTCAAATGTTGCGCTGTTTATCAAAAGTTCAAAGTGTTTTTTCATGGTAATACAACGTAATAAGTATGTACCACCGAATTTCTTTAGATAGTTATAGCAGTTTGTCTGTAGTTGTAGTCATTCCGGGATACATATCACTTATCGATTTTACTTTCCTAATTTGGAGGTGCATTAATGTGTTGACATTAACGTGCATCTGAGAAAGTAGCGTACATATTTTCACGTGAGAAGATTCTTGCGTATACATAATTGTCGGCTCGTTAAACGTCTGCGTGTAATTTATTGATAGTGGTCAAGAATGTAAAATAAGCAGAGAAAGCAATAACGTAAATAATGCATGTTATTTGTACACGTGTACACGGACTGTATTTTTCACAACCATTACCATGTTTTGCACACTTATTTCTGAAAAAACGAAAAAAAAAAAAAAGAAGATAAATTGCTATTATATTAAAAAGTTATTATTCACACGAATGCTTGCAATTTGTAAAATTTACTTGCGCGAAACTAAAATTCGACAAAAAAGCGTAGTTATAAATTTCTCTTCGTATCTTAACCCTTTATCTCATAACAATAAGTCAAACTTAAATTTATCTTATAGCAGTAGGGTGAATTTGTGAAAAGAAAAAAAAAGAAATACTTATATCAGTAGCAAAAATTAACTTCAGTTCTAAATTTAATTTCAATTTCTCAAGACTGAGAATTTTTCTTATCTATTTCTTATCACTCTGTTGCATTTCTTCCATTTTCTTCTTCAACTTTCTCAACCGTTCTTTCGCTCAGTATTTTTATTTATAAATAACATAACACATAGTTTGAGTCTTTCTTCCCAAATTCAGCATTCTTCCTAACTATTTCAACAGATACAGATGTCGTGGTCAAAATGTACATTAGGACTTCTCCTACCTAATGTCCCGTTTCTCGTTCGTTCCAGGATTAAGCCGCTTTTCACGGATTCAGAAACTATTCGTTTAATCCGGATTTATGGAAATTCCCTTCGTAACTCTTTCACTCGTATGTGGTGTGAATGAGCGTGTTTGATGGAGCCATTACACGAATGAATCTTACTACCCCGAGATTTTCTTTTACACCCATACATCTCGGTACCTGATAGCAGCTGGTTCTTGTTAGCATTTAAATTTTTATGTCACCTTGTACTTTACACAACTTATGAAATATTACGGTAATATCTTCGTAAGATTTATCTCTCGGATCGTTGGTTAACAAAGAGTAACCTACACCCTGCTAGAAGAAAAGTAGGATAAGAAGATTTGAAAGAAAATGATCGATTTTATTTTTCTTCAAATACTGATAAATTTTATCCGCAAGTAGGTGGACATTTTTCAGAACGCGTTTGCTTTCCTCACTTTCACATTCGTTTCGTTACATTCGAACGTGATTCGCACGTGTGTTAAAATCTTTTAAGCCGGTAAACACATTAATTATCGTCGACCTAACTGTATAACAAATAATTGATCAACGTCACGGGAATTAAAAGAAAGTTCTTTATCTCCTCTGTGGCTTATTAAAATATCTTCACTTCCGTACGTGGCTCTCTCGGGCATTTTAATTTCGCGCGGCGGCTCAACCTTGACCTGAATTTTACACACTTTTAAATCATGAAATCCGGTTAATTTGGAAACGAATCGAAGTTTATCACGAGAACAGCTTGTAATTATAATTATCTGCTTGTGTAATCTTGTCCGATTGAAATTGTAGCACAATGTGGTAATAGCGATTTCTTTGGAAACTCCGGTTAGATCCTCCTTGAAGCAAGTGTTCTGCACAGAATTACCAATTTAAAATAATTCCTCCAAGCAAGTTTACAGATCGTACAATATCGATCATTAACCGGTATCGATGAAAAAGAGAAAGAAGAATGAAAGAAACGAAATTAGGAAGATTTATCGAGACTGCTGGAAATTTTGCTGAAACAGGAGCACAAAGGCAACGTGATTTGATGTATAGTCTGTCATGGGAGTAAGCTCTCACGATCAGAGTGTAATGTGTGGTCGACTTCGGAATCACACGTATCGCAGCCGACGGTGATTAATTGCTTCGTTTACATCAGGACTAATTATTCTCGATGCGATCGAGAACTCGCCTCACGGTATGCGACATGTTCCGCTTGTTGGCCCCACTGAACGCTGTCGCGACATTCTCATTATCAGTGTACCAGCGTACTCGTGTCTGGTATCGCGACATTTCCACGACAAAGGGATCTGATCGACAGGGGTGGAGTTTCTCTGGAAAATTTCGAAATCTGACGAATCTCACAATTCATAGGGAAACGAGGAACTTTTTTGGCAAATTTTTACGCGATATTTGAGATATGATTTGGGAGAGCAGTAAACTCTCACCTATTATTGAGTAAATTTACAATCAAATGAATTTTCACTTATTTTATATAAAAGTTACTTCGGTGCTACACTCTGTTCCCTTTGTGTACTGAATTATTTTTATTTCGACCGTTTTACGTAAGTAAAGAGTATGACGTCTCTGAAGGAATTTAGAACACTTTTCCTATGTAAATTTAAATTAGATCATAGTACAACTTTATGATGCTGAAATAATAAAGAATTTATCGAATTAAAGGGACACTAATTTTTATAAAAATGAAGCGTATCAATTAGTACCTCTTTAGGAAGAGCCATTGAATACTAACGATGAAATTTCTTTTTTTAAATACAATTTCTTCTTCAACCTACAAAAATGGCAATTTCATTTGGTACGACCTAACAATTTTACGAAGTATTGTACATCGAGCCCCTTTCGGTACAGAGAGTCCACCGTTAAATTGGAAGAGAAACGTTCATCGATGATCCCGAAAGGGTTAATATCGTCGAAACTTATTCGTATAAAAAGAACGATCGGTTGTCAGCTTCTCGGTACTTGGGTGTTATTAATAGTCCCGCTTTTGTCGCGACAGCGTTCAACGTGCTCCACATGGTGTCTTAGACGTGATTTCACAAGCGGCCTGTTACAAAGACACATTCATAATTCCGCGTTTGTCTCGTGTGAAACGAGAGGAAGGAGGAACTTGCTCGTTCGTCTCGTCTGAAAAGTCTCTGACGCACGTGTTATCGCCGGCTTTTAGACAGTCCCTTTCGAGGATCACAAAGAGTCCTTTCATTGCCTAATTAGGATGCTTCCGAGGCACTTATACGTGGCGAATGTCCCTCTTTGACACCGGTTCCCTCTCTGTATTACTGTTTTAAGACTGATTAACGAGTAGAGAAATGCCTGTTTCACGGTTCTTCGACTGTTTCCGTCCAAGTGTCATTAAATACACTATGCTTTACCTCCTGAAAACGTAAATATTTTCTTCGATTTTTTAGTGTAACCAGTTGAGAAAATTTCTAGGTAACAGAAGGTTCTCATTTTTGAAATTCTTCTTCGTCGAGATGAATTGTGATGTTCGTAAGAGATAAAATCTGTACTTCCTATTTTTCAACGTTCTTCTTCCTAAGTATATTTTAAGATTCCGTTAGAGGCGTGTCCCGTTAGCGCACAGATGATTAACTAGCGCCGCGAAGAATTCTTCTTAGTTGAAATATACGAAAGAAATACCGTTTCGTATCGCTTAGCGAAGACAGATGAAACATTTTTATTAACGTCGCCACTTTATCGCGTCTTACTTGGTAAGGAACAATTCTATCAGTCCTATGAAGAACGAAAAAATTAAAATACTATTGCGAGTAGTTTTCAAAAATTGAAGAATATTTCTTCAAGGCTAGAGTAATTTTATTCTATTCAAATTTGGCTCGTTTGTGTGATACAACACTGTTTTATTTAGGAAGCTTGGTAAAAAGAATTGTTTCGATTCGAAATTGATAAATTTATCGATGGTTTCTTTTAACGATTTTAGAGAATGAAAAAATTAAAAAATATTCTCCAATATTTCTTCGCGTCTAGAGTAATTTTATTCCGTTTAATTTAGGCTCGTTTATGCGTTACAATACTGTTTTATTTAGATACGTAAATTAATTGCTGACATTAGGAAACTTGGTAAAAAATTGTAATTCTTTCGATTCGGATATTTTAATTAAGAAATTTCGTCTCTTTTGTAGATTTTATCGTATTTACATTTGTGTTTTATTTAAATGAATTTTATGAATTTAAATGTATTTTCTTCCACCGGAAATTGCTAAATTAATCGATATTTCACGGTTCACGAATCACCGTTGGCGCTAATATATTCCCTCGAAATCGCGGCTTCCTTGTTCAGCCTGAATGCGGCTTCTTAGCACGAGCCCCCCATAAACGTAACAGGATCCCATACGGGTGTTCCTCGGCCCGTTTCTTGTGCGGCTACGTTCCCACACTTTCTGCCCCATTGAAACGTACACCAGAAAAATTCACCCCTATACATACCACGAGGGTGGGAGCTAGAAAGCTCGGAGCCCATAGAAATTAAAAGCGCCCTCCTTTCAGGAAGTCTTTCAGTGGAAGCGTGCAATGCACGAGCTGAACACGAAATTGAATGAGCGAACCGTTTCCGCATTTTCTAAACTTGACCCCGATACAACGAAAATTCCATCCCCTCTTACCTTTCTTTCCCTCTTTTCCTTCTATCTTTCGATCGACCGGCTGCGGACGCGTTCTCTCGTGAATTGCGGAAGAAAGGATTAACGATCGCTGATATTTCCTAATATATTACCAAATAGATGTGTACACGTGACTAGTGAAGCAAATAATCGTTGGAAATTTGTTTCTTTTTTTTTTATTGCGCGAAGAGATATTTAACCCCTTGATTTCTTTTCCTGACTGTGCATCTAAGCGTCAACTATTTACTATTTTTGTGCCTTAAAGCGCCGGATCCGCTTTAAGACACAATATGTGGACTAGCGATTAATAGGTCTCTCGGTGTCAGTTTGACACAGTGGTAAAAAATCAATTAAACGAGAAGATAAATAATTAATTTTGTAAATTCTTTTATTAAATATAGAAAGTAAACCAAATTTTTTTCTACGAATAGCCGAATAATACAATTTTTTACCGGAAAAGTGTGTCAAATTGACACGAGGGACGGATGAGGGTTAAGCGCCTAAATGCGTTTTTTCACGTTTGTGCAGAAAAAAATGTGATATCTCTCGAGCAGCAAGTGTAATAAGCGCTACGTAAAATTTTTCAATAGTTATTTTATTTTATTTTGTAAAACTGCGTGTTTCTACGAAACTCGTAAATATTGCGGCGCTTTGAGTCAAGTTTCCAACAAAATAGCCGGCGCTTTAAGTGTTAGGTAAGAAAAGCTGACGTATTATAGATTAATTAAATTTGGCAATCTTCAGTTTTATAAATTAAATCAAAAATTAGAATTAAAATGAAGTTTTCTTTCAAGATCTGTGGTACGAGTCTGACTCGTTATACTGCAAGGGGTTAAAAGTAGTCTCGTTTCTTTTGCAAGAAGTTACTTTTTTTCTTGCATCTTGTTTTGCGATATTTTTGAATAATTGATCAGTTCGGATGGAAATGTCAGGGAAAGGTGAGTTGTTGTCAGGTGTCTTAGGTAAGTGAAGGCTGGAATAGAAGTGCACACGTGGTGTGAAGAGCGCAGGCCACGGTTCATTCAACAGGTAGAGCCGTCTACACTCGTCAGGGATCCATTTACTACAACCCCCTTTCTACACCCCTTGGAGGCAGTCTTTTGTGTTCGAGGGGTGGCAAGACCGTTAGGGTTGTGGCGCGAAAGGGAATGATATTTTATTGATACACACGCGTATGCAAATTAGTAGGCGCTCCAGTTACCGACTTATTACCCTTTCAGTTCACGTGCACCTATTAGCATATCGTATGTGTTGGTAAAGCGGTGAAATTATTAAAATTGCTCACGTGAATTATTCAAGTATTTTTTAATCGCTGTTAATAAATGCATTGCCCGCTGGAACGTTTCACATCAGCCGTTGTCGATGATTCTGTGATTATTCCTTCGTACTTTCGTGCATCTACTCGTTACTGGATTCGTAAAGTAGGATTTTCACCCTTTAATTTTAAGTCATATTCGATATTATGATTTTGAAAAATAGGATCGAATATTTAGGTTCATCTAGCATTATTTAAACATTTAAATATTATAGCTTTCTTGGGAAAATTAATTTTTAACACAAAGTTTCTGGACGTGTTTCTTAAATATTGTCACTTTTAATTTAAAGTCGTATTCGTTATCGTAATTTCTAAAAGTAGGATAGAAGATTTAGGTTCGTCTAGCATTACCAAAATCTCTCTAACAACGTTCACCAGAACTTATTGAAACATCGATCTTGAATTTTACGATACGACATTAATTTCACTCGAACCAATCTTAATCGTGACAAACGACGATCCGTACATCACCGAAACAACTCTTCATCGATTGCACAACACACCTACCCACCTCCCGGAGATTTACGAGATCGTCTTCGATTCGATTACGATTATTATCGACTGAGAAAATAAGCGGAATTACGTGTATATGCACAAATGGCTACCAACCGAGAGACGACGAGATACAGGTGGAAAAAAGGAGCGTCGTCGAAATCCCATAACAGTGCCGTGCTATATACATTTGCACGTGGTCGACACGAGACCTCGATCGTCAACCCTCTTCGCTCATTAATCTCGAGGAGAGTAGTCACGAAGGTGGTTGGTGGGGTTGCCGGTGGTGACCGGTATCAACGAAAAATCGGCACGAAAAGAGAGCGTTGAAGGGGTGGGAAAGAAGAGACGACGGGCGAGGTGGTGTGGTTTTGGGCCAGAGAGCAGTCCAAGCAGTTTAACACACCTAGTCGCGAATAAGTGTGTAAGGCGCGCATTTAGCGCCTGGAGGCTCTTTCACGATGCACGCTTATGCGAAGATATCGGCAGCTGGCCTGGAATCGTGAGAGACTCGGGCAGATGGCCTGCCCTGAAACTCCTCCACGGCGCTCGCGTGTACGTGCACACGACC
>NW_017100509.1:1536738-1558787 GCF_001263275.1 Habropoda laboriosa | reverse complement strand
TTTGGTAATTTTTTTTTTTTTTTTTTTTTTTTTGGTTGGATCATCGGTTGATCCGGGAATTAGGTGATTTATCGTTCGAGTCTGTTGACGTTGTTTATGGCTAATTGATCGGTTTCTTTGGGGGTCCTTTGAGTTATTATGGTTGTGCGGTTAAGTGTACGTGCTGTGGAATATTTTATGTTAATTCACAGCTATGTTGAATATGCTACTAATTTTTTGTAGGCTTGAAATTAATATTGCTGAGATAGGTGGAAGTTTATTTTGTCGATTTTGGGTGTTAAAGAGTTTGTGAAGGAATTCTCGAGGTTGTTAACTTTTAGTGATTTTGTATTTTTACGCGTCTGTAACGAGGAATTTAGCTTTTTTCGTGTTCCTAAGATGTAATAAGCGTAACAGTGTTGTTAACCGATAACTCGTGAGGTTGCAGTAATTGATTTCATTCATACATCATACACGTTGCACGTGAACGATTCAGATAATTGTTTCTTAATTCTAACCTGTCGAATTATTCCCTCGATCTCTGCGCAGCTTACAAAACGATAATTATTAAACTCGAATTTAAACAACCGAATATTTCTAAAACTACCTATTAGATTTCAAACGATCCTGCTTTCTCTAACCTGGTATAATTTAGTCGGCAATTAATACCGTTAACCAATGGTAAAATAACAGCTCTATAACTCTAGTATTAATTGCTAGTTTGAATTATACAGTGCTCACACGAACCCCATAACGTATTTACTAATTACAGTTGATCGTTGTTCAGGCATTTAAATGAACCTTCCGAATAAAATAGGTGACCGTGGTGTTCCGATCGTGCCGATGACGTTCATCGATTCGAGCGATCGTATTGGCAGCCCTAAGCTGCGCAATTTGCCGACGGTACAGTAAATCAGACCGCGAGGAGTTAATCGAAACCTGTTGCATCGCGGCGGGAGTATATTGCGGGCGTGTACTCGGTCACGCGTGAACACGTGTCGGTGCACACGCGTGGGCTCGTGCACGAGAGGCAGGAATCGCCATTAAGTGGGTGGCTAAGATTGGCTCTCGTTTACTTTTCCTCCGTCCTTCTCGTTCCCGTTCGCCAACGAGCTCTCTCCCTCCATCTCTCACGATCTCTCTGTTGCTCTTTCTTTCGCTGACTCCGTGGCTCTTCCTGTCTCTCCCTGGCTTTCCTTGTCTCTCCCTGGCTTTCCTTGTCTCTCCCTAGCTTTCCTTGTCTCTCCCTGGCTCTTCTCGTCTCTCCCTGGCTCTTCTCGTCTCTCCCTGGCTCTTCTCGTCTCTCCCTGGCTCTCCTTGGTTCTCCTTGTCTCACATTGACTCTCATTCTCTCTCCATCTCGTTTTCACCGTCTCACTCTCTTTCTCTGGCTGACTCCTACTCTCTCTCTCCATCTCGTTTTCACCGTCTCACTCTCTTTCTCTGGCTGACTCCTACTCTCTCTCTCCATCTCGTTTTCGCTCGAGTGTCTTCACGTGTCGGCCACGTCCTTCTTTCTCTCGTTCGAGTGGGCGAGAAGGTGCAAGGAGTGGTCGACGATTAAGAGAAATGACAGAAGGAGCGAGGGAGAGCGGATCGAACGGATAGAGAAGTGGTAGACACGACTGGACCTGGCGTTTAAATGAATGATGTGCATATCTACTAAGGTTGTACCTAATCATTCTTGCGGTATGACCTTCGTGGACGCCTGGTGTTCGTGTGCTAATTGAGATAGAGCTCGGTCGATCCTTTCAACCGAGCTTTTCATATTCCTGTTTGCTGCAGAATGCAAATGTCTCGAAGCGATGTCAGCCGTCAATTGCTTCCTCAAGCCTGTCTACGTGCTAGTAAATTATAACGAACACGTGTGCTACAATGTGGAGCAATAACTTGGTGTTATTTGTTGGAATATCGCGATTGTGCAAGGATTAACTACCTACCACGCGATTCTTCCATTAGTATTAACAATTTTTTATCACTTCTATACTTGTTCTCTGATCCAATTTCGCAGCAGGACGATTATTCTGTCGGTTCTCTTATCAGAATTCCGGTAATTTTAACGATGCCCGGATATTATTGATACGCGTGAAAATGTGGCGTAACTGAAACAGCTTTTAATTTGCAAGGAGATAAATAACGCCGATAGTGTGTAATTTTATCGAGAAATGGGATCTCCTCCATTCTCTTACATTAATAACTGTTTATATTAAATTGTATATGTCGAATGTATTCGTGGTTAATTAACTTGGACCGTTTCGACGATGTTCAAGAGCAAGTTAAGTGGAAATGGAGCAGTAGTATCGATCTCGTAGATCAATTAAATAGTAACATGACTGTCACGATTGATACAGAGATATACATATGCTTGCTCACTTTTAATTTGCAATAACTTTCACGAGTGTTTTCGCCAAGTTATATTTCAAACGAAAGTGTCGACCAACTCTGTTCGATAATGCACTTCGATTGAGTGTTAATAACACGATCGTTTATCAATCTCAGGCAAGTTTCCCTTTTTCAAGAAGTCCTGGAACGTTTGGAAATTTATGACGAATTTTCTTCAAATACCATAAACAGCAGGTATGCTAATTGAGTGGTTCTTTTTCTTTTTTTTTTTTTCTTTTTAATACAGACGGTAGCAATCGCGAGGAAATATTGCGTTTCCCGGTGCCAGTCTCGCCGTACACGTGATGAATCTTCGAAATTGAACGTGCGAGGAACGAAGAGAAACTCTCTTTCCGTTAATTCCGACACTCTTCAAATACCGAAACTCTTATCTGTCTACGTGCCGCAATTTATACGCACGGATGTGCGTCCAATTTACACGCGATTTAAACGGTTGCAGTAATTAGCGCGCTTTCTCGAATAACATATGGGAAGTGGGCACGCTAAACTCGAGAAAAAGATCCTGTTTTTCATCGCTGTAACGTACCCCCTTTGACACTTTCGATACGGCGAATATTCGATAACTGAAAACAACAACTGAAATTACTCGCGAAGGAATTGCGTGATAATTTCTTGCAGTTTTATCGAGTTCGCAATTCTTCTTCTCACTGAAACACATACTATCTTTCGTAACGTTGAATTGTCATCCTGAATTACATTTTTACGAAAAGTCGTCGGTATTAAATTTTACAAATGAACGTTGAAGCGTCTTAAAATTTACGTAACCATTAAAGGGTTAACATAATTAATGTCAATACCCGGGTACATTTTCTACATACATTTTCTCTTTGTAAAAGATTCGAATACCCAGCCAGATCGATATTTCACACATTTCCTATCTGTGTCTGCCCCAAGTTCGCAATTTTCTTATCAGAAAGCTACTAAAATTGGGAGATAAAGTAGACGACAATTGTGTCCATTGACACAAGGGTTAACACATTGACTCTCACGCCAGATTTACATATTTTGCTCAGGGGGCCGCAAGAAAATTTTCATTATTCTAAGCATAGTATTATTACTTTTTTTTAAATTCAAAATAATGTCTAGTTAGCCAGGATATTTAAATTTAAATTTTTAGTCGACGATACTCACTTTACTTTAATTATTCTAAACATTCGAGGCCCAAATGTTCATTTCAAACAATTTCATTTTCCCCAAAATTTATCCACCCCCCCAAAAAAACTATCAAACCTCCCATCACACCTGACATTCCATCGTACTACAATGTACACGGTGTACACGCGGTCGTTGAACGAGAAAAAAAGAGAAGAAAAAAAAAAGAAGAAGAAGCACTCAATGAAGCGGCGTGCAGAAGCTGTTTTGAAAGGCGAGCCTCCCGGTTCGAAAAAGCGCGGCAAAAGGGCGCGCGTGCACGTGAGTGCACGTGGCCGTCCTTCGTTCTGTTGTATAAAAGCGTGTATAAGTGCTCGTCTGTTGAGGGGTTTAGCGGGGTATCTGAAGAGCAAGAGAGAGAGAGAGAGTGCGAGAGGGAGAGAAGAAGGGCGCGTCACGGCGCGGCGCATCCTTCGTCTTTTCTCGGGGCTCTCCCACAAGGTGACGCCGATGCCTCGGGACTGTGGGAATTCGGGACATGTGCGTGCCTACACACGCCGTGCTCGTGGTCCGCACACGAAGGGGAAATCTCGTGGTGTTTGGAAAGAGAGGAGTAACCGAGGGGAAAAAAGGAAGGGGGAAGACCGGACCTATGCTGTCCGCGGCACATCGGCCGCCATAAGGCAAGGAATCCATGGGAATATCGAGCATGTGCATCGGTCCGCTCCGCTCGTGTGCTGCACGAGTTATGGGGTGGCTGGCCACCCTTCTTTTCCCTTCTTTTCTTTTCTTTTCTTTTTGCCCCTTACCTCGCCTTCCTTATATGGGATTCCGTGACCTGGTGCATTCGGGGATTTCTTAACCACGTGGCTGCATAGGGAATCAGGGTGGAACGCGGGGTGGTTCTGCCCTCGTATTCTCTGCCCCCCCTAGTTGTAGCTCGTGGTCGCCGCGTGTCGACCTTAGACGGACGACGAGTCCACTCGTTTCTTCGATTCGACTCCGAGCCTCGTTTGGGCTCGTTAAAAGGCCTCGTACAGCTGTCTCTTTGTCGCGGGATGTTTAGCGAAGGGTGAGAGGGAAGCTTTTTGTTTGGGAAAATGAATTTTTTACACGTCGAATTGACGCGTGATCGCACTGTTAACTCGTTGCTGTCGTATTTTCCATAGGTAGGGTAGTCTTTCCATAGGTAGGGTAGGGATAATTATTGCCTAAAGAACGTGTAAATTTTATTCAAATGAGTTTCTTTAAGCTGTGTGCATATTATTTTTTTTACACCCTGTTTTTGTAGACAAAAGGTCCACAGAGCGTTTAGAAGGTAAAAACGCCTTCGACCGGGGTTCGACAGCAAAGAGTTAACTTATAAATGAAACTATGTGATATTGCATATTTATGTGAAATTTATAATAAGCATAAGTGCTTAGTAATTCGAGTAATTTTCCTTGTGAAATTCGAAATGTGTCAAAATATTAATGTTAATAGCTTTTCTGTATTAGCGAAGAAACGAGGTTTAACACTTTCGAGTCTGATTTCACATAAAAAATTTTGCCTTTAGATGTCGTACTATCATTTTTCTCAAATATAATTTTTTTTATGCATTAATATTACACCGAAACTTAATATTTTGTCGTTGATATTACGTTGAAATATTGAAATAATGGCAGACTGTAATTATAATTAGGTATCGGAAGAAATTTAATCTCTTCGATTCTGAACGAGCACGCAATTTTCCTCCGAATAGCGAGAAGCTCTGTTGAGGTAGTCGAAGCCTTATGTTTGCTCAGTGGCAATTTTTATACTGGTTTTTTTTTTTTTTGTCACGTTCACTGGGAGTCTTGTGAAATTTCGGTTTAACGAAGGCGTAATTAATTTAGAATGAAGATCTTGATTACTGGTTTCACTTATTCTATTAGCAACGAGTTATACTAGATGAATTGGTACCAATATATGCAGCATACCTTTTTTTAACCCGCATATCACGTACGTTGTGCAAGTTGAGATTTATTTTAACCTCCTATTTTATATTCAGGGTGAACCACCTAATTCACACACCTGAATAACTCTGAAATTGTATACAAAAGTTGCATAATTTTGAAGATGACATAACATATAGTTGGGGCCACGATATAGCGAGGTCGTAAATTAAACTCGGGCCACGATGTAGCGAGGTCGTAAATTAAACTCTCAAGAATCGGCATCGATTGATGTTGCGGCACTCAAGGCCGTGTGTTGCAGTCTGTTTGAGGGTTCCAACAATAAACGAATGGTAGCATATGATTTGGTACTTCAAGTAGAAAATGGTATTTCATTTACAAATGGAAAATATGTTAATATTAAGCTACACAATCTTTTTGCACTTTCTATCTGTATATAATACGAGTAGATAAACTAAGATGCTAAAGACATCAATAAGACCTTTACATGTAACCGTACTTCCAAAAGCGGCTTTTCCCAAAGGGAGAAACCCTAATTTGCCCTAGCTGCATGCAGTTTTCAGTAAATATATTAGAATCAGTTGACTTTCGCTGGATACAAGAATTCTTCGTACGGTCCTGACAATGGTTTCAAGTACTTATCTGCTCGTATCTCTGTCAATTTTCGGGTCCCGGCAGCTAAAACATGTTTACTTTGACGTCTGACCGATTTTACGACCTCGCTATATCGTGGCCCCGACTATATGTATTTTGTGTTTGGGTATAATTTTCATTTCCGAAATTTCAACGTCAACTTCGATCTTTTAAATGAAGTGTTGCATTATTTGTTAGCAAAGTTTGAAAATGTATTAATAACTATTAATTCTGAATTCAATGTAGAACGAAATATTTTGCTTCGTTCAAAATTAAAATTGTTTTTACATGTTACACTTCTTCAAAATTTCATAAATTCTAAATTCAATAGTTAACGAAATATTTTGCTTGGTTGAAAATAAAAATAAAAATCGTTTTTGCACATTTCACTTGTTACAAATTTCATTAACTCTAAATTCAACGTTCAACGAAATATTTTTCTTCGTTTAAAATTAAAAGTAAAATTGTTTTTGCACATTTACTACAAATTTGACTAATTTTAAATTCAATAGTGAACGAAATACTTTGCTTCGTTTATTAAAAATTTCAATTCGGTACCACCAAAGATCTCTTCCCTTACAAATTTTACAAATCTGAAATTGGTGAATGAAATATCCACGCCCCGTCGTGAATGTTTATTACAACCAGATTTCTCGTAACCAGAATGAACACCGAACGATATTTTCGAAACGCTAAGTAGGCCGTTGGCATTTGATCTTGAATCTCGCTTTAGCAGTTCGCATATCTTCTCGACGTTCTGACTACCGTGGCGATTTTCGCGGGTCGTTCGTTCTTGTTACCCAGAGTTACACGTAACGCTGGCTTCCTTCCAACTGCCACATTTTCTCCCACTTGTCCTTTTTCCTTGGCTAAATATAATAGCACCAGTGTTTCTCGTTGCGTGGATGTACGAGACAGGCTTCGGGAACCAGAATTCCACTCTTGTAGATCAGTAGAAACGGAATTTTGATCTACCGCCAGAAAATCGTTCTCTCTAATCGTCTACGAATGAAATTGCTTCTTCGAAGAAACCAAATCTCATCCTCGTGTATTATTATTTTCTTTTTCTTCCCCCAAGTAGCTAGGTGTGCCCACTACACGAAGAATTTATCGTACGAGTAAACGCGAATCGTTTCTCTATTTTTCAGTATCGTCCACTCTTTAAAATGATAGTCAATTTCCTGTAGGTAGCAAGAACCACGATCGTTACGTTTTATTAAAGAAAGATCATGCTGTATATTCTCGAGGTATGATGTTGTATTTTTGCGCATTTATTTTGCGTTGCTCTTGTTTCCTTGTGTTGTTACCTCAGCTTGAAATTTAAGGATGCGTAGGTTACTTAGTTTCAGAAATGTTATGGAACGAGATATATTTTCTAATTAAATTTGCGATTTTTTACAGTCAAATTTGATAGGACAGAGAATTCTGAGTGTGAAAGTATCGAGGCACATTTATCCTAAAGGTTGCTCAGTTTGAGAAATGTAATGGAACGAGAAATATGGCGACAATAGTTTCTTTATGGATTCTGCAGGTCAGTTCTACTTTTTCTAATTAAATTTGCAATTTTTTACAGTCAAATTTCATAGGACAGAGAATTCTGAGTGTAAAAGTGTCGAGGCACGTTTGTTCTGAAACGCACAGTTCCTGAAATATTCAGCTTCCGTCCTATTACTTTCACTGTGAAACACGTCACGCTCTGCATTTCAGGATGCAGCACTTTCATCCTTAAAATTCCGTGAATGTTTATTACAACCAGATTTCTCGTAACCAGAATGAACACCGAACGATATTTTCGAAACGCTAAGTAGGCCGTTGGCATTTGATCTTGAATCTCGCTTTAGCAGTTCGCATATCTTCTCGACGTTCTGACTACCGTGGCGATTTTCGCGGGTCGTTCGTTCTTGTTACCCAGAGTTACACGTAACGCTGGCTTCCTTCCAACTGCCACATTTTCTCCCACTTGTCCTTTTTCCTTGGCTAAATATAATAGCACCAGTGTTTCTCGTTGCGTGGATGTACGAGACAGGCTTCGGGAACCAGAATTCCACTCTTGTAGATCAGTAGAAACGGAATTTTGATCTACCGCCAGAAAATCGTTCTCTCTAATCGTCTACGAATGAAATTGCTTCTTCGAAGAAACCAAATCTCATCCTCGTGTATTATTATTTTCTTTTTCTTCCCCCAAGTAGCTAGGTGTGCCCACTACACGAAGAATTTATCGTACGAGTAAACGCGAATCGTTTCTCTATTTTTCAGTATCGTCCACTCTTTAAAATGATAGTCAATTTCCTGTAGGTAGCAAGAACCACGATCGTTACGTTTTATTAAAGAAAGATCATGCTGTATATTCTCGAGGTATGATGTTGTATTTTTGCGCATTTATTTTGCGTTGCTCTTGTTTCCTTGTGTTGTTACCTCAGCTTGAAATTTAAGGATGCGTAGGTTACTTAGTTTCAGAAATGTTATGGAACGAGATATATTTTCTAATTAAATTTGCAATTTTTTACAGTCAAATTTGATAGGACAGAGAATTCTGAGTGTGAAAGTATCGAGGCACATTTATCCTAAAGGTTGCTCAGTTTGAGAAATGTAATGGAACGAGAAATATGGCGACAATAGTTTCTTTATGGATTCTGCAGGTCAGTTCTACTTTTTCTAATTAAATTTGCAATTTTTTACAGTCAAATTTCATAGGACAGAGAATTCTGAGTGTAAAAGTGTCGAGGCACGTTTGTTCTGAAACGCACAGTTCCTGAAATATTCAGCTTCCGTCCTATTACTTTCACTGTGAAACACGTCACGCTCTGCATTTCAGGATGCAGCACTTTCATCCTTAAAATTCTCTACTCTACCGAATAAAATAGCGAAAAATAGCACAAAAAATTAGACATTCTATTAAAAAAAAAGATTACATACACCTCTAAATGCCTGCAAAGGAACTATCGTCAGTCATGTCATATCGTCGAACCATAAATCTCTCATAAATAAAGTTTCCGCTCGTTTCACGAAATAATGGAGATACCTACCAGAAATAGACTCAGTCGATCCAAGAAAAATAAAAAATTTCACACCGAAAGAAACCCTATTCCTTCTTTCAGTAAAATCCTGCGCTACAAAGAAGCCTCAGCGAAGATTGCCCCTTAAATCCTGCGATCGTAACGATCCCGCGTTGCCAATAATAAACCATAAATCTAACCGATCTCTCATCATTCTTCCCCGCCATTTTTACTTCCCGCACGGTTTCTTGTTAGCCCGTTCTCCTCTGTACCGAACCACTTTTCATTATCCTCGAATCGATGTTTTGTAAATACACGCTCCTATTAAACTAGAGCAGCGGATGGTTGGATCGTTGGATAGAGGTAACACTTATCGAGAGCGTTGCTTGTTTCCTTTCACGCAGAGTAATTGGCCCTGGGACGAGGTCCTGATATTACGGAGATCGCCAATGGATAGAGCGAAAAGGATGTACGGTCATTAAGCAGGATACGCTTCTTTCTTTCTTTCGTTTTTTTTTTCAAATCTCACTCGATACTCGTGGTCTTTCGTTACTCATCCGTGTAAGATCGCAACGGAGGAGAGAAGGGGTTATCCGGTGTCCATTCACTATGTTATCTCCGCCTGGACGGATGCGAGAGGATCCAGGAACGATCATTTTTTTTTTTTCTCTACCATGGCTGACGCCTTCCTTTTCCACGTTGCTTACCTTTGCCCCGCCACAGAGCGCACCTGACTGACTGAGTGACTAGCAAGTGTAACATTAGCCTCGACAACTTTTCGGATTAAGTAGCCGCCATTCACCACCGCCTCCAGGCTCTACTACCGTCAGCCATCAGACGGAAGTCACTACCACCGTTCGACTTGGAAATCGTTTTTATTCCACGCAACCAATCGCCACTCTCACCTTTTTTCTACCTTCGTTTCGGGGGGAAAGGCGAGCGGGCGGAACGTCGATTCTCGCGGAAATTAGTATTCCTGGAGGGTATTGGGGGAAGTTTAGGTTGCTCGAGTGCTGTTCGGATTTTTGGGTCGGTGACAGATTGTGATCGATCGAAGTGTCGGAGTTCCGGGAAGTGATTAAGCGGGTTAACCATTTTCGTAAGTGGTGTGAACAAAGTTTAAACCTGTTTCGATTGGAACTGTAGTTTCTGGAGTGGTTGGCGTGTGGTGTCTCAAGTTCTAGTTAATTGATTCACTTCAAATTATGTGTGTGCGTTTGGTAGATGCGGTATTATCGCCGAAATCAGGACAATTGGGGAATTGTACTTCTTTCTTGATTTTGTAGCCTATGAGACAGGAAGAAAGGTGGAAAAAAGTCGATGTTCAAACTTCAAAATATTCTTTTTATTCTGGTTTTGACCATAAGCACATTCATTCTAATCAAGAAACTTTTTGACTTTTTCGGTTCGGATAAGTAGAAAGACCGGAAGCACAACAACTCTACTTCGTAACATTACCCAACAACTCCTCCATTTTGCAAGATTTTTACTTCAAAAAATTTGTAAAACAAGTTCAAAGTTCCATTTACATCCTCCCCCAAAAATGGAAACATTTCATTCATCGTTTACCTCCGAAAAAAATTCCCAAACTTCACACTGGTGTCGTCTTATCTCTCTTTCCCAACGCCAACCGAACCTCGCCTCCAATTCAACCGTACGAAGAACTCGATCGTTTCAACGACCACCTTATTTCCACTCTCCGTGCAAATTTCACAGCGAATTCCTTTGCACGTGTCTCGCTGCATCCGTTGACCGTTCACCGTTCTCTCGGTGGGGAGCCGTCGTTCGTTATCGGGACAAAAACGCGCGATACTTTCGTCGGCGTGGAAAGCGTGGAAGTTTGGGAAAAAGTGGCGCCACGTTTATATACACTTTCCTGCTTATTACGGGACACCTTGCCGGACAATAAAACACGAAAGGGGGGGTAGAGTTTTATCGGCGCCTAACAGTGGGACGAGCTTCTCAAAGAAAGCGGGTCACGGCTTCGACGTTGCTTACTCGTAAACTCGATCGGTTTCTCTCTCGTTATACGGTGAATAATCGAGGAGCGAAGTGCATCCGAAGCGTTGATAAACGACGAGATCTGTTCCCGTAAGAAGTAATTATCGCGTAATTATTCGTTACCGATGGTAAACGAGATGATCGTACCGTGCCGCGGGCCATTTTCTTCCTCGAACAATAATAAAAGAAGTGAAAAAAAGGAGCTACGCTCTCGAGGTAGAACGAGCCTTTCGATGTGTCCCGGTAATTACATTGACGTAATAAATCGTCACCTGTCACGTGATTTTGCCTTGTACCCACCGGTGCAAGTACAGGGGGTCCGGTACAATTTTTGCATTTTTATTTATCCTTGTTTTCTTCCTTCGCAGCCCTTTTTTTCGCGATATCTGTCAGATTTGTATCGTTAAAATGGCCCGGTAGCCACATATATTTGTCACTTGCATTATCGTCATATCTCATCGTGAAAAATTCGTTTTAAACGCTCGTGAAAATTGTCACCGGTGCCTCTCGATTTATACGCGCGTAAATCTTAGACTTGTTCCATTGCAGAAGGCGATTAGTCACTTGGAAATTTTGAGAATTTTTCAGTTGCCGATCGATCGTAAGATAAATCGTTTGTTAATATTCAAATTTAGACGTTGGTATAATTTCACTTGCACGTGCAACGCGTGGACAAATCGTTTCGTGATCCGAAAACACCGATAATTTCGAGTTCGCGGCGTATTTAAATCCCCGTTTGTGATTGATAGTTGCGTGACACTCTATATCTACCACGGTTACAGCTTTCATTAACCATAAAAAGAACAACTGTGTTACAGACCTGTCAAAGCTTTCATGTTGTCACGAAGAGTCTCGGGTGTTTTTTCAAGTCGGCTCGCCCCCCCTGTAATTTCAGCTATTTCGTATGCATGCTCGAATTTATTTTTCAACGGCCACGAACGGCCGGTCCGTGGTGGTGTCGCGATAAGAATCAGCGTTCCTTTGACTTCTGAAAAGCACCGATCTTTAATAAACGATATACTCGCTGTCGCAACCTCTTTTTTCTTTTCTCCCCCTCTCCCTCCCTCCCTCTTCGTTCTCCTCGATCTCTGTCTTTCGTTTCTCGTGCTGTTCACTTTATATACTTCGGCGGCGATAGTTTTACTTTCCAGCCGGTTACGTGAATCGGAGAGAAATTTTATTGCCGAAGATACGGCCGTTTGATTAAACGGCGCGTAATAAACGGGGTCTAGATTGTTTTTTACGTGTCACGCTAGCCTCTTTATCGACTGTTTAACAATCCACGGCCAGCGTGATAACCCTTCGCTAGGCGTAATTAGGCTCGTTGAATTGTCGCCGTTGCTCGAAACTTGGGCAATTTATGTCGGTAGTGTAATTCGAGCAGCGATCGACGCAAGTTTCTTCGGTTTCCTTATGGTAATTTTATTTTAAAATTCACTGTTTCCTTCGTGATGGAAAGTTATTGACCACGGAACTGTGTATTTTTTATCTTTCAAATTGTGAAATGCAAATTATTCGTATTTGTTAAAATTACAAATTTTCGTATTTGGTATCGCAAGATTGGAATAATTCAGAGGATAAAAAGTAGTTTCGCTGTGAAAGGGTTAAGCGAGATAAAGGAGCATTTGTCGAAAGAAGTGAAACATGGCAATTATGCTTTCAGAATTTCGGAGTACATTCACTCTTTTACATCACCTTGGTGTTTCATTCCCGCGGAATTTTCCCGGAAATCGTGTACGCCTCACGTGCCGGCTAAGTACCGTTGCGTGTTTTTATTGAAAACGGTATAATACCTGTTGGGAGTCGCGAATAAAACAGGCGTCTGGGTCGAAATTTTTATTGAAAACGATTCATCGTGTAATAACGCTGTATGACGTTCTCTCAAACACCTTGCTGTCCTGGTTGCGCCAACAATGTTGCTGCAATCGAGGAAATGCGCCGCGCCGACAAGAAAAGGCAACACGAACAAAAGAACGGCCACGTTCCGTACACGTTCCGTGCACACGCCTTGACGAAGAGACCGAGAGAGAGAGCAAGAGAGTGAGGGAGACAGGGTGTAACGAGGAGATCCAGGGAGTGACGGAGAGCTAGGAAGAGCCAGGGAGAGCCGGGGAGAGCTAGGGAGAGCCGGGGAGAGCTAGGGAGAGACAGGGAGAGCCAAGGAAAGCCAAGGAGAGACAGAGAGTCAAGGAGAGCCAGGGAGAGCTAGGGAGAGACAGGGAGAGACAGGGAGAGCCAGGGAGAGACAAAGAATAGAGAGACGCGGCGAGATGATCTCTCTCTGTTTCTCTGTGATGGACGACGATGATGTGGTCCGATGATGATGAGAGAAAGAGGGGGGAGAGAAGTGGTAAGCGGGTTACGGTCGAGCGTATAAATAAATACGAGACAGTGCGTGGCGCACTTGAGAGAAGGTGCGTAAGTCCGCATCTGCCCGAGATTCTCACGCGCGACGCATCTGTCTCGAGTTCCCACGAGAACGGCCCTGGAGAAGCCGTGGCCGGGAGCTGCAGTCGAGAAAGTTTCGTCCGCCGTGACCGGCCCGTCCACGTGGCCGAGGCGTGCTAAGATTCGCCACTGTCTTTCCTGTCGCTTGTATACACTGAATCGCTCTGCTCGGGATTAGAGAAGCAACGTATGTGGAATATCCTTGAATTCAGAAGATTTCGTTCTCTTCCACCCTTTTCTTCCTTTTCTCTTTTCTTTTTTCCCGCCTAACAGCTTCTGATGATACGTTCTGGAACTATTCGCTCGGGATCCAGAAGCAATTACTATTTGAAATAGACGATAGCAAAGCAATTGTATTCGTTCTTTTTTCTTACTCTTGTTGATTCGAGGAATGGTTGAAAGGATGTTCGCGGTGAAACTGTGCTTTTCAGCGCCGAGTACTCTGACATTGAGTGTTTGAGTACTGTGGAGAACGTGCCACCTGTGGTGACCATTATTAGCACGGTGACATAAGTGAACCGTTAATTTGATTCTTTATTGTATAACATTAGAGGGGACGAGATGATTTTGTACGTCTCAAAAGAGCATTCTGTTAGACACGTGTATGTAGTACTCAAAGGGTTAAACGGATATTTGTAATTTTAATTTCAACCTCAGAGTCACAATCTCTCGTTCTTGCTTCATACGTTGCCTTAATCGGACAGGATACACGTAAAATAATTCAATTGCCAGAATGGATTAGAGTAATGGCACTTTCACTGTTCGTTGCAATAAATAGCCTTGTAATGGCCCATTGTTGCTTTAATCGTGCTTTACACTGAAATTACTTCATTACTGTACCAATCGACGCAAAAAAGCTGGAAAAAATGTAATTTATTCGATTCACCAAGACACTCCCTTCTACAAAGAAGAAAATGAAAGAAACGTCTATTCTTCTTATTTTATTTAAATTACAAATTATTACATCTTTATCACATCCACCTAAAAATAGAAATACCTTCGTCTATCACCTAAGTTACTCAACGTGTACCCAGAGAGGAAGACCATTGATAAGGTGTAAAGCCAAACAATATGAGTCAATATTTACTTCCTATCTTTCCTCGCTGATAAAAAAAAAATCCTCTCTGTATCCGTTTTTCTGAAGATTCTACGCTGCGCGTGAGAGCAAACAAGGGACGCGGAAATCAAGGGTACGGAACCCGTGCATCCTATCGAATTAGCGTTGTTCAAATTAAAAGGTAAAACAAGATAAATGGAACAGGTAGAGAGAGGAGAAGCGTGGAAGAAATTCTCCAAGGATCTCCAGCGGGAGGGTTTACGTTTGTCCTCGAACGAATTTCAGCTGTACAAAAAAAAAAAAGGAAGAAAAAATCCGTTTTCGTTTGGCGAAGTATAATTTCTACAAATAATCGTCCCCACAGCGACTTTGAACGTTTCCTGCAACGCGCAATTTATCCGGCTGTCACTACGCGTTAACCGCGGGGCCGTTTGCTCGGTTCGTGAACGTCCGCCTCGAGATCCCGCGGCTCCTTACGACTTTTCGGCCGTTTTACGGCCGGCTACCGCGCCATTACGGTGTCTGGCCCAGCAGAAAGGGATCAGGTGTAGGCGCCATTACCTTCCTCCGGGGGTTGATTATTTTTACAGCGTGTTCCCAGCGGTCTGTCGTTTTATAGTTAACAGAACGGTAGCATCGGGATAATCGCAGGTGAAATAATCCAGCTTTGCGTGCAACAAAGGTCTCCAATCGGTGAATTTTTTAAGTACCTTGTTTTTCAGAGGTGCAGAAGGGGGAAGAAGGTATGTTTGTACGTAATAATTCCAAGGATAAGTGCTTCGTGTAATTGCGAGAAATTTGGAGCAAAAGATGATTGAAAGTTTGTGTTGTATGTAGAGTAGTGTATTTTTATAGTTGCATAAATTTTTATGGAACAATTATTTATCCATTAGTGTTCGAGACAGTAACAGTTTATTTCTGATTAGTTACAGCTGTTATTTAATATTCGTTCTTTAATTATTTCGTGAAATTTTATTGCAAACATTTTTTAATCACACTATATGGTTGAGCAATTCTCGAAATAGTGTATTTTCATAGTTGCACTAATTTTTAGGAAATAGTCACTTTTAGCACTCGAGTGAATGACAGTTTATTTGTGATTAATTACAGTTGTTGGTTAATATTCGTTCTTTAATTATTTCGTGAAATTTTATTGCAAAAATTTTTTAATCACTATGCTTGAACAATTCTTAGAGTAGTGTATTTTCATAGTTGCACTAATTTTTAGTCACCTGTAGCACTCGACCCAATAGCAGTTTATTCCCGAAATCGTCGTTTTTAATTATTTACAGCTGTCACTTAGCATTTGTTCTCTAATTATCCCGCGAAATTTAATCGAAAAAAATTTTTAATTCCCAAATCGTCCTCTGTTGTTAATTACAGCTATTACTTAATATATATCTCGAATTTTTTCGTATAAAACTCTATTGGAAAAGATCCAGAAATCGTAATTTCCGATTAATTACTGTTATTAGTTAATATTTGTTCTTCGGTTATTTCCTGAAACTTTATCGTAAAAAATATTTAATCGCAGCGTGCTCGAGCAATTCAGAGTACCGCGCGCTGCCACGAAAAAAGGAATCATTAGAATTGCAGATTTAATTGGGAACGTTCATCCTTTTATGCGATTTTAACACGTGACCGGTTTATTTTATCTCTTTACCATGTCAGCTGTCCGTTCTTCTCGCAAGGGCTGAACTCACGACTGCGTTCGTGGCTTCCTTCAAGCTTTCTCCTTTGGCGACGTTAGAAGTAATTTTCTTTCTGCTCCTTTGAAAAATAAAAGAACCCCGACAACGCTCGCTACCTGTCGTCGCACGTCACTTCGTGATAATTTCTTCCTTTTTCTACAGCATGATTCAGTGTTCGTTAAAAAAAAAAAAAAAGAAGAAAATACGCTCTTACAGTTGGTAGTACAAAATTGATCGTCGAATAAAAATGATTTGTTTCTACATAATTGACGAAAGAAAATGAAACAATATTCGTACGATTAAGTGGTTTCCGTATTCAATGAAATTTCTGCCCCCGGAATAATTATCGCTAATTTTCCGTACCGTCTTATTGAATCACAAGTTGTCCGAAATTTTTCTTAATAAATACGCATTATGTTGTACAATTCATCTACATGTCAGTCACGAAACGAATTATCATTTCACATGCATACCTACTCTGTTCGTTTCTCG
Organism: Habropoda laboriosa; assembly: GCF_001263275.1. Classification (NCBI taxonomy): domain Eukaryota; kingdom Metazoa; phylum Arthropoda; class Insecta; order Hymenoptera; family Apidae; genus Habropoda; species Habropoda laboriosa. The sequence goes on along the minus strand of NW_017100509.1, from coordinate 1,542,061 downwards.
TTTGTAAAATGAAAAAGTAACGTGTCACTGTTTCGCTGTCAGAATTACGCCCGTCAGAATGCCACCTCGTGACTGAAACGTTTCACGTTTCTTCTTTTGCCAGTCGACGTTATTTCCTTTCGGTGAAACATTTTGACAGCACTTGTTGCAACGTAAATTGCCCCACGGTTCACGAGTATCCTGGAAAGAAGATTCCCCGGGATCGATATATATCGTCGTTCTCGCGTGGAAATATAATAACACCGTCTCCTTTCGGAGACTTCAATGCCTCCCGTCGAGTTTTTCTCGTTTGTTAAAAAAAAAAAAAAAAAGAAAATAGCAACTGCTTGGTGAATTAATTATACGTACACAGGGACGAGAAACAGGTAACTTCACTGGCGTGATCGAACGAACCATCTCGTATTCCCTTTTCGAACGTTGCTTCGTTTCTTTTTCTGCTATTCAAGTTCGTCTTACGTGTGGAACGAAAGCGTGTGCAAACCGATCGGGGAGAAATTCACTTTTGTCGAAGAGCGAAATCCATAAAGGGAAGACAAAATTGTTCGACGATCGGTTCGTGGAACTTTCGTTTTTCTCTTTTGTTACCTGTCGTTTGTAAACGTAAAGTGATCAACGAGCGATGGTATTTTTGGGGGGTTTTGTCGAAGTGAGATGTGGGGAGTGAAGACTGAAATTAAAATTCGGATGGATTTTAGACACTTTAGAATTGATGATTTCGCAAAATTTAAATGACTCCTGTAGGTGTTTTATTCACGTATGAATATTGTAGTCTAAACGCCAGAGAACATATTGAACTCCTCCATTTTGTAATATTTTCACTTTTTCGAAATCGGGGAAGAAAGCTGAAAGTTACATCAAACTCCTCCATTTTGTAACATTCTCCCTTTTTTAAAATTGGAGAAGAAAACTCAAAGTTACATCGAACTCCTCAATTTTGTAACATTTTCACTTTTTAAAAATCAGAGAAGAAAGCTGAAAGTTACATTTACACCCTCTCAAAAAATTGAAATTTTTCATTTCGTAGTTCCCTATAAAAAAAATTCCTAAACGTTCACCTACTTCCAGGTGCCTCAGGGTAGGTACCTACCCCATTAATTCCTTTCCTACAGCATATATCATACCTAACTTCGCCAGTGTGCGTACCATAATTTGATTGGATCGAAAGGCAAGTTTTACCTTCACCTCTTATCATTCAGGCTGACACCTAGATATCGTAGTTAGTCGTGAAAAGAGGCAGTGCAGCCGTTTCAGGTGCGAGAACCTGACTGTACACCGGTGACTCAGCGGCGTGCGCCGTCTCGTTTGGCGTATTCGTTAGGAAAGCGGCAAGAAATCACTGTTGGCGGAGGATCGGTAAGCGGTGAAGTGGCAAAAGCCAGTAGCAGAGAGAAGCCAGTGGTACGGTCCGGTACGGCTAGAGAACGAGCTAGGCACGTGACGTGACCACCGATTAGTCCCGCGTGCCGTGGCGATATTGGAATAAAAGAGCGATAGCGGCCACGAGCTGTTCGGTCTTTTTGTCCCTGATTCCAGCCTAGATTTATATGGCGTCCGAGTGTCTTGTCGCGCGGCCAAGCCCGCTGGAATTCGACACGGCGAATAACTTGACGAAAGGACACGAGCAAAACGCGGATTTAGCTACCGTTTTTCAAACGAGACCCGCCACTCTAACGCGATTAACTACTAGCCTGTCGCGTTACCTAGGCCGATCCCGATGCCGCCGCTGCAACGCTTCGTAATTGGCCTCCGGTTCGATTGGTAAAACGGGGCTGCTGCGCAATCCTTTCCAACAGAGTTGATTAACACGCCTCTGCGACCACTTGGGAAATTGCTACACTTGTCGACGTGGTACAGATCATTGGACCGTAGTATTTTCACCTGAGAATCTGTCGAGTTTGATCGCTACCGCCTCAAAAGGCAAAACTTCGGTGACATTGTTGAATGTTGCTGTACGGACTAATATACAGGGTGTCAAAATTGTTTTCTACTAAACTTTGCCAGTACCTTCAACGGGTATACTTGAGAAAAAAATGTTAAATAAACATAGGTCGTTTGAAGCTTCCTTAAAAAGTTACAGCAAAAATCCCCTTCGTATTTCGTATTCTCGTTATAACTTGTTAACAAAGCTTCAAACTTCCTATGTCTATATAACATTTTTCTCTCAGGTATACCTACAGAATACACTGTCAAAGTTTGATCGAAAACAATTTGGACACCCGGTACGTGCTCTTTATACCACTCCAAGTAATCGTTCTTTTTTCCCTATCTTAACAAATTTTTCAAAGACTGCTCAGATTCAGCTCACGTTCAATTAAGCGTCCTAATACATACGAACGGGGTGTGTATATCCGATTATCGAAACGGATTAGCAGAAACGAGCCGGTGATTCTTTTCATCCGGCGCGCGGTGTGTGTGTGTTTGTGTGTAGGTACTTTCTCAGCGGCGTTTCTCCCGGGCGATTTACGGCTGGAGGAAAAGCACGTGTCGCCGCGGAATCAGCGTGGTTTCCAGCGTGCCGCTCGCGGCATGGAACGAACGGTGATCGGCTCAGCTCCATTTCCCCGCCCCGGTCCCCGTGCACGCGGCGTCCGCTTTCGCGCTCGAGTCGACGCTCGTCGCGGCGCTCGTGCCAGAACGGTCGTGGTGCCTGCTCATTCCCACGGCCCCGAGAGAGCGCCGTATAAATACCAGCGTACACGTGCTCGCGCGATGTAAGCGCCTGTGTACGCACGCGTGTCACGTGTGCCGTGTATGTCCTCTACGTATACACTTACACACGCGCACACCTACTTACTACGTGCGCTTACCTACGTACATTTTACCCAGGTAGAACGCGCGCGCTCGCGTGCGTTTCTACCGGTTGCTGTGCTCAGCAACTGGTTTCCCTGCTGACGTCCGTCTATTCGTGACGCCATTACCACCGGTCGGGGCCTCTGGACACACTGTTTATTTCATGAACTGAAAGTTGGGGATTCGACAGCTTTGGGAAATGATCGGGAACACGGGACTGCGTCTTACGAGATTTCTTTCACGGCGTGACTCTCGTCGGGGAGGAACGGATAACGGGATAATGGGCTGGCTTTAGATTAGGGGTTTCTGTTGAAATATGTGTGTTTTATAGTTTGGACAACGTCACACGTGGTTTGCTAGTGAAAAGTTTGGAGATATTACGCGTTGCTTGTATAATGAGATATGAAGTTAAGGGCTAATATGCAATGTACCGGGTGTCCCTGTTTGTTTTGATCAAACTTTGTCAGTGTGTTCTTTGGGTATAGGTGAGAGAAAAATGTTACGTGAGCATAGGTCGTTTGGAGGTTTGTTAAGAAGTTATGGGGATAAGAAGAAGGACGAAGGGAATTTTTGTTGTAATTTAATTTAGATCGTAAAATACCTTTTGTACGAATGTAACAGGCGTTCTAATACCTGTGAATGGTAATCGATGACGGTTACAGGATGCAACGTGGTTAATTGGGTGATAAGTAACGCCGTGTTTACACATAGTTATTTCCAAAAATATTTCGACACAAGCGAAACAAGCATTAAACACGATGCAGAAAAAGTGTTATAAAACTGAAAAAAATTTTTAATAACATTTACAATAGAATTTCTAAACGACACATTGAGCGAAAGTGTAAAACTTTGAGATGCAAAAGTATAGGCGTTAATCTCCGGTAAATTCGCATTATTACGTAAAAAAAAAAAAAAAAAAATGCATTATCTCAAATTTCACCTCTCGCTTTAAAAGTCAAAAATCTTTCAATTTAGAGAACTTTTTCTTGTAATTGCAACCATTACATTCTCGGCAAATATAATCCTCGCTCGGAGCAACGTCGATAATATATGTCTTTATCAGACCCGGATCTTTAATAATTCTAATAAATCTGTATTAACGTCGCAACCGAATATAGCGATTTCACAAAATTTACGACACACAGGTGTGTGTGTGTGTGTGAACGGCGAGGAGAGAAATATAATTTGCAAGTAGCATCGGCAGGTACTTACGTACCGCGCGCACAGAGAGTGGCGGGCACAGAGTGACCGAGAGCTGGATCGAAAAAATACATAATCGAATTCTTTCGTTTCATAATTGCCTTTTAATTTCGATTTCCCTCTGTAATTCCCAAGTTTCCGTGCCTCTCGTCTGGTCATTCCTCATGTAACGGAAATACCTTCGATCGCGTTAATCGAAATGTATCATTATCCGATCGGGTACAGTACCTCCCCTCGCTAATACACACCTATATTTCTGTATACACGTCTCTCTCTCTCTCTCTCTGTGTACGTGTCGCGTCGTAAGTACCTACATTTTTTCTGAATCGATTTCCGTGTCGATTCTTTTAACGTACCGACAATTTAGCCGCGTTTTCTACATATACGAGGACAAGAACCCATCTGCGGTCGTTGCCAGAAAAAGAAAGTATAATTTTTATAATTTGTACTTATCGCCTTCATCCGCGGCGCCTTTTAAAGCGGCCAGATATCGTTTACGAACGTTCCAGAGTCGCGCGATGGGAAATAACGTGTAAAGTGGCGATCGATAGCTGAGCTCGCGGTGAAAGTGTTAACGCGAGCGCGAATATTCCGTCAATCAAACGGTGTTACGGATGAAAACCACTCTCCTCGTATTTGTTTTTTTACGATAAATGAAACGTGCCATTTGGAAATTGCACAAGATCGAGAGGATCGTTTATATATATATCGTTCGAAATATATCGATGAATCGTTATCTCGAGCGAATTCTGCCCCTTTTGAACATTGACAAAATTCTGACAGCTGCCTTGGGCTACATCTGTTCGAACTGTTAAAAAGGGTGGAGATCTTTCAGATTTTTTTCTGACTCTACCGTTCGATGGAACTTTCTCATTTTTTTACCATATTTGCGAAGCATATTGACAAAGTAAACGAAAAAGTTTGGTGCGAAAATGCAAATTTTCTTGGAAGTTATGGTCGTTGTCCTGGAGCTCCTCTCACGAAGATAACGTCTTGAAGAGCGAAATAAATTCGCGGCGATGAAAATCGCTTCAACTTGGCAATTTTACCGCGGAAATTTTTCACGTTGGTGTGCACGTATGCATAAGTCGCCACGTATACTTTATTGTTGCGAATTTAGCGCTAAAAAATACTTGCCACGAAAATTTCGCGTTGATCTAGAGATTCTTTGATCCTCGATCGTTTCGATAGAAAAAAACGTCCGTATCAGCGATGGATATCCTCGTCGAGAAGTTAATTTCACGCCTCAGGAGTATTTCGTGATTATCTCGGTTATTCGAGGAGTAAAGAGTTTCTTCGAGACGGTTTTTCGTATCGATTGGCTGTTTTCGTT
>NW_017100509.1:1513445-1536711 GCF_001263275.1 Habropoda laboriosa | reverse complement strand
TTGTACACCGACCAAAGCCGAGCAGTAATGAATTAATTTGGCCGATGGGAACACCACCGATTAAGCTGATCAACGAAATGTAGTTTGTATAATTAATACATTTCGCGTGACTGACCTGTTTGTCTGCTTTAAGTGTGTGCAGGTTGTTTCATTATTGGCGAGATCGTGCGATGGAAATTTTATATTTAAGATTATGGAGAATTTGCGAGCTTGTCGCGTTTTAAAACGTGACGTGAAGCATGATAATATGATCGAGATCAGGGGAAATCAAAGTATTTGCTAAGCTGCTCTTTTCGAAAGTAATTATGTTTCCTGGTTTTTTAATGAATAAAATTAACCCGTGAAAGTTAATTATTTCTCGGTTTGGAGAAGTTACACTTCATTTTACGGCGAAAAATTGAACGTGCGATAAATTTTTATAAATTTATTTTACCGAGACACTTAAGAATAATGTTTCAATCTGTTTATGTTTATTTAACATTCGATAAAAAATATTATTAAGAAGGCTTATTTATAGTTTTGTACATTTGTATGTGTTGATTATTTTAGATACTTGCTGTAAAAATTGGAGGCTGAAATAAATTAATTGTTTGCATGAAAATTATTAATATTGAATGCATCCTTTAAATAAAATCTAGCTTTCTGAAAGGAGTGATTGTACGAGCATAATTTTTGCTAGATCTCTCTTATGGATCCTCTTAAATGTGCATTTCAAGCTGGTCCTAATGCAGGATAGTACGAAGGGTTGCCTGCCCTTCAGGCTTCCATTGCCTCGTCGACCATTAAAAACCATTTCTTTTTCATCCATTTTTCCCGTTGTTATCGTATATAAAAAAACACGTATCTATCAATTTAATCTCATATACATTATACACTCATACGTCTCATTTTTCCTACTACCATTTTATATAATCCTCTCATGCATATCGAAAAAAAAATTATTTACAGCTTCCACAATAACTCCTACCTCATCCGTTACATTTATCCTTAGTTTTAACATTATTTTTAATAATTTTAATATATAACTTGCAATAATTTTAATAGTTTTAAATAATTTCTTAATGAACCCACAGTCACCTAAAAAGAAAAGTGTACAAAAATTTGCAAATGAATAGGAGAGAAAGTTCGAAACGTTCTCCCGACTATTGCACCTTAATTGCAATCTAACTTTCGCCATTGTGATATCGAACGCAACATTTTCACTCTCAGCCCCTTTTTAAAGGGACACATTGAACTCGTTCAGTCGTATTCTCGCGGTTGGCTGACCGTTGAATAAACAGAACATCGAGTTAACCCTATCGACGACCAACCATCCCCCAAATTATGCACCCCTCTTATTATTGTATTATCATCTGATACACGAGGATCGTGCACGCCGCAATCTTTTGTTATTGTTGGAGCAAAAGGGTCGGTTACCTCGGTCCGGTCACGGCAAATCGTGCACCCTATCCACCCTGATGGACGTGTGCCTGTCACATATGGGCAACACGTGTGTCACACATTTCTAATAAACGAACGATTCGTTCTAATAATCTCCACGTGAAACATCCACTGTAACTAACGTTCACTTCTCGTGAAACTAACTTACCTAAGATCTCGCTGTTCCGCAGGTATTGTATACTTTCATTAGCTCCGCCTAAATTTCGTTAAAGTACGTAACAAATGCAGGGAGTTGTTGAACGGTGAATTGGAAAAATAACAGAAATTTTAGTAAGTTTCGAATAAATTCAATATTGCGATAAGAAGAAGTCAATCAGAGTTTCTTCGGTGTTACATAAGAAACCTGTTTCACCTTGTACCAAGAATCACAGGTGCGGACATTGATTAACCGTGCAAGAAAGGAGAACTGAATGAAAGCGTAAAAAAGGGGAACAAAAGGACACTTTGATTATTCGAAAGAAATAGAGGAGTAGAAATATAGAAATTGTTCTCAAGTGTTCATCTTTGTAGAATGAAATTTTTCCCGCCTAAAGGCAAACTTTGAAGTGGACGTTTGCGAGAAACTTTCCAAACTCTGAGTTTTCATCGATCACGACTGGGAAATTTTTGACCGTGTTCTTTGTAGAAGTTCGTAATGTCTTCGGACAAAACTATCCCCGTCACGGTGGACTCGAAATTCTTGGAGAGATTTTTCGAATCTCTCCCCGAGAGAGAAAGGGCTGAAAAGACCCCCGAGGCTTTCTCAAACCTGTTTTCAGGTATGAATGGGACCCTTTTCAGCTCTGGAAATCTTTTGTCCAAGTAGTACTGTCGGTTACGAAGGGCTAACGATTTCTATAGAAATCGCAGGTGGAATCACCTATCGAAACAACCGAATTTCCTCAAAAAATAGGCTCTTTCACGTAACTATCTATTTACGAGGATATTCGGACCAATTTTCTCTTTCTCCGTTCAATCTTCGGAAACTTAATACTCGAATATCAGAAAGCTTAACCAACTGCCATGCGAAAGGTGTACTGCGAATAACGTGGAACAGGTTGATTGATCTTACAAAGGTACATTTATTTATTCTCTTAACAAATTGGAAGACAGTAGGAATTTTCGTCGAGCAAGACGAACGTTAAAGCCGATATCACAATGTGTACATCATACAACAATTAACCTAATAGGTACAAATATCACAATCGCGACCAAACCTTTTATACAGTCGCAGCGTTACTTAAAAAACAAAAGTGAAGACAAAAAAATAAAATATTTTCGTGTTTACTCTCTCTAACTGATCTCTCTCGGCCAAAGTGCCTCATCGTGCACAGGATACGTTTTTCCTTTCCCACAATTTCTCATTCGTACGACGATCAGTTTAAGAAACTACAATCTATTTATCACAGTTTCGACGCTATCTTATCTAAGAAAAATAAAGGCAGTCTGTGACAGGAACGAGAGAGGGTTGGAGCCTCTGTCCTTCTCTTCAGGGCTGAGAGTTACGATCTTAACGGTTCGTGCACGAACGAGACATGCTTGCCTCTTCTTCTTCGCCGTTGAGCCCGGAAGAGCTGCTTGTCTTCGCCCTCGTCAAATCTGTTCGCGTCACTTGGAAGTCACGACGAGGAGAACTTGTTTCTCGACAGACCAGGAGTCTTCGAATTTGAGGTAGATGACGTTCGTCAAAGTAGTCTCTAGATACGAGGTGGGTACTCTTTACGCGACCTGCATCTCGGGCGTTTGATGCTGCGAGAAAGCTCGCTCCTTGTAGCACAGGTCACTGTCGGCCATGCTCAGGGTCGTCCAGTAGAAGTCTCCGGCGTGGGTGTGCGCGAAATGAACGGGCACGTAGCACTGACCAGGTACAACCGGTACAACTGTCATCTGTCCGTCGAGGCAGACAGTAATGGCTGCTCCCTCCTCGGCGTCCTGAAGTTCCGCCAGAAGTCTCCTCTCCAGTGCTTCGTTAGCGTTGTTCTGGTTGTCGACCTCCTCGGTGAATATCTCCACCTGTGGCATCGCTTTTTGCCCCTTGCCGTATTTCCCCCGGCTGGTTTTCTTCTTCAGCAGTCGTAGAATAGGCTTGAGTACACCTCTGACTCGTTTGCTGCTGCTCGTAGTAGTCGTAGTAGCCGTAGACGTCTTTCCCGACATCTTCAGGTTGTAGAGATTGTCGTTCAGCTCGTTCTCGTAGTCGAACACGTGGTTCATTGTGGTGGCGGCCATCTTTATCGTGTTGTTCTTTTGCTAATTCTCGACTGGTGGCGGGCAACACTGAACCGGTTTTAAAAGCGGAGTAAACGTGTATCTCTGTGTGCGTGTATACACTGGACTCCTGCGTAGATTTGCGCGGCAAAGACCGTCCAACTCCGAACTTGGAATAGGCCGAAATAACTTACGAAAGAGAGCGTATCTTGGTTCGTAAGCGAAGCTCGGGGAAGAGTGAAGAGGATGCGTGTAAAACGTGTGCGGTTAATGGTTATCGTTGAGGTGCTTTGGTACGAAACGCTAGTGAGCGAATGATGCCTTAGACGAGCAACCCCGGACCTTATATAGGCCCGAGGAAGCAGGACGGGGTGACAGAGTGGGGAGGGCAGGTGCACTCTGGCTGTGGGAACTTGGAGAATTCGGAGCTTCCCACGTCAGGGTCCACGCCGACCATCTGCCGCTCTTCTCCCTCCCTCTGACACCCTCCGACACTAATCCGACCTACCACCCCGACCTGCACAGCCTCTTCACCCACCCCCGCGATCACCCCCTCGCTTTCGTTCGCAGAGACCTTCCTCTCTCGGTGGATCTTTCCTTTCGCTGCCTCTCCGGTTTCCAGGGGGGAGAGAGAAGAGGCGAAGCCGCCGGGGTTCTTTCGGCCCTTTTACCACCGTTTCTCCATCAAAAGGGTGGGTATTTGCCCGTTTCTCGGGGGAGGATCTGCGCTCGAACCTGTTGCGACAGGTCTCCGACGGATTCGTGACGCGAGTCTTGCGTACTGGAGAGTACGAGGTGATTTTTTTGGGGGAAAAATTGGAAAATGGGATAGCTTGTTAAACGTAACTTTCGACCGCACTCTGTATGGAAGATAAAGGGGTTGTGATTTAACGAAAATTAGATTCTTCTGTGAGATTAGAGTCTTCTTCGTGAGATGATTGGGTATGGGGGATTGTATATGTGAAAATTAACTGAAAATGAAGAATAGGATTTTTTTGCTAAACTTTGTTTTTGAGGAAATGGAGTTTGAAAATTCGTTTATCAACAATTTTATTAATTCACGTTTATAGTGCTGGATAAATTAGCAAATCTTTGCTCTACCCACCTCTGATTAGAGGAAGCTTTAAATTCCATTTTTGCGAAACTAAGCTTCTTAAGGAAAAGTTGTATCCTTCAACGTAGAATCTGCCACACCTTGTAATTTCTTTTCTGCGAGAGATGACCGTACCGCGTTGAAATGGTTCGTAAAGATTGTTGCACGAGAAATTTCACCGTCAATTACGTTGTCATCGACGGTGCCACATAAGTCGCCTTGTCTCATGATCACCGGAGTATGTGTACTGCACAATAATATCCTTGTAATATCCTTTCCCTTGTTAAACTCATGTCACGATTACACGCGATAGGCACATATACACCTTTCGCAACTTTCTTCGCTGTTCCATATATCGTTCCTCAAAACTTGAAATCGAACCTGTATACATCATATATCCATCCCCGTGTCAAGTTATTATCTCCCCGTTACTTTAAGCGTACACCAACGTTTCATCCTTTCTCGCTGCATCCTTTCATTGTGCCGACTCGTCGTCTCAAAAAAAAAAAAAAGAAAGAAAGAAAGAAAGAGAAAAAAATGGCACTACGTCCTCCTATACGAAGAGGTAATTTGTCAAGCCGACGTTTCTGCAACCCACATACACACACACTTACTTTCAACTACCGTACTCGGTGAATAATCTGTAACATTAAAAAAAAAACAAGAAAGAAGAGAGTGAAAAAAAAATGGTTATTATTAACTGTTATTAAAAACGCTAGTATTTCTTCCGAGTAATTGTTTCTCATGGCGGTGTATAATTCTAGCATGGTGAATTCACGTACGATATTACGGCAATATTTCAGAAAATACCCCACTATATCTGTCGCTGAGCTATTATTAATTTTCCGCATCGACAGAATCGAACGAAGCTAAAACAAAAAGGCCGCCGCCGCCGCCGCCGCGGCGGTTCCGTGCACCTTGCAGACATGCAAACCACCGCGCCTTATGCGCGGAATATTTATATACGTACCTGCGGTACGATTAATTCGTCCAATTAGATGAAGCATCGGACGTGAAAAGAGCGTGGTGCAGAGGAACGCGGCGGCTACGTTTAAATCAACAAGTTGGCGCAAGCATGGGGAGGTAGAGGGCTGTAAGTTATAGTAATTAACGCGCGGCAATAATGTTCGCTGGCTTCCTCCATTACCCCAGTAAGCTCGAGAGATTTAGGGTCTAGAGTCTAGACACGTGGAGATAGCCATGGCACCCCTCAGAGTCATTAACTACGCCTTCGAACTTGCTTCTCTCTGCCTTTATTTTCCTCTCTCTTCTTTCCTCTCCACACTCTGCTTTTTCTTTCTCTCCGTGTGCGCCTGCATCCCCGCGGGGAATCGTGAACACCCTCGCCGCACGAGTGCACGTTACCAGATAGGAATAAAAAACACTCTTTTTTCCCCCGTGCGTTTCCTCTTTTAACCTACCCTCTTTTTTTACTTGCTTGCTCTCTTCTGCTTGCTTCGTCTCGGTGTCTGTTGAATTAACCAAGGTTTTTTTGGGGGGAAGGGACGCTTTTTTCCAGCGACCTGTTACCTTAACTCGGATCAGGTGGATCTTTTGACCGACCTGTTGATGCTGGAGGAAATTAGGGAGAAATTTTGGAGGTTTACTTTGGCGCAACCTGTGGTAAAGGGTTTTTTTATGGAACAGTGTGATGTGGAAGTGGTTGGAAGTATTTGGGTTTTGGGAGTGTAGAGTGTTGTGTAGCTTTTAGTACTGTGGGGGTGATCTGGGTCATTTGTGACCCAAACGAAATTTCGAGAGTTGGAGAGTTTATACTCTTCGCGACGTGTTTCTTACAATATTATCCATTCATTCAGACGTGCACTGTGCTTAGTTAGAAAAGCTAAGAGAAGCAGTAGCAGTGAAACTTGCAGGATTTTAAAATTGGGACAAAGTGAATTTTCGAAAATACTGTGCTCAGGTGGAAAAATTAAGAGAAGCAATAGCAGGACTTTCTTATACTTCCAGGACTTTCAAGTCGAAGCAGAGTCATTTCTCACCTCTGCTGTGCTCATTGTCAGTTAGAACAATTAAGAGAAGCAGTAGCAGTGAAATTTCCAGGATTCTTAAATCGGAACAAAGCGAATATTCACAAATACTGTTCTCAGCTAGAAAAATCCAGAAAAGCAACAGTAGTGAAACTTCCAGAACGTTTAAAATCCGAGCAAAGTGATTTTCCACCGCTACTGTCCTCAATTAACAAAGTAATCTATCTGTCGCACGAAACCTCCCACATGTGACACTGAAATCCACTCTTCGTCTTCCATATCATTTCATTTTCACTCGTAACTCACAATCCCTACAATTTGTCGACCGAACGCAACAGTCCGAGTTTCCTCCACAACTATCCAGATCCCTACGGAAAAATCCTCCGAAGCTTTCGTAGTCCAGCACAAGTGCAGTGCTGTGCTAAGAGAGAGAGACCCTCCTGAAGGAACCTGTTGAGGTCGGGACGAGGGTTCCTGAAGGTCGTAGCAAATCCCGTAGGGCCACCGCGATGCACCGCTTCGTGGGGTACCCGTCTGCCCTCGTCGAGGACAGGTACATCGTGGGGTATTTGTTTTCACTTTGCGTTCCGGAGCTACACAGTCCTGGGCAGGTGAAGTGAACGTGCTCGTCAAACCTGCAGGGAGAGAACGTACCTGCGCCAGGAAATGATTTTACTTTCATGAAGACACCGTGCTCCCTTGCTTCTCGGTGCTACATCTTCTCGTAAAATAAGTTTGTTTGCTTGTTCCTTTTACTTCGCCGGACAGACATCTCGGTAAGTTCGTGTGGCAAGTTTTGCTTGAAGCCCGATGCATGTGGAATAATTGTAACAGTCGTCCAGGTACACTAACGCTCCTAAGTTTGATCTCTCAGAAATTCGATGCAATTCTAGTATTGTTTGGTAAATTCGAAATTTTCTACGGAACTCAACACGGTGAAATTTATTTTATTTAATTTCTTTTTATCATAGTTACTTTCAATTTTGCTGTTTTAAATTTTCGAGCGGTAATGTAAAAGTCTTTGGTTTGATGTAATTTTGCATGTCGTGGAGTTCAATTACTAATCCACCAATCCAGATAGTAACAAAAAGTACACAGTGTGTGCAAAATTCGTCTCTTATAAATTTGAAATACTTTCGAATATTTCTTCTACAAAATTCCATTATACAGTTAACATTCACAAACGTATAATAAAAGACGAAAACAGAAATGGAGGAAAAGTATGCACAGAGAATGCAAGAAAAGCTAAAAGATATCCGGAAAGTAGGGCTTATTAGTTCTCGAATAACAACCTAATCACGTGAAAAATAGCGTGGACGTAACATCGGACGATACCTGTGATCGTATTATTACACATAAACGGTTCAAAAACTGTTCATTTCACCGTGTTTTATCACGCCAGAATCTTGTATAACGTTCTAAAATCACCTGGTCCGGTGCTCGTAACACATTTCCCTTAATTTGCCAATTTTTTTTTTCCTCCACGTTCGAAAGAAAATTGCGGAAACGGGCAATTTCCCGTGGTTTCTTGCGTACGTTAGAAAACCGGTCACTGGAAAACAGGCACGCATTGTGAATGTGTGTTGTCGAGAGAACAGTTTCAAATGTTGTGTGTCAACCTGCATCTGTCTTGTAACGTGTCGTCTTTTGCCCACGGTCCTTGAGACGTCGAATCTCCTTCGTTCTCGTTATTCCACGAGAGAGATGTGCGTTGCAACCGGTTCCTAATACGGTCGCCGAGTCCTAATCAATTCGAGACCGCCTCTTTCACTCTGATTTAGAATCGCCAGCTTAATTGCTCGTACGTACGTACGTCTCTCTTTCTCTCTCTGTGTGTGGAAGTTTGCATGGAAACGAACGGTTCGAACTGGTTTTCATAAATTGAATTTTTCTTAATGGCGACGCGCGAGACTCCGGGCAACTGGCCACGACTATTTTTCTTTATTTCCCGTTCGGTGTTCCATGATTTATCGCGTATTATTGCCATACACGATATATCATTTTTTGCGGAGGTTTTGCGAAGGTTAATGATTATAGTTTGCTTTTGTTAATGGTCTTGTGTCGCGTGTCGTTCGTTTTGCGGGTGTAGCTTATTTCTGCAGTGCGGGCTGGTATTTGTGTCGTGAGTGTGTTTGAAGGGAAGAAAAGTGTTTTGAATTTTAGTGGTGCGTTGTGGAGGTAATTCAGAATTTAGGTTTTCAGAAATTTTCGGTTTTAAAGGGTTCCAATTGTTCCGAAAGGCTAAAGTTTGAGTATTGACTCGTGAAACTATGGCGACAAGAAAGTTTCACTCTTCAAAAGAGTCAAATTTGAAATTGCCCAGATCGTTCTAGGAAAGTTACTCTCTTCAAAAGAATCCAATTTAAAAAACGAATTTGATTCCAGAAAAAAATTCTCAGAATTTTAATGACATATCGTTTTCCTTAAAAGGAAAAAATGATACTTGAAACAAGGAAAAATATTTTACTATTTCAAAAAGTTTGAATTTTAACGATAGGTAGCAGAGTTAATTCAAAATTTGAGAGATAGGAATTTGACAGTGAACCTTTCCCTCTAAAGTGTCCCTAATCGAAGGGTTAAAACTATTCTGCTCTTCAAAAAAAAGAGAAAATACTCCCAATTTTAACGACACATTTTCGTCGCATTTAACACGTGCTCCTCGAAAAGGAAGAAGAAAAGAAGAGATTGATAGACTTAACGAAGCGTTTCACTGAATCGTTGCTTCTTTCCAACCGCGCCTCTTCTCGATATACACCGTGGAACGAGGTGTCAGGGATGATTCTCTTCAAGAAGGAAGTGACAGCTTGGAAGAAGTATAGTTCCGTTGAACAGTCCGAGCCTCGTTCGAGAGATATTAGATTATGCAAATGCCCATGGTAAGGACGGAGCGTTCTTCATCAGATAAAACTTGCGACTTCACGTTGGTCCAACGATTCTGACGTTGCTGGTGGCATTAGGTGAACGAAGTGACACGATCTTGATTAAAACGCCATCCACGGAATACCGATTCTATCTTGTACACGGACGTTTTCGCGGACATTTCAAATAATAAGCCTGAAATGACGCGTTTATGCATCGTCGCCTCGTGTCCGAGCGGTAGCTTAGGGCGGAACAGGTAGACGAGGATTAGGTTCGCGTTTCGTTCTCACTTTCTTTTCTTTCATTACTTACTCTGTCGCTTGCTTTATCAGCCGGTCGTATTTTTACGGAAAAGACACTTGTCAGCATACCCGAACGGCGAAATATTCACGCTGTTTCGGCGATAACTTGCTAAAAATACTTTGCTGATAGCGAACGTCGTCAGCATTCTTTCTCTAATTAGAGGGAAAAAGAACTCGAACGATTATCTTTAATCAAACGTTCAATTTAGCTCTACCAAATTAAACATCCTCGTAGATTGCTCGAAAACGACAAATTTCGTTAGCAGTCTTGGAGAGAAAAATGAAAGGTGAAGGCTGGAATGAGAAAATGAGTGAAATCAAGGAGGAGAAATGAGGAAAGAGACGAAAGTCTGGAGAATGTAACGAAGATGATACGATAGGGATAAATTAGGTTAAGAAATGAGCGTGTCTCTCCTTATAAGAGTATCACCCAGTTTGTAACCAAAGGGAAACGACTAAAATCCGAATAAGGACGATCCACAGATAGGTCAGATTGTTAGATCATCGATACGTAATCGGTCTGATCGAAATTTCCACGCGCACTCTCTCATCTTTTGTATTCATCTAAACCCGAAGCACAGAATCTCGCCTTCTTCTTATCACGAGGTGATCCGGCAGTAACGTGTTACATCATCGACACGTAATCGGTCGAATGGAAGTTTTCAACGCTCCGCTCTCTCCGCATTGGTCCGGGGATGAAGGAAGGTCGATATCGCGCCTTTTCACGGGTTTTTCATTAGCATATAAATAATGGACGAGGCGAGGGGAGGTGAGTGGTGTTCTCGCGGTCTTCGTGTAGCCTCCGCTCCGTATAAAGGGAGAAAAGAAAGGAAGAGAAGAGAGGAGGCTGATGGTGAAACAGTAGTAGTGACCCCCGGGGCTGTACAGCTCGAAACAAGAAGTCCTTTTTGACGTCACCGGCAGGTGCATCCAGAAGGCCATCCTTCTCCCTTCTTTGCCCTCTCTTCTCTCTCTCTCTCTCCTCTCTCTCTCTCTCTCTCTCGTTTTACCCCTTACCCGAGATACTCGACGTTCTTTCTCCCTCTCTTTCTCTCTTGAACTCGACCGTGTAATCGTACTGATTTCATGATCGAGATACCAGGTTTCCCTCCAAGGATTTGGTTACCTGCTTACATGACGTTGCCTGTTTACGTGTTTGTTTTACGGTGTAAGGAACGGACGCACGGGGCCTTCTTCGTCGTGGACCGCGCGCGGTTTCGGATTAAAATAATGGCTATACATCCCGTTCCAGATGACTCTCTCTCTCTCTCTCTTTTATTTTTCGTCGCTTTTAAATCGTTCCTCTGGCGAAATTGTCAAGTTTTATTCGACACTGACTTGATATTGATTCTCGGTGATAACGTCCGTTTCTTCTCTCTTCTTTTCTTCTTCTCGTCGTTTTTTTCATTGCAAAGGTGTGAAGTGATTGGGACGCTTGGTGAATACGAGGCAAATCTAAATGGTTGTTAAAATTATTCTGCCTGGATGGTATTATTCGTAAATTTTGATCGTTTCAATTTTGTGATTTTTTTTTGTTTTATATTCAATATTTGTTATTGATAATTGTTAGCTGTTGTTGTAATGGGAGCATGATTTAAAGAACGATGAAAGAAGAGGGCGCCAGAAAAAATTGGCCAAGGTCGCCGTAACCCTTTAAACCCGCACCGATCAAATCTCTCGTGCTTATTGTGAACAACGAGGATACGATTACCCTTTGTGCAGTGGCGAAAAAAAAAAACACGCGCACACATATGAGAGGAGTGTAGTTGAATTTCCTCGTTCTGTTTAAAAGCCAGCGATAAAAATGTCGAGCAGATTTTATGGACTACTTGAAAGGATTCTTCCCTTTGTTTGTAAAATTTGTTTAAAGTGATATTCAGTTCACGTTTCCTTAGTATTTAACAGTTTTAATGGAACTTGCGAGATGTAAGATGAAAATTTCATTGATAACACATCGACCCTGGGAAAAAAGTGTAGCTTATCGGTGGAATCAATTCAATAATCGAGTAAGTAACTACCACAAGGAAAAGGTCAGGTGGAATCTTAATAGGTTCGTTAAATTCCGATGACTTCGTACTTCTGTACGTCTGTAGCATAAATCAAAACTTTTTCTCTTTTTCTCCGCTTCGAAGATGAGGAGTGAAGATTCTCCAATCGTGAAAGTCGTAATTAGCTGCTACCAGTGAGCTATTTCCGATTGCTCCAGTGTAGCGCATAAGCAATACACCTCGTCGTATTGTGAAAGACACTTGCAGGGGAATATCTCGAAGTGATAATCATCGATTTTGATCGAATTTTGGTATGTGGTAGCTTTTGAAAAAATATTTTACAGGTATTCTTCTATGTTGGAAATCGTTCACAGTGAAGGGTTGAAAATCATTTTTAAAGTTGGAAATAATGAATTCATTTAGTGGGATATGTGTGGAAAATTATTGGAGACAGAGGAATAATATTAATCGACGAATTTTGTAGTTTTCAACGACAATTTTGTATTTCTCAAATTTTTTCGTTGAAGATTGCAAGTTGGAGAGATAGAGGCACAGTAAGAATCGACGAATTTTCTACTTTCCAGTGACAAAATTTGAAAGATGATTTTATATTTTTCAAATTTTTTCGACGAAGATTACAAGATCCGTCAATTTCCGCCATTGAGAGATGACATATTTTTCTAGGTCTGAATCAAATTATCCACGATCTAGGAAACTCACGTTTGCAGAAAAATTCAGTGCAACTTTATCAGAGAGCAAATTCTGCTATCGACGCGAATTCCTCGATAATATTTATCCACTGTTACAACTTCGCGTTTCCAGGAAGAAGAAACTTTACTTTCGCGCCTAACAAACCCTCCAACGAAGAACAAACACGAAATAACTAAAAAAAAATTCTTGTGTAACTTCTAATTCACCTTGATACACTTCTTCAGAATCCCACGAAACCGCGTACAAAAACGTGGAAAAATTGATAATTAACCTAGGAAACGCGTCACCGTTCAATCGTGGAGAATTCGTAAGATTTTGTTCGGTGGATAGGAAGCGGGAGAAAAAAGCGCCCTGGATGAAAACTAACGAACGAAAGGGTAGACAAAAAATGGTCCCCCGTTTTGCCTCCGAGCGAAAAATAACCCGTAATACGGACTACCGTATTCCTTTTTTCTTTCTCGCTTCTACAACGCTGGTAATCGTTTTCGGCAGGTAGGCAACGGCCCCCTCTGATAGAGATCTTCATAATTGGAATTTTATCTCTCCTTCCTCTCCTCTCTTCACGATGTAACGGGGTGAATTTATAGTAGCTCCACCCTATTACGCTTTTTTCCTGCTTATTAAATATTTTTTTTCGGGACGCCTGTCGAATTTCGTTCATCCTTCACGGAGAGACGATTAGTAGACGCGTGGAGATTTCAACGCGTGGAGAGATTTCCTCCGCCATTGATTCGCTTCGCCGCGAGAAACGGAGCTCGGAGATCGCGTGGAGATTTCTCCCTCCGTTTGTATCGTTCCTTTATCGGAGTTTCTTGTGTAGTTTAGGGATTATAGAGGATAATAACTTGGTTCGATGAACTGTATTGAAATTTATTAAACTTATTTTGTTCGTGAGAGGAAATCATGTGATTTGGTGACTAACTTTGAAACATTTGCAAAAGTGTATAGTAAATTTTAGTAAATTTCACACTTCTTATTTTCGTAAAATTAAAGTTCGTTGGACTAAATTTTCTAACAGACTCTTCCTTCAATTTCTGTTGCAGACAACGCAAAGGACAAGCGGTGACGACGTCAACCTTTCTTCAGGCACGTGCACCAATGGGTGAGTTGCGATTTCCAAGCTGTCAACAATCTAAAAAATCCTAATTCGCGAAGCTGAGGAAACTAAATTTCGACCGAACAATCAAACCTAAATTCAACCCACACTCCGTTCTGTTCACAAAAATTAACCCAAGCAAACCGGAACACTCTAGGAAAAAATTTCGTAACAAAATCGACGCTATCGATCCTGAAAATTCTCCTCTCGCAATCACCCACGATTCTCCTTTCCCCTGATTTTTCCATAGGCAAATCCTACGCTTCAACCAGGCGGCTGTCCATCCCTGAAAAACGAACTCGGAGTCCTTTGTCCGGCTGGACCGGCCGAGAGAATTTTCAGGAGTACAATAATAGCTATATAGGACCCTTTCGATCCCTTTGAAACTCGTGAACCGGGCACCGTGGAGAGAGAAATTGGAAGGGGGATGCAATATTATTCAAAATCACGAAAATCTCCGATGGAATTTCGTTATTTTCAAGCCTATTCAGCCTCGAAGATGCATATCTTACGTGGTTGAATGGGGTAAAGCGGGTTGTGTTTGTTCGTGTTTCCCTTTTCTCGTCCGTACCGTTTCTCCCCCGCGTGTTCCGTGTCGAACATTCTCAGGTAAAAAGGGTCAAAACCTGCACAAAGGGCACACGTGCATCGAGAACATGTGGAGAGACCTCTCCTCTATTGGACGCAATCGTGAAATGATGGGGGGGAGAGAGAGAGAAGAGACGTGGTGTTTCGATCTCCACGAAGTGTGTGAGTACTACGAACGAATTTCGAGCGGGTGAAAGAGGATTTCTGAATTCCACTGTTCAAGGGTTCCTGCTTCCTTCTCCTTTCGTTTCGTCACGTCTATTTCTGGTGACCAACGACGATTGAAGGTGTGTAACCATGCACAGTTCGTTCGTGCTGCTGCAAAAGAAAATACGTTTTTCGCAGCTGTCCTGCGATCGACATGTGCACCATCCTTTCTTTCCCTGTTTTCTGGAAAAGACCAGGTGCGATTACGCGACTCTCCGTGGTTCGATTAAACGTGCGAAAATACGTTTTTCGCAGCTGTCCTGCGATCGACATGTGCACCATCCTTTCTTTCCCTGTTTTGTGGAAAAGACCAGGTGCGATTACGCGACTCTCCGTGGTTCGATTAAACGTGCTGCTGCTGCTGCTGCAGTCGTGGCTGCAGTGATTGGACACTGCTTATCGTAGTGAGCGTGATTCGAATAATATTCCTTTTTTGCAAGAGGCGTTGCACTTGTCACGCCACTCGTGATTCTCTTTTGTCCCATTGCTAACCCTTTCACAGGTGAACCTTTTCTCTGGCGAGAGAAACCCTTTCCCTCATTGTTGCCCGGTTTCCGCTAACCCTTTCTTACCCGGGGCCAGGTAGAAAGGGTTAGAAATTTGGGTTAGCAGATCGTTTCGAGCAGGTTATTAACGGGACGACCAATGTAATATTGCGTTGAATTTTTCTTTCTCGGGGCAGGGATGTGTATACTGCGAGTTTTTGGGTTAAATTGGAAATGGGGCGGTAACTTTGGGTTCGAAGGATTTGAGATTTGTGGGTGTTTTGGTAGGTTATTCCGAGTGTGATGCGTGTGAAGAATGAGGAGAATGGTGTGATTGATAAATTAGGGTAATTATTTGGGAGATTGTTTTATTGGTTGAAATAATTTTTAGAAGGCTTCGTATATTATTGCTAATGTTATTATGTAAATAATTTTTGCAAGGCTAAGTTTACAATTTTCACAGGGCCTAATATTTTTAACATTATTATTTCATTATTACTAATATTTTTATATAAAATAATTTTTACATGGCTAATTTGCAATTCTTTTAAGTCAAATTTCGTTTACCTTGGCTCTTCTATTTCGCCGTTTCTCTTCCTGTGTTAATTCTGCATTATTCCAGCTCTTATAGCAATAGCAATTGTGCCATTATTTCCCTGCACTTATCGTGTCAGACAGTTGCAGATATCCTTCACAGAAAATTTTTTATTATTTTCATTCTACATTTATCCTTTATAAAGCTACCATTGATCTCCCGACAATGCTCCCGGTGAAATTTATTTTTCCTTATCGTCAGCTTACCCGTGATAAAGAAAAAGGAGGACGATGCAAGTTGGAACACCTTTCAGCTTGCCCTCTATAGAGTAGAGAACGCGGAAGATTGTGTTAAAGGCAAAAGGCTCCGTTTCGAATCGACCTGCTTTTCCTTCGTGTGCAGGTTCGAACCTGCAACCGGCATACAATTCACTTTTTAACTGCTCCTGCTTGGCAGAAGGAACGTGTTCGAAGTTGCTCTCCGCGGTACAATATAAAAATTCAGAATGTTTTCCGTCCTCGGATCGTTCCCAGTTCCACCTACTAACCCACTTGGGCGATTCGCGTTAACCCTTTAAGGTACCAGCTGCACAACACAGGGCGACCAGCGTGATGCATTCGGGACAAAGAGAACGTGTCGTTGTAAAACGGAGATAATCACGTTAGCAGTATTTCATTTTAATTGCACATTTTTACGAGCTTCTTTGCGATCAATTTTGCTCATCCTTAAAGCTTCGTTTGCAACGAAAATCAAGGATGGTTTACCGGTGAAATTTCGCTCGAATTACATTTTGTATACCATGTATTCCCCGAAGTATTTCATTTTTATTGCACGTTTCAACGTCTTTCTTTGCGATAAATTTTTACCATCTTTAACACGATTTCGCTCTGCTTTCCGTCCTGGCGGCACACAGCGGCGATCACTTCGCGAGCTGTTCGGTTATAGAGTATAAACAGAAGATAACAAATGCGCTCACACGGCATTCAGACGAAGAAATACCAATCCGGATTTGGTAGAAGTGTTCATAAATTGCGAAAAAGAAAAAGAAGGAGACGTGCGTAACATTTATTTTTTAAACATGATACTGCCGGTCACCCAAAGGAAAAGTCCTCTGTCAGTTCCCACGGACCGACGCCGCCTAAACGGAAAGTTCACTGTCAGTCACCACGGACTGACGCCGCGCTTAACGTGTTAAGCTTCGTTCGCATGAAAAATCTTGGGCGGTCTGTCGGTGAAATTTCGGTCGAATTTCTTTGGGCGCAGTGTTGAGAAAATTTATACGTGCATTTCTCTGGAACACCGATCTTACGGAAGTAGGAGTTTGCAAATTTATGCAGAAAGGTGTGTTTGCAAGAAGGTGGAGGAATGGGAAATGCGTGTATTTTCTGAGGGACTCGTGCAAGTTCAGACACGTTTGCCTATTGTGTGCTCTAGAAAAGGCCTCTTCTTGTACTGAATTGTGTGAAGTCGAAGGATTCAAAGGAAGATACTGGAAACGACCTTCTTCTTCACGGTGCAGGTTCGAACCTGCATCCGTGGTCTCGTTTTTTCTCTGCACGTGTAACGAAAAATCAGAAATACTCGCTTTTTTTTTTTCAACAAATGCTTGCAACTCTAAAAACAATCTTCACTAAATAGGAGTTCCAAGGATCTAATTGAAAATCGGAAGAAAATCTGAATATAATTTCCAAGGACCTAATGCAAAATTACAGCGAGCAAAACGCAAGGTTAAAAAAAAGAAAAGTAGACACTCAAAATTGGAGAATTATTGGAGAAGAAGTTACTTTAATTTGCCATGAAGCAGCATGAGTCACGCAGAGAATTTCCAAGATTTCAGAGTTTCGAAATTCCCCGGAAAAAAAGATACGTCACACCTTGCAAACGCAAGATGTATCGTTTTCTTAAGAAGTCCCGTGACGATTCAGTCACGTTCCTCCGGACGAATCGAGGAAGGGACCATTTTTCGCGGAGGATTACGTGAACCGTAGGCGCCTGAAGATAGCATTTCCAATCGATCTGCTTTCTTCCGGTCGCAAGCTCGAACCTGTTCGAGACAGTTAAGTTCGGGGTAAAAATGGACCGCGTTGAAATTCGTTCGAGACGGGACTTAAATACGGGGTGTCTGCTTTAACTTAGGGAAAATCACAAAAATATATTAGAAAGATGCTTCTGCAAAAGTTATTTTGTACGTTATGTAGTATAAATAATTCTCCTGTAAGTGGAAAAAATTAGAGAGGATTTCAAAGTGAAGTTAATTTTTTTGAGTGGAACACTATTTTTTTTTAATCTTAATATTGTAGCGTTTACTGAGAGGAATTGAAAGAGGTGTCGCATCAAATCATTTCGTTTTATGCAAAACTGTGTAAAATCACGGAGGATTTTTATTTAAAAAAATTAACCGTTCCATTTGCAGGACATTTTGTTTTATGAAAACATTTTACCATCTGCAGATAAGTTATTTATACCGATTAAAGTTTCATTTTATACTGAAGAATTTTCGATACCTTCAGTTTCTTTTGTGACAACTAAGAGGACAATTTTGGAGACAGTTTTTACGACTTTTAAAACAGACACCCTGTAGATCACCGTTCACGCTAGACATCCTAACAGTGTTTCGACCTCGAGGAAAGGATCCTGCCGGATGCAAGGACCTGACGCGTCGATTCAAAGGCAAATCTAACGTGGGTGGGTGCAGGAATCCCGTAGAAAAAAAGGTTTCTCCGGGGTGAAACCTCTAATTCCCACATTTGATGCAGAAAAACGTACCGCTGAACGACGAATGTTAAATCTAACCTGTGAAATTGGAAGGATTCGCTTTATCTCACTCTCGTGTCAGCCAGCCGATTTTTCAACGTCAAATTTCCAAATACATATTCGACAAATTAAGTTTCTTCTACAGAAACACTGTCAAATGCTCAACCACGCCCTTCCCCAGTCGCCTAATCGAATTACCGGAGCAAATCGCGAATCCTTCATAATCCCAAGATCAAACATCCCTCTAAACCTGAAATCGACGAATCCCATTCCATCCAAACTTCATTTCTCCTCCAACACAGTTATCGAGCCTCGATAAACTCAGAAGTCAACATACACTCGTGCTTCGTACCGAAGAATAGTACCCCAATATCAAACATAGCTCGGTACACGAAATTCGAGAGTCTGTGCAAACGTCTTGGAGCACAGCTTCCTCAACTTCCCCGGAGAAACGACGATTCGTTAGCGGTAAATCGTCGAGGGGAGAGAAGAAGAAGGGAAAAAAGATTCACGAAGAATGGTCTCCTCTTTGGAGGACGATGGAAGAGCCGTATAGATCCGTTTCCATTTTTCCGCTGCCCCATTATGCGCCTAAATAAACAAGTCTCGCGAGTCTTGCACCTATCTAAACACAGGGGGGATCCAGGCGGAACTCCCTGGTCGATCCATCGATTCTAGATTCATTGGCCAGCGTGTTCTGTACGTTGAAGAAGAAAAAAGAAGAAAAAACGAGTAGGACGAGGGAGAGAAATGTTGGGTGTTTGAAAAGGGACGAATGGGGAACGCAGAAAGCATCGGTGGCGAGGGTGGTGCGCCGCATTGAGAATCGTAGAACCGTGAATCTGCCTCCGGGGCACGGAACCATTCTTAAAGGATTATCGTTATAAATTATACATTTTCCTTCTTCGTTCTGGGCCGGTGGTAGTGCTGGTGGCTGCGTTTCGTTCTCTGCTCGACATAGCCTTCGCGTTCGATGACCGGTAGCGGCTCACAGATTTCTATCGTTGGATTAACGCGGACCGTGTCATCGCGGTATCCTGTCTATTCGAGACGGGAGAGAAAAGGCGACTCTCGCGATCGACCCTTTTTCGACCGTCGCGTATTTTTTTTTTTCTGCCGCTTTCTCCGTTGCACCGCGTTTTTCGATCCTCCGAGGGTGGATCTCTCGTGCGTTTTTCAGGGTGAAATACGATCCGCTGGCCGGCTGTTACGATCTTTTTTTTCTCTGGGTTCCCCATTTTTTCGGCGCTTCTTAGGGTCGAAGGGCGTTCTTTTCGAGGGAGGTTTTTTGGGACGAGAGTGGACACACTTGATGGTTAATTTTTACGCTAGTGGTATCTGGATTTCTTTAGTTAGTTTTAGTTTGTTGCGTTTTGGTAGTTTCGTTTAACCCTTTGAGCTTTAATTTTTTTTTTTTTTTTAGAAAATTTCAATATTTGTGATAGAGAAAATACGAGGGAAAGCGGTTTCATTGCTATCGCTTTAACGTGAATATAAATGTAACTGTAATACATAAAAAATTAGATCAGTTTTTTCTAACCTTAAAAAGAATCGTCCCTGAAGAGGTTCGATACTCTGGCAATGTACTTTGCATAAACATCGATTGTTCTGTTAAATCATTCTTCTCTTAAAAAACCGAAATACCGTCAATATTTTGCATAAGCACATCATCGATCAGAAGTTCGTTTTTGCAACACTCCAGGAAACGAAACAGAAAAGTGTCTTCTCAGAAAAATGAATTTTCCATGGAAACCAGGTTTCACAAATCCCGGTTCGGCCCAACCGAAAAAGTCTGCCCGCGTTATTTGCACAGTTAACGAATCCGACCATCGTTCCCTTAAAATTCAATCGATTTCTCCTGGCGCCATTTCGTCCGCAAAGAGCGTCATTGAAGTGTCGGGCCCACAGAACGCCCGACACATCCCCCATCTCGATTCTTCCCTTGACTTCGTCACGTTTCAGCCTCGCCTCGCCCACTTCCACCCTCGTAACTTCTTCGCGACAATCGTCCTTTTCCGCGATTATTCCTAGACCAGCCGTCGTCTTCTTCGTAGCATTCACGTTTCCCCGAGCGAAGTTTAGGTGCGGTAGTAGTAGATAGGTCCATCAAGTTACACAATGACTTTTCGCGAAAAGAGAAGAAACTCAGTTTCCGCTATTTCTCTTTCTTTCTTCCCTGTCTCTCTCTATCTTTCGTCCACACACACACACAATATAAGCGCCAGAAGAAACTATTTGATGGGTCTCTTTTCTGGCCCCTCGATCCTTTTCTCGTGCTGGAAGGGTCCTGTGGGCGGAGCGGTCTGCCGAGAAAAGAGCTCGTTCGGCTCCAGCAAGGATCCAGGAGGTTCCTGGCCAGCGGGATAAGAAGAAGCCTTCAAAGGGGCTGAAATCGAACACGTGCAAGGGTGACTCAGAAAGCTGGTCAGAGGAAGGACAAGGGGGAGACGAGGGGGACAGAGGACTGTGATAGAGTACAGGAGGGAAGTACGGGCCCTTGGTAGATCTGTACGCGAGATAGACGCCCTTATACAGAGCTGGAGTCCTGTGTTTTCGACGAGACTAGTCTTCGAAATATTTTTCTTACGGATACATACACTCGTGTCGACGAAGCTGTTCTTCTCCCTTTTTCTCTCTCTGTTTCTTTTGGATATGATGCTCGTGATCGGTTTGGACAGAAATGTCGTACCAGGGATAGTTTAATGGTATTTATTTTTGAAGGTAATTTTTGGCGGTAATTTTGAAAGAGGCTCGAGGGTAGTTTGTGTTTTTGGACGATTAAATTTCGTTTGAAGATTAAATAGTTTATGGTAAATGAGATTCTGCTTTGAGGAGTAAGTTTCTTGGGCATTTAACGGTTTCTTGTTTTAAGGTAATTTTTGGTGGTCATTTTGGAGGAAGATTAAAGGTAGTTTGTATTTTTGGACGATTAAATTTCCGATTTTTCTTTGTAGAGTATTTTTTTGCAAGCGTATGTTTTCAATTAGCAGACTTGATATACCTTGAACAGGCGAACCTTTGATTTCTTCTGAGAGATCAGCACGAAATTTTGGAAATTAATATTTCTGCTAGCAAAAATGCATTTTTAACGTTTGGAAAGCGATTATTTTATTAATTTTAGAATAAAGCTCGATAGCTATTATATCTTTGCTTCGATAAATAAAATAAAGGATTCCTTGATAGAAATTCTAACAAATCTTACACCCGATATTTCCTTTCAAATCGTCATAAAAGGAAATTCCATCATCTTCCATCGAATCTGAGATTACTAAGCTAAATCACAAGCTAAGAAAACTGAAAAGATCATCAAAGATCGAAGAATAAACACCGATACAATCATATTAACACTCAAGAGCTCCCAAAAATCTGCTTCTACCGAACAAATAACACTCCAACAATCCTCGTTGCACTTCTTCAAACCGTACCACGTTACTTTTCCGCCACAAGTATTCGTACAACGATTCCTCTCACCTGGTCTGCTTCTTTTCGACACGCTCAACCGTATTCGGCGGCCATTAAACGTTTTCATAATACACGATTATCCGAAAACCTGATTTTCCTCGAGATAGTAGCTCGTCGTCGAAGTAGAACAGCGTGTTATGTGCTACCTGCAAAAGCTGAATTACTAAACCGCCTCTGCGAGAGTTCCCGTTCGAGCGGAAATTTCCCTTTACCTCCTATTTAGAAGAAAGAACGAGAATTCAACGAGCAAACGGCGGAAACAGAATTACGTTTCAGGCTTCGTTGACGGTACGAAACTATTGTGCAAACGAGAATTGCTTGTTCACGAACGAGCAGAAAAAGGCACGTTCGAGCGATTCGTGAGACGGAAGTAGATGATCGAGAGCTCTGGACCGCGTAATTTGTACATATTGATCGGCGAACGCCGCTTAAGAGAAAGATGAATGGCCGTCGAGGATATTCCGGGCAAATATTTACACGAATTTCCGCGTTTACACGAGCAACACCTGCTGCTTTCGGTAAAAATACATTTGCAACACTCGGGAAGAGTTACCGTGGAGGAGTAGCGAGCGCAGATATATTGGGTTAACACTAGAACTACCGACCGAGTCAAAGTGGCCCATTAGCAACTTTCCAAAAAATGTGAATGTTCGATAGTGATAGGTATTATCGTTTGTAACTTTCCGAATTTATTTTCTACACGAATGCTTCTATTTGCATCGATATGAATGGAATTTGCCAATTATGGTTTACTTACATGAAAATTCACTTTTGGAAAGTCGGTAATGGGTCATTTTGACTCGGCTGGTAGTTGAAATTATCGATGGAAATGTGGAGGAATGAGTATGGTTGCGTTTTGCGTGCGAATTATTGAGAGGTCGTTTGAAAAATCTGACGAGGAGAAGGTAATTTGCAATGATTAAAATGTTAGGAAGTTAATTGGAAAATTGGGAAAAATTGAAATTGTTTTGGAATGGAGGATAGAAATGTGTAAAATTTAAGTAGGTTAAATTATTTCAATTCTTGTCAGTTTAAATTTTACAGAAATTTACAATACGATGTGATACACGAAGTTAATTGGAAAATTGGGAAAAATTGAAATTACTTTAAAATGGAGGGTAGAAATGCATAAAATTTTGTCGAGAGAGATTTAGGTTAAATTATTTCAATTCTTGCCAATTTAAATTTAACAGAAATTTACAATACGACGTGATACACAAAGTTAATTGAAAAATTGGGAAAAAATAAAATCACTTTAAAATGGAGGGTAGAAATGCATAAAATTTTGTCGAGAGAGATCTAGGTTAAATTATTTCAATTCTTGTCAGTTTAAATTTTACAGAAATTTACAATACGACGTGATACACAAAGTTAATTGGAAAATTGGGAAAAATTAAAATTACTTTAAAATGGAGGATAGAAATGTACAAAATTTGTCGAGAGATATCAAGTTTAAATTTTTTTACAAATAATAAAAATATTACGATATAGTATGCAAAGTTACTTTAAAAAATTAGGAAAAATTAAAATCCTTTTAAAACGACAAATGTAGAAATACAAAATTTACCTAA